>NW_004444063.1:6883779-6941240 GCF_000243295.1 Trichechus manatus latirostris
CAAAAAATGGAAGCAACCCAAAGTCTGGCAACAGTAGAATGGGTAAATTGTGGGGTATTTATACAAGGGACTACTCCACAGTCACAAAAAAAGATCAAACGGCAACTACTACGTACACCGAGAAAGAATTGCAAAGACATGATGTTAAATGAAAGAAGTCACACAGAAACGAGCACGGGATAGGATTCGACACAGGCAAGTATCCGCAAAACTGATGGTGACGGAGTTTCTGCTTGACAGGGGCGGGGCGGGGTGGATACTGACGAGGAGGGGAAGCACAAGAAGCCTTTTGAGGTACTGGAAAATGTTCTCTACCTTGCTATGGGTGCTGGTTATGTAGTTATAGATATATGTAAGAATTCACTGAACTGTACACATAAAATGTATATACTTTATTATGTCAGTATAACTCAGTAAAAAATAAAAAGAAAATAATTTTGAGAAAGACTTTTCCCCGTCTCCAGAAGAACCACAGGGTCTTGAAGGAAGCACTGGCTTCCCCTTGGGGGAGGGTCCAGGTGGTGTTTGAGGGCAGAGCCTGGGAAGTTTGTGCTGCTCTACCTTTGAAGTTGAGAAAAAGAAAAGGGAGAAAAGTTTTTGATTAATCATCTCTCAGGTTGAAAGAGTAGGACTAGGGCAAAGATAACATCAGTGGCAGCAACATGAAACTGTTTTGATGTTCTTATCTCAAACCACAGTGAAAAATAGCTTGTGAAGCTGCATCTTTCCTGGCAGCCAGGGCTCAGGGTCTCCTCACAGCAGGGAAATCGGTCAGCCATTTCCGAGGGTGAGATCTGTGCCCAGAAGCCTTTCTGAGGGCCCGGAAAGGGACTTCTATAGGGGCCAGTCCCAAGATTCTGTCCAGCTCGCCTCCTGGGTGGTCCTGAGGAAGTTCTGTCGCTCCGTGCACCGTGAGGGCGGGGGCTTGCAGCACTGACCAACCGTATGTGGGATGGCCCCCCTCACCCCCAGCTCCCATCTTGGGGGTTGCCCTGGTGCCTCCCCTGCCCCACCGGAGAGACAGGTTTTCCCCCTCTGCCACAGGCCTTGGGGCACTAAGGTTTTCCATCAGTCTGAGCCTTCTTGTGTCAGTGCAGACTGGTCAGGGACTGGGGCCTCTCAGTCTCCACCACATCCCCATTTCACAGATGAGAAAAATGAGGCCCAGGAGAGACCTAAGTGCCCGATTTCTTATCTGTGAAGCCCCTATAACAAGGTGGGAAAGTCCAGGGCAGGAGCTGCTGGATACAGAACCAGAAGCCATGTACCTTCAACACAAACAAGCATCTTGCTCAGAGGCCTGGGACAGTACAGCATGTGTCCGGTCCCTGCAGCCCCATTCCTCCTCTTCCAGTCATGCAGACTTGAGTTACCATGCACATGCACTGGGAGGGCTGCCCACCTATGACAGGCAGCCAGGAGCCAGGAAGGAAGGAAAAAGGGCTCAGGACCAGGGTACACCTAGTTTCCAGGGCCAGAATGCCCATTAGGGACTGCGACACAGGCCAGATGTGTAGCCCCCATCTGTGAAATGGGGACAAGAGTCCCAGACTCCAAGCACAGACCAGTCATGAGGTTAATTGATATGCCTGGAAAGCACTGTGCACACTCCAGGCCCACGCTGAGAGCCATTCTCTCCAGCAGGGAGGAGCAGACAGGCTTCTGCTGTCCGTGCTGTCTCAGAAAGAGGGCACTGTAACTCTCACCAAGCAGGAGTGCTCTGGGCCTGTGGGGAGTAGCCCCCATTGTAAACTAATCACTGGCATCTTGGTTGAACGACTGACTTAAGGACTGACTTAAGAAATCAACCAAATCAATGCAAACCACCACCAATTTAGCTGGAGACACTGAGGACACAAGTTTTCTATAAGCAAGGTAGCACAATGAGACCCACCACATTGCCAAGTCCCAACTTTGGCACTCAGCCTCTCTCCTCTCAAGCCATGGTCACATCTACAGCCATCACAGGGTAGAAGACAGAGGAGAAAGCTCACTTGCCATCTACCTCCCACATCATCATCTCAATTCCCTCCCAGCCCTTGGCCCTGGGGACGATTTTTACTCACCATCTTCTCCCACTGATGCCAGTCTAGACCTTTTACAGGAGCCTTCCCTGTTGCCATGGTGGTTTTCTGTCCATCATGTTCATTTCATGGACTAACAGTTCAGCCATATCTATGAATGACTGCGTGACTTCCTGGAGTGTGAATGCCAGGTCAAAGGGCATGGCCACACAATAGCCTGTGACAGAAACTGCCATGTAGCCCCCATGGGCTGTTCCAGTTTCCAAGGTTCAGCATATGAAGCAAGGCTGTACACTGATTCAGTTGGCATTTTGTAGATTTCTGGTTCCAACCTCAATACTACCGACGTTCTGTGGGGTGACCGGCGCCCCTAGGAGGGAGAAAGTGATGTGGAACTGAGGTGGCCTTTGGGAGGCCCTTGTGAAGTGGACTATCTCACTGTTCTGGAAAGTTCTGTTGTGTGGATGAGCCATCTTCTCAGGCCTCCCAGCCCTGCTCTCCCTCCTGCCAGAGATAAGCCCAGTGATTCCTCAGAGCCAAGGCAGGCCTTCCCCCAGAACTACTTGTGGTTATCTCCCATATTGTTGCTGTTGTTAGTTACCATTAAGTCGATTCCAACTCACAGAGACCCCATAAGTGCCGAGCAGAACTGCTCCGTAGAGTTTTCAAGGCTATGACCTTCCAGAAGCAGATTGCCAGGCCTGTCTTCTGAGGCACCTCTGTGTGGGTTCAAACTGCCAACCTTTCAGGTAGTAGTTGGGCCCTTAACCATTTGAGGGTTGAGGGATACAATTTAGACCTATTTCCTGGCTTTCTAGGGAAAGAGCGGTACCTAGGGCCAGTCCCATCCCAACTGGGGGTCAAAGTGATGTCTCTTGGGCCCAGATGTCAAGCCCAGAGCTTTGGCCTTCCAATCTACCAGCGTTTCCTTAGTTTCCTAGGGATGATGCTGACAGGCTTCCAGGGAGCTGTGGGCCCAGACCTGCCCGGGGCCTCAGGAGAAGTCCCCACATGGCCTCCCACCATTGACCTGTTCCCAGCCTCCAGCAGGCTCTTTAGCACCACTGTCTGTATCTCAGCGTATTGGAGTGAAACCTAGGGCACATGGAAAACCAAAGTGGCCCTCAAAGAAGGTCTCTTCATGGGTGGCTGTTCAGTGACCTTGGCCAGGGTTTAAGGCTATCAAGGGGTGAGAGATAGTTACTCCATGTGGTACAGCCACCTTCCCACCAGTGCCCTTCCCAAATTTCCTATTTACCAGCAGAGACAACCTCTCTGGCCTCAGTTTCCCCAGTAGCATAATGTTGAACCAGATGCTCTGAGGCTTTCCAGTTTGGTAAAGATCATAAGCATAGCCTGTGATCTGGCCTCTGGGGCTGGAGTCCACCCCACCTTTGTGGACTCTGTGGCTTACAGACTGAGGTACCTGTCCAAAGTCACATAGCAAGCAAGCAGTAGACCAAGTTCATGGACGCCCTTTTGCTCTGAGCATGGGAATAAGGTGACGACAAGGATGTACACAGAAGCCTCAACCCTCTACTGTCAGTTGCCTCAGGCATTGTCAGGAACACAAGGTCAGGGGGCCTCATACAGGCTACGAGGAGGCTGGTACAGCAAAGTAGCAGGTCTTCCCGCTAGTGTATCCCAGCAGCCCAGCCAGCCATGCACTCCACAGACTCTACTGCCAGTCACAGAGGAATGGTCTTGGGAACGCTGAGTATTCATATGAAGTACCCAAGGGACAGGAGCTCACAGCCTCTGGCAGCTGGACTGTGGGCTTTCTGATGGCCAAAGCTACCATTGGTCCCTGGCCCTGCCCCAGTCTCTAACCCCCGACCCTAGGCCACAGGAGCACCCTCTATGTTTTAATTTGGCAACTTCACCCAGTCACACTTGCTGGCCCCCAGCCTGACGCAGCCTTCAAGGTGGGAATGGGGAGTGAGTGACCTGGGAACCCTGGGGCAAGGGATAGGGCTGGGCAGGTCTGTGGCTGGCCCGTGTGCTGGCTGTAGGCACTGTCAGAAGCATCATGTCAGTCAAGATCTGTCAATGGATAGATGATGCAGACTCCTGCAGGTCTGGCCAGGACCTAGTTGAGGTTGTAGCTTGATACTTAATTATATTCCAGAACAAACAGATTTTTATCTGTCCTGGTTTGGTGAAAGAGCTCATGGTCTGAGAAGTTTCCCAGCTGGTATAAGAAGCTGTTTGCTGTTTGGATTGTGGAGTAATCATCCCAGTCACCTCCAATAAACCATCTAAATGATTAGGGTTAGGGTTAGAATTGAGGGTGGGGGTTCAGAGCTTGGTAGCCCAGTCATGCTGCCCTCCAGGACCTGAGCTGCTGGCAGATTTGACACAGTGCCCAGGGCTCTGGGGTATGAGGGTGTTACTAGTGGGGGAGGGGGTCTTTATGCCAAGGAGACATCAGAGGGTGTTGTGAGGGGCTTTGCAGGCCAGGTAAGTGGCTTTACTTTGAGGTCAGATGCTCCGTGCTGGTATGGAAGAGGGCTGGGGCTTTGGGGATATCCCTGGCTCCTGTGGGGCCGCCTCCAACACCGGGCCGTGTCGTCTGTGGGAAGCCTGAAAGCCCCCATTTCCCTGAGCCATTTACCAGGACTTCTACTTCTGTGGCATCACGCTGGACACCGGATGTGTGGCGGGGGGAATGGAGCAATAAGGAATAGGAAAAATTAGACTTATAGCCCCCCAGGAGTTGCCACAGAGAACAAGGAGGGCTGCCTTGAGCCTCAAGTCTAAGGGTGATGGGTGCGGACAGAGGCTGGGGAGGGGGTCTGGTAAAGGACTGGTTCACATTCTGAAGGACACAGGGAGAAGGGGAGGGGGCAGTAAAAGCCACCAGTGGCCCCTGTTCTCTTCTCGGCTGCACAGAGATCGACAGAGTCCCTGCTGGGTGCCCACTGGCACTGAGATGCAGGGGAGGGCCAGAGAGGCAGTTCCCGCACCCACCCTGGGTCAGAGGCTCCTCCTGAGAGACCCAGGCCCTCATCCCACCCCCATCCCAGCCTATTGGGGCCCCAGTAAGGCTGGACTCTGTCACAACTCTCACTCACAAGCATTTCCACACCCCAGGCTTTATTGAAGCAGCAGGTGCTGATGTATCAGTTACAGAAAAGTTTCCTTAGCCACCTCCACCCCCTTTAGCCTCCCATGGCCCCCTCTGCTGCCAGCACCAGCAAACCCTCCACCCACACCCCAGCAGAAATTTTTCCTGAAGCTCCTCTCATCCCATTTCTTGCAGCTCTAACGGTCTGCACCAGGGTCCCAAGAGACGACTGGTTCCTAGAGGCTGCCCTTGATTGTATTACATGATTTCCATCCTTCTATGGATATGACAACACTCTGTAAAGCTTTCTTGAACTGTGAGAAACTGCTTCGCTCAATAGTACAGTTCTTGGGCAATTCTGTTGGCTAAATAAGAAACACACGTTTAAGTCATCTCCTTAACAACAACAACAAAAAAAAAAAACAAGCAAACTCTTGTCCTCCAAGTCACAAGGGTCCTGTAAGTTCCCCACCCCCTAGGAGGTAACTCAGGCAGACCTCCTCTCTCTGCCTTAGGGAGGGTCCTGGGGGCATCTCCTGATGACAGTGGGGCCAAGGGTCCTAGGGCCATCCATAGCCTTGGGCAGGGAGCCAGCAGGGTATAGGCAAGGCCCACGCTTTCCGTGACAGGGACATGAGGACAAGCAGGGTAGCGATTCACAGAGCACTGTGCAAGAGGTAGATGAAGAGAGAGAAATGCCTCAGTCAATTCCCTACAACATGCCCCCTAGACCACTGCCCACCCTCCCATGACGGGTTCCCAGGGGGCTCCGCAGCCCAGAAGAAGCCCTAAGGATGGGGTGAACTGGAACAAGCTTGGACTAGCTGCCTGACTCAGGTCTGCACTGAGGGACACCTCCCCTCTCCCCAGGCTGAGTCCAGAGCCAGCCCTGCTCTGACCTGCTCACACTGACCCCTAGCCACGGCGGTTTGGCAGAGGTCACAGGCAGAAACCTCCAGAAAACCCCCTGAATCTTCACTCCCCCATCTTCATCCCTCTCCCGCCCCCATCAGTGAGTGGACTGCCCCCAAAAACAGCCACCTGTTTGGCCCAAGAGTAGCACCTGAGGCTTTGCATGTGGCAAGTGGGGCCCATAAGAAGCCCTTTGTCCCACGGGGCCCCTGGCCATGGTGGCAGAGAAATGATGGTTCAGGTTCCCCTGAGAGCAAATAGCAACTTACTTTCAACTTTGTGCAGATTGTGGTGAGTTCTTTCATGTCCTTATAAACCTTGTTGATGTGACAGTCTTTCTTGTTAAGTTCAGACATGTTCTTCAGGGTGGAGATGAAGTTCTTTGTAAACTTCCCATAGCAGACCTCCTGAAACAAGGTTGAGGGGACTGCTATGGTGGTGGTGCACAGCGGAGCACCAGCTGACCCCCAGCCTCATCCATCCCCGGCCACTCTGGCCAGAGGGAGCCCTGGACCCAGGCTCAGGCCCTACCCTGACTCTTCCACCAGAGACCCGTGGACCCTGCAGGGCCGTGCAATGGAGGCAGTGGGTGTCTGGCCCCCCCTTGGGCCGTGGCCTGCTCCGGGACAGGCACAGAGAGCACAGACAGGGCTGCCAGCTGCCCCTGAGGGCCCCGTGAAGCTCTGCCCCCTCAACCTGTGGCCTGGCCACTGGTTCATCTGCTATCTGTGCTGGAGGCTCCTTCCTCAAACTCTGATTTCTCCCCACATTTCTCACTCCAACATCCCTTGCTCGTATCTCTTTCCTGGGTGGTGCCTGGGGTCATAATTCTCTCCCTGTTCCAATGTGGTCACAGAGGTTCAAGGGGTGGCCGCTCCTTACCTCGCTGGTGTTCTGCGGCCTATCGAAGGAGCCCTGAAAACAGGAGAAGATGGTCAGAAACAAAAAGGCACTGAAAACAGAATAATTGTTTATGAAAACCCAGACTTACATTGTATGTACTGTTGTCAGCCAAAAGTTCTTTCTGAATCTCAGCGCAGATGGCTGTGTGATTTTCATGGAGAGACGCAGTGGTGATCTTCATGGGGGCAGAATGGCTTCTGGACACCCAGAGTGCCCAAGCCAGGACTACGCACAGGTGCATGGTACAGCTGCAGGTAGCCATGAGCTGATCCGAGCCTTGGGCTTGGCAGCATTTCTGTGGGGACGGGGTACCTATATATGTAAGTCTAAGGAAATGCTAAATCTCTTATCAATGATCGCTGGTTTACAACAAAGCCTGAGAGGAGCTTATCTCTGGGCAAGATGTGCTTTTCATGCATTTTCCATGCCCACAACCCACTTCATGGATTCTTGTCTTTACTAAAATTCAGGCTTGGTCTAAGAACTTTTATTTGTAATCACAACTGGAGTCGTGACCTTTCTGCCTGAGTTTGGGGTGGGTCTTGGGCCAGGACTGGGGCTGTCTGCAGGTGCTGGCCGGACAGAGACAGCAAGTGGGGCCGACACACGGTGCCCAGACGGCTGCAGAGAGAGGCAGCTTCCCCAGGCCCACTGGTCAGGCAGGAGGCCAGCCCCCACTGTGCACCTGAGGCTTTGGGACACACTCACTGCCTCACAGTCCCCAGGAGGGCCACAGGGGATGAGGCTCAGGAACAAGGCTTCCAGCCTGGCTGGCAAAACAAGGGGGAGGGGCGAAGGCAGCTGTTTTCTCATGGATTTTAGGGGAAAGTGCCTGATTGGATTCAAAACTTCGTGTAAAAATAAAAACCAGTTTAGAGAAGTGTCACACAAGACCCATACACCAACAAATTATGAACTTACTTTCTGACTCTCGAAGATTAAAATCATCCATTTTGGGGAAAATTTGGTAAATACACCGAGCTCTGACCCCTGTGGTTTGGTTTCTTTTTCTCTGAAAAGTTTGTCTGTTGGTTGATTTACCTTGGGAGTGGTTGCAGCCCTGGTATGTGTGTGGGCAGGGGATGGGGGACAGGGCCCAGGGCCTCTGAGGGACTCAGGTTGTTTGCCAGCCAACCCCCAGGAAAGAAGATGCCGCTTGTCTGGGGCAAGGTTCCAGCTGGGCTGGTCTCTGAGACTTCCAGGTAAACCTGTAACCCTTCTCTGGAGTGAGAGGCCTTGGGCACCCTGAGAAGCCCATCAGGTGCTCAGAATGCTCTCCGTGGCCCAGTGCTCGACTCCCCTTGGCAATCACAGAGTTACCCCTCGGACAGCACCCAGCCCGCTGCAGGCCCCCGTCCCACCCTCCTGCTTCCTCCTCTCCCTGCCCTGTGGGCACAAGGGGCACCACCAGCATTTGCTTATTGTTGAAAATAAATCAGAAAAACTGCACAATTAAGAACAGACTTTTAATAACTTATTGTTATGGTTAAAACACCTCAAATAAATATGGAGTAGAAGCTTAAATAAATAAATAAATAAATAACAAATATATATAGATAAATATATAAATAAATATTAAAGATCCCTGCCAGTGTAAAACATCCCTCACCCTACTATGCCCCCATCAGGGTCAACATGGCCCAGGACAGGTCCATTGCCCCCATGGTGTAGCCCACCCCATGGTCCCTCCAAGGCGAAGATCCTGAGTTTCTGGCTCCGTGCGTGTGTGAGACGGCAGCCACCTGTGAGGTAGGATTCCGGGCTGGCCACTGGCTGGAAGGGCTGGGGGTGGTAGACTGGTCTGCCTAACTCCCTACACCTACTGCCAGCAGTCAAAGGGAACATTGAGCAGAAATTCCTCCAGGTTTTGTTTGAAGATTTCGAAGGTGATAGTCTGGCGTTGACAAGCAGTTTCCTTTAAAAAAAAAAAAAAAAAAGCTTGAGTACCAGGCATGAGTGAGTAACATGGAGACACGCCAGTATGTTTCTGTGCCGCCTCTTAGAACTCAGAGACCAGAAGGACCGTTCAAGGGCCTGCTCGCTGACCTGGGTCAGGTGACACTGCTGACACCCCTGTGTCACTCAAGGGATAAATAGCTCTGCCAATGGCAGGCGGGGCCAGGGGCTTGACCAAGGGCCAACCCCTGGCTGCCACCTCCCTCCCTGTCCCCCAGCCTGAGGCTGGTCTTCTGGGCATTCGGACCATGACCTCTTTTATCCCTGGCCAGGGCAAAGCAACCAGGCTGAAGCCATCTTTGGGTGCCCTGAGGGGCAGGAGACCCTCCCCGTAGTGCAGGAGTGTTGGGGCCTTGTTCATTCTAGGCATGCAGGCCAGGGGAAAGTCCTGTTGGGAGGTGGTCCAGCACTTCCCCTGGACTTTGGCCAGGCCCTGAGTTTCCTTGAGTTTGCCTCACCTCTGACCTCATTAATAGTGATAATGACAGTAACAACAAATAATACAGCAGCTCCCTGCTAGGGAGTGCTGTGGGCCTCCTAGCTCCAAAGCTTTAACTCCTAGTGATGGAAATGGGCTGGTCCTTCTCTGGAGGACGAATCATTAAAAATCTGTCTAGACAGAAACCCTCTCGGGTCCTGAACAGCCACCCAGAGGGCACAGCCTACTAAGTCCCCACCTTCCTAGGCTAAGACTTTCCTCCTTGGGGCCCAGCACTCGGACAAACGATGGCCTAGTGTGGGCACTTACCAGGGTATGGGGACAGTGCTTCTGATAGTGTTCGGCCATTATGTTCAGGGGGCCCTCGAGCCTGGTGAGGCTGCCCTGAAGGCCCTGCTTGTACAGGTCCAGACGGGTCTGCAGGCATGTTGGCTTCTGTGGGAAATGTCCATTCTTGGTGAACAGTGGTCAAGTGCCCTGGTGGACACAGGACACCCTCCCCACCACTCTTTCCTGTTCTCATCCCCATCCCCCTAAGAGTCTGGCCTAGAAGGATCACGGCATGATTCCTGACTAGTTTCATGCTGGGTCTGGTCATAAACACTGCCCTGTCCTGTCCCCTGTAGGCACAGGTCTGGACCTTCCTCACCACCCAGGCTCAGGCTACCCTCAGTCAGCACAGCCATAGCCCTTTGGCCTGGCACCTCTGGTGGGTCTCAGCCACTGGGGAAGGAGATCACTCCCCCCCGCCCCACCTACCATCTGGGAGGAGGGGATAGGGCAGGGCATTGCCGAGACCTGTTTTTCATGCAAGGGTTGTTCCTGAAGCCCCTCGGTGCCCCTCTGAAGTCAGCACCCTGGCTCCACAGGGCTTGGGCCTTGAGGCAGAGGGAATGCCCCAAGCCCACAGTACTGCTCTCATGAAGTAACATCGGTTTACCCACCTGTAGCCTGGATCTGCCTGAAAGCTAGATCTGCCCGTGGCTGCTCAGCTGATTAAAGGAGCACACGTGATTACCACAGGGGCAGGGCCAGCGGACTCTTGTGCACCAGGAAATAGCCCGCCCCCCTCCTGGCAGCCACCTGACTGGAGAGTAAGGGACAACCCCATGAGGGTCCATCTAAAAGGGAGCAGCCCCCACGAGCAGAGAACCCTGGGAAGGTGTGTCAGAAAAAAGCCTCTTACCTGGGGGTCAAACTTTCCTGAGACGACATGTACTGCTTTCTGTAGAAAAGAAAAATGTCATGTTATCCAGCTGATGGGGGGGCCAGCCTGGGGCTGCTAGGCAAGGGGCCACCAGACATAGGCCTGCCAAGCACAAGTCTGCACATCCCCCTCACTCACTGTCACAGTAGCAGTGCCATTACTGTTCCTCAGGAGGTGTAGGGCCTCCTGGATGGCATCGACGTGCATTGAGGGCCGGGTGACAGGGTTTTCTGTGGGTGCGGAGATGCTGCAGGCCACAGTGGCCAAGAGAAGCAGGTTCTGCAGCCACATCCTCCTGAGGACTTTAGCCTTTCTCTCTGAGTACTGGGCTCACTGGCAAAAGAGCTCTTATATACACAGTTAGAGGAAATGATTAATGGTGACCACAAAACGCCTGGGAGGCGGGGGAACTACCTGAACTGTGGAATCTCCTGGCCCTTATCAGCTACACATGGGAACCATGAGCCTTTCCCCTAGGTGGTCAGGCTCGGGGGTTTTCATTAATGAGCCCTTCCAAGAACCTGCAGCCCACCCACCCACCTTCTTGAACCCTCTTTAGCCCACCGTGGGCAGTCTGACTGGCCTGAGGCTATCCCCTTCCTCTGAGGGGACTCCAGGCACAGCTTGAAATTTCTGGTGCAGAGTGGTCAGGACAGGGCTTGGGAGGCATCTGATCAGGTTCCAAGACCCCTAGGCTCCTTATCCTGCCTGATACCCCAGGAGGCCTTTGGGAGCCTACCCACCCTGGTGCCCATTTGGACCCCATTCTTCCCCTTCCCCTCCCAGAGCCCATTCCACTGCCCACAGTAAGGAATTTAAGTGTGAGGGGGCTCTCACAGGCCTGTCTCACTGGCCATGTAGGCAGAGTCCAGCTGGCACAGTCACAGGAAGCCCCCCCGCAACCAGCTGTCACCAATGACACAGAGCAATCCACGAGCTCTGCCCAGTCGAGGACCCCTGCCCCACAGACCCTATAAGCAGAGGCAGTGGCAACCAGCCAGTGAGGTTGCAGAGCATTCCTTCATGGTGAGACCTCATCTGACAGCAACAGCCCAGGTTTACACAACCATATTCAACCCTTAGGCTGCAGTGGTGGTTTGGGGCCCTCAGCTGGGGCCAGTCAGGGACCTGAGTTTGAATCCTGCTGCAGCATCACCTATGAGTGACCCTTCCCTCTGGGCTATGTGAGCCTGAGGCCCATGACTCACCTGTCTCTGCAGGGCAGGCTCCCCCTCTAAAGTGGACACGGACGCTCCAACCTGCAGCACTGGCCGTCACCAGGAGATTTCGGGGCCGGCTGCGGGGTCATGGCTGCACACACACCAGGTACCTGGGACAGCAGCTTCTCAAGCAAGGTCTGTCAGGCTGTTTCTTACATGGCCCCACCTCCACCCCACCTCCAGCTCCAGAGGCCCCTCTGTGGAAGCAGGAACTGCTTCTGGAAAAGCTACCGGCTCTCCAGGGGTGGACAAGTGTTTGATTTTCACAATAGGGTTTGGAGAGGGCAGCATGAGTTTGCACTAGGGATAAGCTGTTCCATACCACGAGTTTCATGTCCATATGTGTCAATGGGATTGGATGCGTCTGTATTTACAGGTGTGTTGGGGAGTGGGAGGTTGTTTTACATGGGGGTGCATCCATGAGAATCCCTGCCCTTCTGAGCCTAGGAAAGCCTTCCGAGGTGTCCAGGCTGGGTGTGGGGATGTGGCACTTCCGGGCTCTGGCCCTTCCTCCACCTTTCCCAGAAGGCCTCTGCTCAGCCCCTTCCAGGGAGCTCTCAGGAGGTGCGATGGCCAGGAAGGGGGGCCAGTGGGGAAGAAAACTATGCGCAAACGCCACAGTGAGTGGATATGGAGGAGTGAGTCGGCACACTGGGTCTGTGTCAGATGGGGCTGGAGGCTGGGGGTTGGGGAGTGAGGGCTACAGGCAGAGGCTTCGCTGGTGGCCAGAGAGGCAGAGAGCTGGTGAGCCCACTCTGGAATGGAGGGTGACTTTCCTCCTGGAAATGAGTCATCACAATTCAGAGAGTTAGTTCACAAACCTTTCCAATCTGGTCCAGGCCCTGTGCTGAAGAGGAGGTGGACAAGACCCTCCCACTGCCCCTCACATGTGGCCCTTGAGGCTCTCAGTCTGGTAGGGGAGACAGGCCGCAGTGGACCCTCCATCGTGTGGCCCAGGCTGGGATAAGGGAAGTTCAAAGCTGAAGGAGCCCAAGGAACCACCTCCCCAGTTTGGGAGTAGAAGGAGACCGGGATCTTCCTAGGAGATGCTGCCTCCCAGAAGAGGCTGAAAGGGCAAGTAGAAGGCAGGTGGTCAAGTTTGGTTATGGGAAGGAGGAGGCAGGAAGGATACTGAAGAGTGTTCCAGGCACAGAGAAACGCAGAGGCAAAGGCCTAGGGACAGGTTAGAGGGCTGCTTGACTCCTCATTCAGGATGGGCAGGTTCTAGTGATGGAGAAGAGCCTAAGTGGCAATGATTTGTTTGGACTTGGCCCTATGGGCTGTGGACCAATTTGGGCACCATAGAAATAGTGACTTTGACGAGGTTTTTAGGAACAGGTATGGCAGGAGGAGGCAGATTCTAGAGACATTTAGGGGGTAGAATCTTGACAGCACTTGGTGATGTATTGGACTCATTCACTCATTCAATATTTATAGAGCACCTACTATGTTCCTAGCAGGGGAAAGGGATACAAGGATAACCAAAAACAGGAAAACAGGCTCATCAGCTCAGTGTTAAGGGCATCAACCAAGATGTGCACGAAGGATGACGGAGTGAGATTAATGTACTCACCCAACCCAAAAGTGTAATTTTGAAAGTAAATGTAAATGCCTGCTGTCCAGGCATCCAAGATGGGGTCCAGGAGACGAAGCGGCATGTCTGCAGCATGTAAGGGCCCACGGGAAGGTTCAGAGTTTAGAGGGTTGCATGTGCAGGAGAGAGATCCGGGACTTGACCATGTTCATGTGACAGCTATGCGGGGAGAGAGCTTAGGGCCAGAGAATAGCTGTGTTTAAGGGCCAGGAGGCATGGTAGCTGGGTGAAAGATTGGCCAGTGGCCAAGGTCCCTGGGATGGCAGGAAAGGAGGAAAAAGCAGGAGTCACAGGGAGAGATCCACACGACTGTGGCCCACAGAGACCGAGGTCAACTCGCACGGGAGAGAAGTCCATGGGTTCAGTGATGAGGTTCGTGAGATGACATGGAAAGATGACATCAGGCTGAAGCCACGACATGGGCAGGCATCCCTAGATTGCACCATGTGGAAAGAGCAGAGATAGCATCGAGCGACCGCAATGACTCAAGGCCACAGTGGGGACCAAGATGGGCGGGTGTAAGTCCTCTTTGCCCTCTCCCCACCGGGCCAGGAGAAAAGCCTCTGGAAGGGATTTCCTGTGAGTCTCCTTCCCCACAGCCCTGGAGGAAATGTGGGTTTGGGGCCGCCCCGGGATCCTTATTGCAAAAGGAAGTTGTGGAAGGAAATGGGCCTCCGAGACCTTTGCATCCTGTGGGACCTCTGAATGGGTATCTCAGTTGATCTGACCTGCCCCATGCCTGTCAGATCATTGAGGTGGAGGTCCTCATCCTTGCTGGGGGTCTGAGGTCCAGAGGGCCAATGGCCAGCCCAGTCCACACTGTCAATAACGCCAGAGTCAGGATTTGAATGCACATACATTCCTGCTACCCTGATGTTTTCTACTTCTTGGGGTCAATAAACCAGGAAGTGCTTGTCACCTGGCTGGACCAGCAGAGGGATGGACCGAGCATGCTTATCCCCCTCAGAGCATCTGCAAAACGAGATTCCTGCCAGGTGTTGGCAGGGAGGCTGGAGTGTCCTCTTACTGTTCCAAGGAAGCTCTGGGAGCTGTCAGGCAGAATTTGCCCACCAGATCCAGCTGTCCAGGCACCTCTGTGCCTCAGGCTTGAGCTCTTGTGCCAGCCCCACCACCACTGATTCCTGTGTAGCCTTGGAAAGTCCCTCCTCTCTGAGCCTCAGCACCCTCATCTGTAAAATGGGTTTAATTATGGCTGTCTCACAGAGGAAATTTTCTCCTGCCTAAGGAAAGTCAGTGGGAGAATCCTCCCAGGGAAGAGGCAGTGCTTCCACCTTTCTCCCTACCTTAACAGCTTTCTAATGCCCACACTGGGCAGAGGACCCAGGCTTGCTGGAATTTTCAGGGACAGCTGCCCATTGCCCAGCCCTAGCCCCAGAGAGTTTCTTCTCAGATAGATGTGGTGAGGTGGAGAGTCCAGCCTCTACCCAGAGTCGGGGCTCACAGGGTCCTATTCTGCCCCTGCCATCACCCTCCGGAGACCCAGGTACAAGGATGCCAGGAGGGGCTCCTCCTTCCCCCAAGGGGCTCTTGTCACTTCAGGCCATGCCAGACCCGGAGCAACCTCTCTGGCTTTGTGGTCTTAGCTCCAGGCTGACTCCTCTCACAGCCACTATCTAGGTCCCCAGAGATGCATGTCAAAATGACAGGCTGCCCTGGCCAAACTTCAGTCTGGTCCTGCTCACCAGGTGTTCCAAGGCCCCTGGCACTGGTCACTCCTAACTGGCCTGGGAGTATCTGAGGGTGGTCCAACCATGTGTGGACCTGCATCCATTCCACCAAGATTTCAGGAGGGTCTGCTGTGTGTGGAAATCTCTCAGCACCTTCTACTCAGAGAGCTCACTTCTGGTAGTTGTGTGGGGTGGGTAACATGGAGGACAAGGTGCAGGCTCATCAGCTCAGAGTTAAGGGCATCAACCAAGATGTGCACAAAGGATGAGCAGCCCTGAGGAGTGGTCATGGAATGAGAGTAAAATAAGTCAAGGAAAGGAATCAGTGGGACTTCTTGGCTGTGTGGTTTGGGGCAGGAGGTGAGCAAGAAGTCTCTGAAGCTCGAGGTTCTAGTCAGGCAGCTGGGTGGACATTAGTGCCATTTGCTGAGATGAAGGAGACCCAAGGTAGCAGAGAGGATGCAGTCCAGGCTGGAATGGAATGCCAAGTTTGAGAGGTCATGGAGACTCCAAGGAGAGACTCAGCTGCTAGTGGCCATGTGTTTGCAGAGGTCAGGGTACAAGGAGGTTTGGACGTCATTGGTGAACAGGAGGTTTCCAGCACCAGAGAAGCTGCACAGAGGGACCCAGGACTCAGGTAGTGCCCAAGATGCCAACTCTTAAGGATGGGCCAAGGACAATGAGACCTCCTTCTTCATTTTATTCCTTGGTTCCTGGGGCTTCCTCACTGTGTCCCCAAGACCATCTATGCCCCATGCACACACTCAGGCAGGCAGTGCTGGTGGATATGAGATGCCTACAGGTACACCAGGCGTGCCCACAATGGCACCCTCCCCCACCTGTGCCTCCTTCCCCCGAGTATACTCCCTCCTGGGCTGGAATTCCTGAGTCTCTACCCCCAGCCTCATCCCCAGCTGGGAAGGCCATCAAGCACCCAGAGGGGGCCACTGTCTTCATCTTCTTCCTTGGGAAAAAGTCACTGGGGACTGGATAAAGAAGCAGGAGGAAGAGGAGGCGAAGAAGAGGAAGAGGAAGAAATCATTAGCCTTTACAATTTCCTGAAGTCCTGAGGGCCCCCCTCACTGTCTTCTATATTTGGGCGGGAGTCCAGACCAAGATGCTGAGTAGGAGGCTGGCAACCCTTGCCAGCCCTCACACTCACCTCCCTCCAGAGCAATGAGTCTGAATCATGAAGACAGGTGTGGGCTTTCTGTGTTGGCATGACAGGTGATTCTGGAAACAGCTTCCTCTGGGACTTTTCTGCCATCTCCCAGGGCTCTCTCGGACTCCCCCCAAGGCCAGTTTGGGCAGGCACATCTCTTGTACCCTGAGTTTCTCAGGCCCCAGAGAGCCCAGCTGTGGGCCTCTGCCCTCTGCTTCCGTTGTGTTCCTCTGGCTCCAGGCAGAGCCCTTCAGGCTTCCTTCTGGCACAACTCCAGAAGCCCCATAGCCCCTCACAGGTGTGAGGATCCCCCACATGACTCAGGCTGGGGCTCCAGCAGGCATACTAATAGAAGTGACCGTGAATTGAGGGGAGATGGCCTCCAGGATTGCAGGAGCTGGAAAGGGGCTCAGGAAGCCCTTGGGACCCTCTCCACCCAGCCCTAGGCCACTGGTCATAGCTACCTCCCCTTACACACACACACACACACACACACACACACACACACACACATATACACATGCAGCCCCTCGTTTCCCAGTCCCTCAGGTCACATTCAATTAAGAGTTGTAACAAGTCCCCTATGTGGCCTCCTGGGGAAGCAGCAGCTCCCTTTGTGATGAATGCAGAGTTGGAGACAGGCAGATCTACCCTCAAGCTTGGCCACTTCTAGCTGCACGACCTCGGGCTTGTAACTTCCCATCCCTGAACCCCAGATGCCTCACCTTCACAGGGGAAGGTGCCCACTTTTGCAGGTTGTTGGGAAGATACTTTGGAGATCTGCACTTTTGCATGCTAAGTGTGGGCTGCAGAGAGCATTGTCTGGTTTTCTGTTTTGGCCCGCTAGAGGGCTCCCCTCCCAGCCTCAGTCTTCCTGTCTGTAAATAGGAGGGGAGGGTTCGCCAGGGTCTGAAAGAGTCTTCCAGAGCCTTCTCTTGCCCAGAAGCTCCACGGCTGTGCGAGGGGCCAGCCTGGGGTTCAGAGTTCCCTGGAAGGGAGTTTCCCTGTGTAGACCCCCCTCCAGTGCCTCAACACCTCCCCCCTCCACTGCCTGGGCAGCCTGGGTGTGTGAGGTCGGCTGACTGTGAGGTGGCTGAGTCATGGGTTTTCCTGGAAAGAGCTAACCGGGAACACTAGGACAGCAGACAAGCATCCCAAGTCCTACACTCCTCCCCTGGCTGGGAGGATATGGCCCCAGGCAGCCCGGGTCCAGGGCTGTGCCTTGTAGGAACGGACAGCCCTGGAGTCTTGCCCTCAGCCTGGGGAGAGAAGGAAGTCACAATTATTGAACACCGATTGCATAGGGGGCGGGGGGCGGGGGGCGCTGGGCTGGGGTGGGGGCGGTGCTGGGCGGGTGTTTCACCCATCCTCCATGATTCAATATTCACAGCCCCTCTGAGGGGCAGTAGGGGTTGGCCAAGGTTTTTGTTACCCTTGCCCAGAAGGACTCTGGCCCACAGGAATCAGGACAAAGAACAAGGGCACACCCTGTGCTCCTGGAAAGAGGAGAGGAACGAGGCCCTGCTCAGGCTGTCAGACCCTCATCACCACACGCTTGCAGCTCTGTGCTGTGACTCTGCACCCCTCACTGCCCAGGCCCTGCCTCACTCCTTTCCCTCCCCCTGCACCAGGCCTCCCTCCCGATGCCTGCCTGACACATGCCCTCGGAGGCCAGTTGTTAGTGGTGGCTGATCTCTGTAACAGCCAGCATGCACTGAGGGCAGGGCCCAGCGCTTAGGGCAGCCCGATTCAGGACTCACTGAAATCATGGAGTGTCTGCAGCAGTGTGGAGGGCTTCTGTCGGAGGAGGGGGCTAGGGGGTCTTGGCTGGAAGCATGCTGTGGGCCTCAGAAGGGGGACTGGGTTGGGGTGGAGAAGAAAGGGAGGTGTCACAGCATAAGCAAAGCTTGGAGGTAGAGTTGAGTCTGGGACTTTGTGAAGAGGGAGTCTGGAGGAGGCACTGACAACCAGCCAAGGCAGGAGATGGCTGTGAGCCAGGTGACCCTCTGCTCTGCATTTAAGCCCTGTGTGTGTGGGAGGGCGGGGGTTCAGGATAGGAGGAGGGGACAGACGGACACATGGCAGCTTTTGGTGGGAAACAGAGGTGATTCAATAAATGAAGGATGGAGCTGAAGCACTGATGCTGTACCCTCACCCACCCCCCCATCCCCGGGACTGGAGCTGGGACAGTAAAAATAAATAAATAAATAGAGGGGTTTTTCTATAAGCAATCACATTATCTGTGCACAGGTCTGTAAACTTTTTATACAGAAGACAACACTGAGCCCAGCTGAGTATTCAAAGAGCAAGCCCTGAGTCTCTGGGGCACTGGCCCCACCCCTGCCTGAGCTGGGGTTCCTGGTGTACCTTAAAGCAGAGCTTCTCAAATGTCAATGTGAATCACACAGGATCTTGTCAAAAGGCACCTTCTGATTCCGAAAGTCTGGGATGGGGCCTGAGGGCCTGCGTTTCTAACAAGTTCCCGGGTAATGCTCAAGCTGCAGGCATTAGCGCCAGGCTTAGAGAAGCAAGGCTTTAAATCTGCCTCTCCCCACAGGACTGTACGTTCTTAAGGGGAGGGATCTTCTCTGTTTTATTCACATACCTGCAACAGTAAGTGCTTAATAAAAGTTTATGGAATAAACTTGTGCAAGGCTGGACCTAAGGCTGCCCCGTTTAAATTGTGCCTTTGAGACACTCCATTTGTCTTCACCAGATCTGCTCCTGCTCAGAAGCCCAAATTCCCCTGCTTCAGCATAACCTTCTATCCTTCATCTCCCACACTGATCACCTCACACCCGCACGCCCCACGGCCTTTCCATCATGCCTCTCTTCTTCCTGCCCACCGCAGGCTCAGTCATCTCAAAGAAGTCTTGCCCACACCCTAGCACCCTCACTCCTTTACCTAAATCCCCTATTTTAAGCCTGCATCAGGGCCTGATGTGCCCCATGGGGCAGGGAGACCACCTCTCCCCACTGAGGCTGCCCTCTGGGCCCCTGACTCTCCTGGTTTGTCTGCTTCCTCTCTGGTCCTTTGTGGACTCACCCACGGTCTGTCCTGCCCTCTTCCCTGCTCTGGAAACCTTCTGTGGAACTTTCCAGCCCTCCATGCTGGGCCCAATGCCTGAAGAACCCATGCTCTAGCACAGAGCATGATCCACACCCCTGAGATTCAATCCTTCTCCCTTCAGTCACCAGCCCATCACCGGTGGCCCACCCTGAAACCAGGGAGTTGTCCTCCTCTCTTCCTTTGCCCTCACCTGACAGAACTTGCCAGTTCCACTTCCTGAACACCCTCCTACAAGAGCAGCCCCTCACCTCTCTCTCCCCAGTGACTGCAGCAGAATCCCCGAGGGTACCTCTGCTCAGGCCCCAGAGCCCAGCTCCTCTGAGCTACCAGAGTCCACTGAGGGACAGCCTAGTGGCTGCAGCCAGGCCTCCAGTAGGGGCTAAGACTCTCGTCAGGGGGCATGGCTGGGCCTCATTGTTACCAAACCAATAAAAGAATAGACATCTGATGCCAGTGCTCCATCTGCCACCCACCAGGAAGAAAAGTGTCAAGGAGAAGCTGCCCAGAGCCCAGGGGGTGGGCTGTTGAGGCCTTAACACCCATAACTCAGCACTGAAGGGAGATGATCTTGTCGGTGACCAGCCCTCACATGGATCATTAGCCCTGTAGATGCTGCTACCAGACAAACTCTTGTCTGTTCCCGGTGGGCCCCACCTGGACACCCAGGAAGAGAGGGGCAGGACCAGACAGGGCAGGTCTCAGAGGGTCAGGGCTGTTCAAGGGACTGCACAGCCAGGTCCCAGCTGGGCAGGAGGCAAGACAGGGCCAGGTATGCTCAGAGCTCGCCTGTCAGAGGGGTCCTCTCACCTGTCCCTGCTCTGCCCTCAGTGGCCAGCCTATCTCTTATCCTTAGCAATATGAAGAGGAACCCTTTGAGTAATTTTTCCAGGATTCACTGATCTCGAGTACTAGAAAGTGACGAATAAGTCTGTGATTTGCTATGGAGGTTCCAGGTCAGATAAAGATTCTTCCGATGCTGCCTCCCACACTCCACCCCTTACCCTGGCTTGAGCACTTATAAGATGGGACTGTCGAGAACACTTCAGAACCCCATGAAGGACCAGGACAAGACAGAACACATCCTGCCAGCCCAGACATGAGCAATCTCCCCAGCCTGCACCTTCTCCTGCTCCTGCCCGGCCTTGGACTTCAATGCCCCGAGGCCCAGGGGAGGCCTGTCACAACAACCCAGAATTACGATCACTTGATCCATGAAATCCACATGATCCTAAACAAGTCTTCAACTTCGATTCCACAGGTGAGTAACTAGGATAAGTTGGCACAGGGCAGGGAGGGGCCATCGGGGATCTCAGGCCAATAGGACTCATGGACGCTCTCTCTCTCTCTGCTCCAACAGACCCCCAGCGACATAGACAAGAGCATCCTGAAGGTAAGAGCTCAGCCACACACTTGGGCACAGCTGGGTTGCAATCCACTTCCTGCCTGGGTGACCTCAGGCATATCACTCCACCTTGCATAGCCTCAATTTTTTCATCTGTAAACTAATGGTTACAGCAGCTAGTGGGCTTGTTTTGAGAACTCAGTGTTGTAATGTGAGTAAAGTTCCCAGCCCAGTCTCTGGTGCTTAACAGGGTTCGAGGCACGGTCCCAGCCATGGCTATAAAAATTAAAATGATTATTTTTATTACAAAATGGAAACACATCACTGGGTGAACAATACCAAGCACCTCGAGCTCAGTGTTCAGTTGGGCAGCCTCTGCACAGGCAGACTAAAATTTCCCCTGGGAACCTGCCTCCTTCTTTCCTTTCCCATACAACCCTGAGTTTCTATTTTCCACCCTCACCAGCCCTGGACATATCATTTACAGTGATTTTCCGGACTGCAGTGGGCTTCAGTGGCTACTTTCCACCTTTGTCTGCATGGCATTTCTCAGGTCAAACAAGAGGTCTTTCCTGAGTTTATTGGCCATTGGTATTTCTCCTCTTTGGGGCACTCACAGTTCACATGTGCTGCACCCATTTCCAGGCCGGGAGCTCTGTGATTTTTCTCCTGATTTCTAGGGGTCCTTCGTTCGGTCAAGGCATTAGCCCCTGTTAGCCGGCCTCTTAGCTGCCGCTACACCCCTTGACCAAGTCTGTCTTTGCAGAGCTTCTTTTGAGCGATGTGTTTCCCCTAAGTGCAGGAAGATCTCCTGACCTTTATGCAGCTCACAAGGGGCCAGGGGCTTGGGGTTTGGGGTAAGCGGACCTTGTCTTGGGCATGCACTCGCCTCTAGGCCTGTGGCCTTTGGGGCAGCCCTGGGACCCACCTCAGGCAAGGAGAGGGCTGAGAGCGGATGCTTCAAGGATGCTCCTGAATGCAGGCTTGAAAAACTGGGGATGATTTCACCCTGGCTATGGGAAGGGCACTTCTCAACCTTCCCTCCCTCACGTATATTCTTTGTCTTCTCAGAAATCTGCCTTGCTGAGGCCAAACCTGGATGCATTCCTGAAAGCTACAGAGGATTTCAGGCAGAATTTCAGGAAGTATGGAGGATCCTCAATTGGAAAAAATCTTAGGGTATGTGAGGCACTTGAGGGTTTTTCGGGCTCCCTGCTTTGGCTCTGCCCTGCCTCTTTGAGAGGAGAGTTGCAGGGCCTACTCCTCATTCCCGGGAGTCTGACTGTCTGCTTTGGTCTCTTCCCACAGGAAATGCAGCCACACCTGCCCATGGCCACACCCCAGGTAAGCTGCTTCCCCAATGCCCCTGTAGATGGCGCCCTCAGCCATGACCTGACCTTCAGCCTGTCTCACCCTCCCCCATTGCCACCTTCCAACCTGGCCTTATCTAATGCCATTTCCTTGTTTCTTCATAGACAGAGTCAATCTCCATCAAGAACGACTGGGAAGACTTTCGGGGGAAGTTATATCCATACCTGGAAACCCTCAAAACTTTTCTAAAAGGCAGACAGACATTGAGCCACTGAATCCTCAGTCTGAAGTCCAGCTTCCTCTCTGGGCCTTTTCACCACAGGGCCTTGGGATGTCACAAATGACGGCCTTTTGTCTGAAGACTGTGTCTCTCACACTGTCCTGCATCAAAAGGATTTCGTTTTCTCCTGTGGCGCCAGATGAATATTTATTTATTTAATTTATGAAATGGGCAGCTCCCATTTAGCCTTTCTTGATTATGTTCTCATTTTTATCTTATTTAGGCTATTTATTTATATAATTACATATTTATTATCTTGTGTAATGTGAAGAATATTTATTTTGGCAGAGGAGGCCTGTTCTGCTCCCTCTGAACAAAACTCAAGGACAGTTTCATTTGTACCTCAGATTTCAAACTGATTTCTACTCACCTGTGAAAATAAACCACATTCTCTCAACGACTGCTTTGTCATCGGTGTCTCGGTTTGACTCAGATCTTAGTGACCATTTTAGACAAGATTTATGTATTGTGACATTTTGGTGCTCTGGTGCTGCAGTGGGGATGCCCTTGGGGGCCCACCCAGCCCACCCAGGTAAGCTCATTCTCACACTGCCCTCCCACCACCCCCATGTCCTGAATGGCGATCGCAACTCCAGCAATCCCAGGTACGTGAGTTCTTACCATGTGCTGGGCGCTATTCTGGGCATCTCACCCGTGCTGACTTATTTCTCACCCCAACCAAGAGTATGTCATCCCCGTTTTACGTATGGGGAAACCGAGGCTCAATTAAGCAACTTGTCTAAGGTCACACAGCTAGGAAGTGGTGGAGCCAGGACTTGAATTTATATGGATCTCCCTCCAGGGCCCTGAGGCACTCTAAAACCTCAGTGGCATGCCTCCCCCTAGTGGCCCTTCTAGAAACTGCAGCAGGGTCCCTAACTCCTCCCAGGGTCCATTCCAACAGGAAACATTCCCTGAGCATCCACAATGCACCAGGCCCTGGGGATAGGGGTCACGCAGACCTGGCGAGTCCACTTCTTCCAGGCTTTCCAAGCTTGCAGTTTCCACCCTTGCCAAGGCCCCAGACTCTCCTGCCTGATGACTCAGCAGCTCCTGAAGGCCTCCCTGCCACCAGAGGGGACCTGGATTCCATACCTGGCAATGTGTGTTCTACTGGGGAGATTAAATTTTAAGAAAATACAAATCTGACCATGTTGGCCTGATACTAATTCCCCAATCCTCCGGGTCTCCTGGACCCTGTCCATATCCCTAGGTTAGCATTTAAGACCTGCATCCACCTGTTGCTTGTATTTCTGGCAGCACAATGGTGAAGCACTTGACTACTGACTGGAAGAGTAGCAATATGAACCCACCCAGCGGTGCCTCAGAAGATAGGCCTGGCTATGTGCTTTTGTAAGGTCACAGCCTTGAAAATCTTATGGAGCAGTTCTACTCGGCACATGTGGGTCACCATGAGTTGGAATTGACTTGACAGCAACTAACAACAATAGCCACCAAGATTCTTGATGCTCCAGCCAGCAGAAGTACTGTGGCTTCCTAGATCAACCACACTCTTTAATCCTTTAAACCTTTACCTGTGCTTTCTCCTCTTTCTCACATATCATTACCCTGGGTCAGCGTGACGAGTGTCTACTTCAGAGATCAAGTCAAAGGTTGCCTACCTTAGGGCAACTAGGGTCACATAACAATGTATGTATAAATTTTTGTATGAAAGACTAACTTGAATGGTCAACTTTCACTTAAAGCACAACAATAAAAAAAAAAAAAAGACTGCCTACCTTTGGGTTGTCCACTACCTTAGTTATTTAGTGTTGCTATGTAACCTAACCCTACGAATGCCAGTAAATTTCCATTAGTCGGAAAAGACTGCCTTAAACCAGCCCAAGCCAGATTTGGCCCCCCGTGACCATTAGTTGACCTCAACAGAGGAAGCAGCAACAGGTGGAAAGAATCAGAAGGAAAATCACCACCGGGCCCCATTTTGAATTGAGAGATCCAACAAGAACCACGTCACCTCCTGTTTCCTGGCTGTCATAATTCCTACAACATCTTCCCTGTGTATTCCTTCTAGAATTTTCTCTTCCTGGTATGCCTGTGTGGCTGCCGTTTTGCTGCCCAAATTACATATAAGCCCTGCTTCCCCATAGCCTGAGGAGTTGGATCTGAGGAACTTCCTCCTGGCTCCTTGCTCTGCACATTGCAATAAAATTACTTTCTCTTTCTCAAAGGCCGTTGTCCAGATACTCCGCAGGCGTGAGTGCGCCAGCAGAACCCACCTTCTAGGGTTCAGCAACAATTTCTGGCTCCCAACGTGGGACCCTCCATCCAGAGCTGGGCACCCCCTGGACCCCAAGCAGAACCTCCACTGACCCTCAGCGCATGCCAAGCCTCTTGTTCAGGAGGATACGGTGGATCTCCTGAGCGTGACCGAGGCGGCGACCCGCCTGAGGCGCTTTTACTTTGAGAATTAGAAACTAACTCAGGTATGGAAGTTCACTAGGTAAGTGCCCTTGAAATTTCTCTTTTTAAGTGTAAGTGCTTGGGATTGGAGGTGAGGAGGTATCTGCAGGATTGAAAGTGGGACCCTAACACTCCCCAGCATGTTTTCTCCTTTTCAAAATGGGCAACTAAGAGCTTGACATAACTAATGCCATGATGGACCTATAAGTTGTTTTTTTTTTCCTTTTCCTTTGTCTTCTCCTTTTCACATACCTTTGTTAATGACTTTGTTTTGCTCTGTCTGGCCACCTGTGGTTTACGACACCTCACAGGAAAATTAGAGCCCAGATGTCAGATATGTATATCTTTAGCCTGATAAGGAAATGTCCAGCATGTATCTCTTTAGTATGATAGTCTCTTGTAATTACCTTGTAATGAATAACAATACTTCTAACCTTTGTAAAAATCATATACAAGCTCTAATGTAAAAATGCCTTTTAGGACTCGAGAGAGACAGCCTATGTTGCTGTCGGATCCCCGGTGGTGGACACCTCCTAAATAAAACTTTCTCACTCTTTCTGACTTGGAGGATGTCTCATAGGCTCGACTGCTCCAGGGCATGGACCCTATTCAGGTAACAAAAGTAGGACTAAGACACCCCCATTAAGGGAGGGAATTGAAGCACTGCTAAGACATCCTCATTACTTTCCCTGCCACTTCTCCTAGCCAATGGCAGAGAACGGGCAGCCTAGTTTCTGGTTGACCTTGATCAAGTTCTTGTTCCGGTTCTGGTCTTAGTGAGACTGTATGTGTGAGTGAGACGTGTGTGTGTGAGTGTCCCCAAATGCTCCCCCTTAGGTTGCATACTTAAAAATTGGTCCTCCTTTCGTTAAGAGCCTATGAAGAAAGAACCTTATTTTCTTTTGTAACACTGCCTGGACCCAGTACCAGTTGGAGACCATCTTACAGTTAGATCGGTTTTGCAAAAGAGAGGAAAGATGGGATGAAATCCTTTACCTCTCTCTGGCAAAATAAAAACCTACAAAAACAGTGTAAGCTGATGGTGCAGACTGCAGGGGAAGAGGGAGGCCGAGATAGGAAAACCCCAGTCCTTCCAGGCTTGGAGAGCAATACATATCCCTTCAGCCCTTTGCCTCCACCTAGGGTTGTGGGACTGGTTCCCGCCCCGGTGCCTGCCCTGACAGCCCAGAGGCTGGTGGCTCCCTGCTACCTCACTGGCGACAACCACTACCCCTTTGACGGAACCCTCCGCTACCCCTCCAGTGAATTGCTTGCCAGCCCCTAAGGAGTCAGAAACTCCCGGTCCTGCCCCAGGAATAGTCTCCCCAGGACACACCCCTAGTGGGCTGCAATTTGGCCAGGGGTCCACCCAAGTCTCCTTAGGGCAATTTCTGCTGAGACAAACACCTGCCATATTTGATCACAACGGCTAGCCTAAAGGGTTTATCTGGGTCCATACACCGTTCTCCACCTCTGACCTGTATAATTGAAAGAACAATCTCCCAGCGTATAGAGATGACTCAAAACACACAGAAGCTTTGTTTGTGTCCTTCTTTGTCACACATCACCCTAATTGGGTTGACTGTCAGTCACTCCTAAATACTCTTTTAACTCCAGAGGAACAGAGGATGGTCTTAGAAAAGGTATGCCAATAGGCTGACAGGTTGCATAACCTCAACCTTCAAAATGGTATTAGACTCCCAGCAGCCCAGGCTGTACCTGCCACAGATCCACACTGGGACCTGAATGATTGGCTAGGGGCAGGACAGCTAGAACATTACAAAAACTATTTGTTAGTTGGTTTACAGCAAGGGGCCCCAAAACAGAAGTTGAACACCAAAGCCGCAAGGAAAATTTCTCCAGCTTCCTAGAACAGGAGTACAAAGCATACTGGCAGTTTACTGATATAAACCTTTAAAACCCAGAGAATGCTAGGTAAATCAATATGACTTTTGTCAGCCAGAGTGCCCCCAACATCAGGCAGAAACTTCAAAAGTTAGAAGAAGGCCAGGAATAAATACTTCACAACTTGTTGAGATTGCCTTTAGGTCTTCAATAATCGGGACCAGGTACAAAGGAAAAAAAAAAGGGGGGGGGGAATCAAAGAATGAAACAACAGGCTGTGCTCTTGGCAGCAGCTCTCAGAGTTAACCTGCCACCCAGGCAGATCTTGTGTGGAGTTAAGTCCCTGTGGGCCCCAAAAGGGCTGATGGCCAGCTCAAGCCCCCTGTGATGATTAAGATTGTGTGTCAACTTGGCTGGGCCATGATTCTCCGTGTTTTAATGTAATCACTCCCACGATTGAATATACTGTGAGTAGCCAATCAGATGAAAGGGAGTCTCCTTGTAGGTGTGGCCTGCATCTGTATATAAGCAGACGTTCTGGCTTTGTGCTCTCTCTGGATCCTGAGGCCGCTTCCTGTCGTCTCATCTCCTGTTTTTAGGACTTGAGCTGTAAGCTTATCTGCCGAACCTGGGATTCGTCCATCTGCACAGCCTGTGAGTGGGAGCCGTGCTCTCCAACCTTCCAATCTTGGGCTTGCCAGCTTCTGCAGCTGTGTGACTTGGGAGAGGCCTCTACCCGGATCCACGGACTTGGGACATTCTAGCCTCTACAATCACGTGAGCTGTTTCCTTGATACATTCTCTCTCTGTATATATATTTATACACTTTACTGGTTTTGCTTCTCTAGAGAACCCAGCCTAAGACACCCCCTTAAAGCTGGGACCCAGACAATGTGCCTAGTGCAAACAAGAAGGCCACTGGAAATGAGACTACCCCTTGCGGCCATCCCAGCCTGAGCAGGAACCTAAGAAAAAACCCATAACACAGCTCCTGAAGCTGTCAGCCGGTGACTCGGACTGTCGGGGCCCGGGGGCTTCCCTGCAGCCCATTCAGCCAATCCCCATCTCCCAGGAGGAGCCCTGAGTTACAACGACTGTGGGCGGACAACTGACTGAATTTTTAGTGGACACAAGGAAGCAACCTATTCAGTTTTAAACACTGTGAAGGGCCCGTTTTCTAAAAGGCAGAACTCATTGCCTTAACCCGAGCCCTCCAACTGAGCTCCAACCAACGAGCCAATATGTATACAGATTCCAGGTATGCCTTTTCAGCACTTCATGCACATGGAGCCATCTGGAAAGAAAGAGGGCCCCTAACTTCAGGTAAGAAAGAAAGAAAACATGCAGAGGAGATTCTAGCCCTTCTAGAAGCAGTACGTTTACCAACAGAGGTGGCAGTTATACACTGCTCAGGACACCAGAAGGGAGAGTCATACCTAATTAAAGGATCAGGTTGCCAAACAAGCCACCAGGACAAACCGCTGCCACCCCCACCCCACCACCTGCCTTGCTTGAAACCCTCAGTACACTGAAGTGACATGAACAGAGCTGATGAATGGGGTTTTTAAACAATATAACATGTCAAAAGATGGGTGGTTGTACAGTTCCCAAGGACAGGTGCTAGTGCCAGAACACCTGATGCACCTTATAGTAAAGACAGCTACGGTCGAGGTGCTGCGTTCCACTGGCTGACCAAAATAATTAAAGGGCCTAATATACAAAAGACTACCCAGAACGCAGTGCAACAATGTGTCACCTGTGGGAAGAACAATCCAAAAACAGGCCCACCACCTCCTACGCCCAGGGTAAAAGCCCCCGGGAGGGGACCCAGAGAGGACTGGCAAGTAGACTTCACTGTTACACCAACAGCTACAGGACGTTTCAAATATCCCTTAGGGTTTGTAGACACTTTTATCAGATGGGTAGAAGCCTTCCCCTGCTGAACAGAAAAGTCATCAAAGGTAAGCAAAGCTCCTCTTAATGCAGTTATTCCTTGATTTGGCCTCAGAGTAATAATGGAGGAGCTTTTGTAGCCAAGGTTACCCAAGAAGTTTCAGGGCATTTAGGAAATCTGTTGGAAATTATGTACTTCCTGGAGGCCACAGTTGACTGGAAAATCAGAGAAGATGAACCACTCCTTAAAGAATACATTAGCTAAGCTCTGCCAAGAGATCAACTTGCCCTGGATCAAACTGCTACATATTGCCTTGTTGAGAGTCTGGGTGGCCCCTAGAAGCAGGCTCCGACTGATCCCCTATGAAATGCTGTATTGGAGACCAGTGCTTAAGGCAGCCTGGGGGTATGGTGCTTCAGATGATCCTCAAGTAGTCCGTGAACTTAGTGTTTCCAGGTATCTTAGGATACTATATGTAAATCTGAAGTCTATTAACCAGGAGCTAATCATTTTCTCCGCCCCATGTCAGTAGAAGTAGACAGATGAATCGCTGACCCTTATCCCTTAAGATTAAGGAATTGCTACAACTCAAGGGTGGGTTGTAACCTGACCATATGAATGCCAGTAAATTTCCATTAGTCAGAAAAGATTGCCTTAAACGAGGCCAAGCCAGATTTGGCCCGCCTTGCATGGGCAGAAGGGCTAGCTGTGACCATTAGTTGACCTCAACAGAGGACCCAGCAACAGATGGAACGAATCAGAAGGAAAATCATCACCGGACCCCATTCTGAAGTGAGAAGTCCGACAAAAACCACGTCACCTCTTGTTTCCTGGCTGCCATAATTCCTACAACGTCTTCCCTGTGTATTCCTTCTAGAATTTTCCCTCCCTGGTATGCCTGTGTGGCCACCATTGTGCTGCCAGAAATACAAGCAACAGGTGGATGCAGGTCTTAAATGCTAACCTAGGGATATGAACAGGGTCCAGAATACCCTGAGGATTGGGGAATTAGTATCAGGCCAACATGGTCAGATTTGTATTTTCTTAAAATTTAATCTCCCCAGTAGAACACACGTTGCCAGGTATGGAATCCAGGTCCCCTCTGGTGGCAGGGAGGCCTTCAGGAGCTGCTGAGTCATCAGGCAGGAGAGTCTGGGGCCTTGGCAAGGGTGGAAACTGCAAGCTTGGAAAGCCTGGAAGAAGTGGACTCGCCAGGTCTGCGTGACCCCTATCCCCAGGGCCTGGTGCATTGTGGATGCTCAGGGAATGTTTCCTGTTGGAATGGACCCTGGGAGGAGTTAGGGACCCTGCTGCAGTTTCTAGAAGGGCCACTAGGGGGAGGCATGCCACTGAGGTTTTAGAGTGCCTCAGGGCCCTGGAGGGAGATCCATATAAATTCAAGTCCTGGCTCCACCACTTCCTAGCTGTGTGACCTTAGACAAGTTGCTTAATTGAGCCTCGGTTTCCCCATACGTAAAACGGGGATAACATACTCTTGGTTGGGGTGAGAAATAAGTCAGCACGGGTGAGATGCCCAGAATAGCGCCCAGCACATGGTAAGAACTCACGTACCTGGGATTGCTGGAGTTGCGATCGCCATTCAGGACATGGGGGTGGTGGGAGGGCAGTGTGAGAATGAGCTTACCTGGGTGGGCTGGGTGGGCCCCCAAGGGCATCCCCACTGCAGCACCAGAGCACCAAAATGTCACAATACATAAATCTTGTCTAAAATGGTCACTAAGATCTGAGTCAAACCGAGACACCGATGACAAAGCAGTCGTTGAGAGAATGTGGTTTATTTTCACAGGTGAGTAGAAATCAGTTTGAAATCTGAGGTACAAATGAAACTGTCCTTGAGTTTTGTTCAGAGGGAGCAGAACAGGCCTCCTCTGCCAAAATAAATATTCTTCACATTACACAAGATAATAAATATGTAATTATATAAATAAATAGCCTAAATAAGATAAAAATGAGAACATAATCAAGAAAGGCTAAATGGGAGCTGCCCATTTCATAAATTAAATAAATAAATATTCATCTGGCGCCACAGGAGAAAACGAAATCCTTTTGATGCAGGACAGTGTGAGAGACACAGTCTTCAGACAAAAGGCCGTCATTTGTGACATCCCAAGGCCCTGTGGTGAAAAGGCCCAGAGAGGAAGCTGGACTTCAGACTGAGGATTCAGTGGCTCAATGTCTGTCTGCCTTTTAGAAAAGTTTTGAGGGTTTCCAGGTATGGATATAACTTCCCCCGAAAGTCTTCCCAGTCGTTCTTGATGGAGATTGACTCTGTCTATGAAGAAACAAGGAAATGGCATTAGATAAGGCCAGGTTGGAAGGTGGCAATGGGGGAGGGTGAGACAGGCTGAAGGTCAGGTCATGGCTGAGGGCGCCATCTACAGGGGCATTGGGGAAGCAGCTTACCTGGGGTGTGGCCATGGGCAGGTGTGGCTGCATTTCCTGTGGGAAGAGACCAAAGCAGACAGTCAGACTCCCGGGAATGAGGAGTAGGCCCTGCAACTCTCCTCTCAAAGAGGCAGGGCAGAGCCAAAGCAGGGAGCCCGAAAAACCCTCAAGTGCCTCACATACCCTAAGATTTTTTCCAATTGAGGATCCTCCATACTTCCTGAAATTCTGCCTGAAATCCTCTGTAGCTTTCAGGAATGCATCCAGGTTTGGCCTCAGCAAGGCAGATTTCTGAGAAGACAAAGAATATACGTGAGGGAGGGAAGGTTGAGAAGTGCCCTTCCCATAGCCAGGGTGAAATCATCCCCAGTTTTTCAAGCCTGCATTCAGGAGCATCCTTGAAGCATCCGCTCTCAGCCCTCTCCTTGCCTGAGGTGGGTCCCAGGGCTGCCCCAAAGGCCACAGGCCTAGAGGCGAGTGCACGCCCAAGACAAGGTCCGCTTACCCCAAACCCCAAGCCCCTGGCCCCTTGTGAGCTGCATAAAGGTCAGGAGATCTTCCTGCACTTAGGGGAAACACATCACTCAAAAGAAGCTCTGCAAAGACAGACTTGGTCAAGGGGTGTAGCGGCAGCTAAGAGGCCGGCTAACAGGGGCTAATGCCTTGACCGAACGAAGGACCCCTAGAAATCAGGAGAAAAATCACAGAGCTCCCGGCCTGGAAATGGGTGCAGCACATGTGAACTGTGAGTGCCCCAAAGAGGAGAAATACCAATGGCCAATAAACTCAGGAAAGACCTCTTGTTTGACCTGAGAAATGCCATGCAGACAAAGGTGGAAAGTAGCCACTGAAGCCCACTGCAGTCCGGAAAATCACTGTAAATGATATGTCCAGGGCTGGTGAGGGTGGAAAATAGAAACTCAGGGTTGTATGGGAAAGGAAAGAAGGAGGCAGGTTCCCAGGGGAAATTTTAGTCTACCTGTGCAGAGGCTGCCCAACTGAACACTGAGCTCGAGGCGCTTGGTATTGTTCACCCAGTGATGTGTTTCCATTTTGTAATAAAAATAATCATTTTAATTTTTACAGCCATGGCTGGGACCGTGCCTCAAACCCTGTTAAGCACCAGAGACTGGGCTGGGAACTTTACTCACATTACAACACTGAGTTCTCAAAACAAGCCCACTAGCTGCTGTAACCATTAGTTTACAGATGAAAAAAAAATTGAGGCTATGCAAGGTGGAGTGATATGCCTGAGGTCACCCAGGCAGGAAGTGGATTGCAACCCAGCTGTGCCCAAGTGTGTGGCTGAGCTCTTACCTTCAGGATGCTCTTGTCTATGTCGCTGGGGGTCTGTTGGAGCAGAGAGAGAGAGAGCGTCCATGAGTCCTATTGGCCTGAGATCCCCGATGGCCCCTCCCTGCCCTGTGCCAACTTATCCTAGTTACTCACCTGTGGAATCGAAGTTGAAGACTTGTTTAGGATCATGTGGATTTCATGGATCAAGTGATCGTAATTCTGGGTTGTTGTGACAGGCCTCCCCTGGGCCTCGGGGCATTGAAGTCCAAGGCCGAGCAGGAGCAGGAGAAGGTGCAGGCTGGGGAGATTGCTCATGTCTGGGCTGGCAGGATGTGTTATGTCTTGTCCTGGTCCTTCGTGGGGTTCTGAAGTGTTCTCGACAGTCCTGTCTTATAAGTGCTCAAGCCAGGGTAAGGGGTGGAGTGTGGGAGGCAGCATCGGAAGAATCTTTATCTGACCTGGAACCTCCATAGCAAACCACAGACTTATTCGTCACTTTCTAGTACTCGAGATCAGTGAATCCTGGAAAAATTACTCAAAGGGTTCCTCTTCATATTGCTAAGGATAAGAGATAGGCTGGCCACTGAGGGCAGAGCAGGGACAGGTGAGAGGACCCCTCTGACAGGCGAGCTCTGAGCATACCTGGCCCTGTCTTGCCTCCTGCCCAGCTGGGACCTGGCTGTGCAGTCCCTTGAACAGCCCTGACCCTCTGAGACCTGCCCTGTCTGGTCCTGCCCCTCTCTTCCTGGGTGTCCAGGTGGGGCCCACCGGGAACAGACAAGAGTTTGTCTGGCAGCAGCATCTACAGGGCTAATGATCCATGTGAGGGCTGGTCACCGACAAGATCATCTCCCTTCAGTGCTGAGTTATGGGTGTTAAGGCCTCAACAGCCCACCCCCTGGGCTCTGGGCAGCTTCTCCTTGACACTTTTCTTCCTGGTGGGTGGCAGATGGAGCACTGGCATCAGATGTCCATTCTTTTATTGGTTTGGTAACAATGAGGCCCAGCCATGCCCCCTGACGAGAGTCTTAGCCCCTACTGGAGGCCTGGCTGCAGCCACTAGGCTGTCCCTCAGTGGACTCTGGTAGCTCAGAGGAGCTGGGCTCTGGGGCCTGAGCAGAGGTACCCTCGGGGATTCTGCTGCAGTCACTGGGGAGAGAGAGGTGAGGGGCTGCTCTTGTAGGAGGGTGTTCAGGAAGTGGAACTGGCAAGTTCTGTCAGGTGAGGGCAAAGGAAGAGAGGAGGACAACTCCCTGGTTTCAGGGTGGGCCACCGGTGATGGGCTGGTGACTGAAGGGAGAAGGATTGAATCTCAGGGGTGTGGATCATGCTCTGTGCTAGAGCATGGGTTCTTCAGGCATTGGGCCCAGCATGGAGGGCTGGAAAGTTCCACAGAAGGTTTCCAGAGCAGGGAAGAGGGCAGGACAGACCGTGGGTGAGTCCACAAAGGACCAGAGAGGAAGCAGACAAACCAGGAGAGTCAGGGGCCCAGAGGGCAGCCTCAGTGGGGAGAGGTGGTCTCCCTGCCCCATGGGGCACATCAGGCCCTGATGCAGGCTTAAAATAGGGGATTTAGGTAAAGGAGTGAGGGTGCTAGGGCGTGGGCAAGACTTCTTTGAGATGACTGAGCCTGAGGTGGGCAGGAAGAAGAGAGGCAGGATGGAAAGGCCGTGGGGCGTGCGGGTGTGAGGTGATCAGTGTGGGAGATGAAGGATAGAAGGTTATGCTGAAGCAGGGGAATTTGGGCTTCTGAGCAGGAGCAGATCTGGTGAGACAAGGACCCAGATATGGCTGCAGCAGAGGCAGGTGAGGAGCCTCTCCCGAGGCAATCTGTTGAGAGTAATGCCAGTAGATGTGGCTCCTGGGTCAGCCACAGGCCGGGCCCTGCACCAGGAGGAGCATTGGGGTCTGAGCCCACAACATCCTGGAAAAGCAAGTGGAGCATCTCAAAGGTGCCATTTAAATGAGGCAGTGATTTAAGTCCAGCCTGGCACATGTTTATTCCACAAACTTTTATTAAGCACTTACTGTTTGCAGGCATGTGAATAAAACAGACATGGTCCCTCCCCTTAAGAAACGTACAGTCCTGTGGGGAGAGGCAGATTTAAAGTCTCACTTCTCTAAGCCTGGAGCTAATGCCTGCAGCATGAACATCACCCAGGAACTTGTTAGAAACGCAGGCCCTCAGGCCCCACCCCAGACTTTCGGAATCAGAAGGTGCCTTTTGACAAGATCCTGTGTGATTCACATTGACATTTGAGAAGCTCTGCTTTAAGGTACACCAGGAACCCCAGCTCAGGCAGGGGTGGGGCCAGTGCCCCAGAGACTCAGGGCTTGCTCTTTGAATACTCAGCTGGGCTCAGTGTTGTCTTTCTACATAAAAAGTTTACAGACCTGTGCACAGATGATGTGATTGCTTATAGAAAAACCCCTCTCCCTCTCTCTCTCTCTCTTTTTTTTTTAATGTAAGTGGGCTTTTCGAGAAAACACCTCAGTGAATTTTAAAGCTATGGAGATTAAACATCCCTGCATATTTTTTTATTTCTTTAAAAGTCCAGACTGTTGAATTGTAGCAAGGTCAAATCTGAGTAGTACTATTGTAAATCTTGGCATTTGTAGTGTATTATCTCTTGTTTTAAAAAAAATTATTGTTGCAAGGTGCCATTGGGTCAGCTCTGTCTCATGGTGACCCCATGTACAACGGAAGAGACGTTGTCCTGCACCATCTTCATGATCACTGTTATTCTCGAGCCCATTATTGCAGCCACTGTGTATTTTGAATGCCTTCCAAGCTAGGGTTTCATCTTCCAGCACTATATTGGACAATATTCGGTTGTGATCCTTATGGTTTTCATCAATTAATTTTCAGAAGTAGATCACTGGGCCTTTCTTCTGAGGCTGAAGCTCTGCTGAAACTCATCCAGCATGGGTGACCCTGCTAGTGTTTGAAATACTGGTGGCATAGCTTCCAGCATCAGAGCGACATGCAAGCTACCACAGTATGACAGATAGGTGGTATAACATAAAGTTTATTAAAAGAGAAAGGTTTAGGCTTCATGCTAGAAGCATTGGAATCATTGTGGGGTTTTCAACCAGGGAGGGGTGTGGTAAGATTTGCTGACAGGAAGCTCAGTCCTGCTGCTGTAGGGGGTATGGCTGGGAAGCTTCAGGACAGCAGGGTGGCCAGTGAGGGAGCTGAGGGAGTCTCTGGGCAGAAGGTGGTGGGGAGGCTGGACTAGAGTAATTCTGGCCGGGTTGGAGAGAGCTGGATAGAGAAAAGAACTCTAACAGCTAATTAAATGCCGGGCACTGAGTTATTTTCATGTAACTCATTTAATCCTCACGGTGAGCCCACAAAGCAAGTACTTTTATCATCCCCATTTTACAGATGAGGAAACTGAGGCTCAGAGAGGCTGAGTACACACAGTTAGGGAGTGATAGGTCCAGGACTGAATGAACCCCTAAGGCTAAGCTCCCACCTCGACAGCACTGAAAAATGACAGTCTTAGGGGTGATGCAGTGTGGCAGGAGGGGACAGTAGGGTGAGGATGAGATGTAGCCTTGGGAGTATTGATCAGGAGGTCACTAGGACCTCTGGGGAAGCAATTTGAATGGGTGGTGGGGGCAAACTCCAGAGGCAATGAAAGTGAGTGAGGGTGAGACAGAGACAGCGAGGGTAGAAGACTCTTTGGAGAAGTTTTATTCTGAGGGAAAGGAGAGAGACAGGGGCAGCAAGAAGGGTCCAGGGGTCCAGACAGGGAAGCAGGAGAATCTCTCTGCTGGAGATGGGTTGGGTGGTGGGGCAGCAGAGGGGGTACCTGGCAGAGGCACTCACAGGAGGTCTCTCACCATCAGATGTCAGGTGCCCACCTAAGCAGAGAGCTCAGGGAGAGGCTACCTGGATGGCCCAGCTCATCTGATGGGGAAGGTGCCGTGGGTTGGGTTCATGGGTTTGGCGGCAGGAAGAGCAGGACATGGATTTGATGGCTTGTGTTTTCCTGGTGAGGGTTTGGGGAGGTGGGGCCAGAGGCACGGGAGGGGGTGTGTGACAGGGTTGAGTGGTTGTGAGCACTGGCTACTTGTGGTTGGCTGACCCTGAGGGGCTGGCAGCCTGGGGTCAGAGGGTGGGGAGGTCGGGAAGATCTAGAGCCTCGAGGAGCCAGAGTATGGGATAGAAGAGCTCTGAGGCAAGGTGCTGGGGCCGTAGGAGGGGGCCATAAGGGGCAGAGCAGGGAGTGGGGAGGGGACCTGGGCAGACAGGGACACAGCCAGAGCAAGGTAGGAGGAGGTGGAGAGGGCTGCAGTGCAGTGGGTCCCCCTGGAGAAGCCTGTTGAGTGTGACCCGACACGTGCTCTTGTGCAAGGAACAGAGAGTCACATTCCGAAAAGTAAATGTGATTCAGAGAGGTCTGCCCTGCTGCCCACAACCACCACTGAGACCTGCCGCCCCACTTTTGCAATCTCGCTAGCTCCTCTCGCAGCCGTTTACTTTTTGCAGTTGGACCTCCCTCAGACTCTTCTTTGAGGTTTGCCTTGACTCTAAAAGAGCTTCTTCAGGTGAAGCCACAAGAATCTTTCCCCCTTCTCCGGCAAGCCACAGTCCTGCCTCTTCCCCCCAGGAGAGACCTGACCCCTGTAGGAAAGTGATTCCACCCCAGCGTTTTCATCAGTCCAGCCCAAAGAAAGTCTCCTCTGCAGGCTAGGCTGATTGTGATCAGGAAGGGAAGTGAGCCCAAGCACGGGGAGGGCATGGCAGAGCCCTACCAGGCAGGGGCAAGAAAGCCAGCCCAGGGGCTGCTGCCCCAGGGTTCACTGGGGAAGAGACCCTGTAAGTTTCAGGATGGGTCTCTGTCCCCACTCTGGCTAGATCCCTGCCTTTGGCTTCAAATCACCCAGAGAGGAACATAGTGTCCGAGGTCCCAGCCCTTGGGATCAGCCTAGCCTAAGGTCTTCGCCGGCGCCTTCTTGTCACTCGCCCCCCAAGCCCTGGTGGAATTTTCTGGGGTAACTGCCACCAGCAGGGACCAGGTCTCAGTCACCATGATGAGCTCTCCTGCTACCCTCCCCACAGCATCACACGTTAGGTTTAGTCTACCCATGACCTCAGTCATGCTTCCGCTGGTGGCTCTGACCACGCCTTCTGGTTTTGTCACTACAGAAGGCAGCTCAGGTCTCCCGGGAGGCTGAGCAATGTCAATGCTTTCTACCATCAGGTACCATGTGACCACATGAGCAGAGAGCTCAGGAAAAGGTTGCCTGGGTGGACTGGACAGATAAGCCCGGCCCCCGTCCCATCTGGCTCTGCATTCCTTCCCTGGGCCAGCACAGCCTCAGCCTGTGCACACTCAGCCTTCCATCCTGTGCTGCAGGAACATGGCCTCCTTAGGGCTCAGTCTGTGCAGAGTGGACCTCCTCCCAGATCCAGTCTAATAGAGAGGACAGATGGAGAGGTACAGTTTAGAATGACAGATTTGTGGTGTGGGGAGCCCACAAATGGGGAGGCCTCACCTAGCCTGGGCTATTAAGAAAACTAGGGGAAAGGATAGCTAAGGCCTGAAGGATGTCACAGAGGAAGCACTCCCAGGCAGAGTTGGGCCTGGGGCTGTGTTATGGATTAAACTGTGTCCTGCAAAAATGTATATCAACTTGGCTAGGCAAGGATTCCCAGCACTGTGTGATTGTCCACCATTTTGTAATCTGATGTGATTTTCCTAGGTGTTGTAAATCCTACCTCTATGATATTAATGAGGCAGGATTAGAGGCAGTTATGTTAATGAAGCAGGACTCAATCTACAAGATTAGGTTATATCTTGAGTCAATCTCTTTTGAAATATAAAAGAGAGAAGTGACAAGAGAGACAGGAAACCTCATTACCACCAAGCAAGGAGAGCCAGGAGTGTGCATGTCCTTTGGACCTCGAGTCACTGTGCTGAGAATCTCCTAAATCAGGGGAAGATTGATGATAAGGACCTTCCTCCAGAGCCAACAGAGAGAGAAAGCCTTTCCCTGGAAGTCGTGCCCTGAATTCGGACTTCCAGCCTCCTAAACTGTGAGATAATAAACTATTGTTTGTTAAAGCCATCCACTTGTAGTATTTCTGTTATAGCGGCACTAGATAACTAAGACAAGCTGCAAATCTCCTGTCTGTTGACTCCATGCCTATTAGTCACTGCCCCAACATCCAGCTAACTGGGGGCAGCCATGTTGTTCTTGCTGTTATTAGTAAGTTTATAGGTATTCGGCGCCTATTACCCTCTTGTTGCCCACCTGGAAATAGATAATTCTACAATAATAGTGAGAGACTTCAATACACCACTCTCAATAATGGAAGGGACATCTAAAAAGACTAATAAGTAAACGGGCCCAAATTACACAATAAATGAACTAGGCCTAATAGACGTATATAGATCACTCCACCCAATAACAGTATAATATACATTCTACTCCAGTGCACATGGATCATCCTCCAGGATAGACCACATGTTAGGTCACAAAATGAGTCTCAACAAATTTAAGAAGATTGAAATCATACAAAGTATTTTCTCCAACCACAATAGTATGCGACTAGAAATTAATAACAAAGAAAACTGGAAAATACACAAAGATTTGGAAACTAAACAATACACTATTAACAAACCAATGGGCTAAGAAATAAATCAAAAGGGAAATTAAAAATAATTTAGAAATAGATGAAAAAGAAAGCACAACATATTAAAATCTATGGGACACATAGAAAGCAGTTCTCAGAGGGAAATTCATAGCTCTAAACGTCTATATTAGAAAAGAATAAAGATTATTAATCAAAAACCTAACTGAAAAACTTGAGGAATTAGAAAATGGACCACAAAGATTTGGAATATGCATTCCTATTGTGTTCATCATATTTATCTCAGACAAAACCAAGAGCCAGGGAAGGACACGGAGCCCTCAGCCTCACACACCCCATTCTCATAGGAGCTGCCCCAAAACTGAGAGGAGACCATGTTGGGGGGCTTAAATGCTAGTAACCCAGTATTCCAGGCTGTGAAGAGATGCTCTTCTCAGGGATGAGCCCTCCTGTGGATTGTAAGCTGTATAGGTGATGCTGCCAGGTTAACTCTTGTCTGTTCTTGTGGGCACCACTTGGCCACCTCGGCAGAGAGGGAGAGGGTCTGTTGGGGTGGACAGCAGAGGGCCAAGACCGAGAAAAGAACATCAGGACAAGATCCTGCCTGGGCTAGAGGTGCAGACAAATCTGGGTGAGCTCAGAGCCAGGCTTCCTACTCACCTGTTCCCACCCTGTCTATGGGCAGCCCAGCTCTTGTCTTCTTGGTGTGGTGAGGAGAAATCTTTGAGAATTTTTTTTTTTTTCTACTGATCTCAAGTTCCAGAAAATGATGACTAAGTTGATATGTTGATTATGGAGTTTCGATATCAGAAATGGATGCTAGGTCCATCTGGGGCTTCTCCTCATACCCCATCATCACCCCGTTTTCTGCCCTGTCCCACACTGGGCCTATAAGAGGAAACATAGGCCAGGCTGCCTCAGATCCCCACAGGGTCAGGGAAGACCACGATAGCTCCCAGCAACACAGGGATGAGGAGATCCACCCTCTTCCTCCTGCTCCTTCTCCTCCCCATCAGCTTCTAGAACCCTCTGCCCATGAGGACAAGTGGCACCCAACCTCAGGTTTCATGGTTTGAATTATGTCCCCCAAAAAATGTGTGTATCAGTTTGGCTAGGCCATGATTCTTGGTACTGTGTGATTTTCCTGTATGTTGTAAACCTGCCTCTATGATGTTAATGAGGGAGGATGGGTGGCAGTTGTGTTAGTAAGGCAGGACTCAGTCTACAAGACTGGATTGTATCCTGAGGCAAAGTCTTGAGATATAAAAGACAGAAGTGAGCAGTGAGACAGGGGGACCTTACACCATCAAAAAACAGTGCCGGGAGCAGAAAGCATCCTTTGGACCGGGGTCACTGCGCAGAGAAGCTCCTAGTCCGGTGGAACACTGAAGAGCAGAAGGCCGACAGAGAGAAAAAGCCTTCCCCTGGAGCTGATGCCGTGAATTTGGACTTTTAGCCTGCTTTGACTATGAGGGAATAAACTTCTCTTCATTAAAACCATCCACTTGTGGTATTTCTGTTGTAGCAGCACTAGATGACCAAGACATCAGGCCTGCTTCTACTGGTACCTCCTCCTTGAAATCAAAAAGCACCTGAACAACTCCTCTGTGAGTAGTTGGAGCCAGGTTGGGCATGGGGCAGGAAGGGTCCAGTGGCCACCTCAGGCCTGCAGCACTCTCGGGCCTCTCTCTTCCCCTGCAGTGGCCTAAAGACATGGAAGAGCTGGGGATACTGATGGTGAGAGTTTAGTCCTGAGGGCCTCTGGCTTACCTGACAGCTATTGCTATTGTGTCATTCGTCACTGCCCCAGGCTTGGGCACATCTGGGCCAAGCACACCTGGATGGTCACACCTGAGTCTTAACCCTTTATCTGGCATCTTAACTGCAAGTACTTCCACAAGCCTATTCTTAGTTTGTGTGGAAGTTTCTAATATTTTGTGTTGGCAAAGCTGCCCTCCTTCCCTTTGCTTTCTTTCCTGGCTGCTGGTCAGGAAGTTTCTCATTCACCCAGGCCCTTTATCCAGGAGGTGGGATGGGGCCTGGCTTGGCTAGGCTCTTCCAGAATGTGCTGTGACCATCTTGGGTGCTGTGCCCATGGGGTATCTGGGTTCCTTCTGGGGGCTGGGCCCAGACAGCTGGTGAGGCAGAGGACTGGGGAAGATGGGTGGAGGGCACTGGTAAAGGCCACCTCAGAAAGGAGACAGAGGGTAGGGTGACAAAGAAGGCCAGGAGAAGGACAGCCCCTCCCCAGCCCTACATCACACACTATTTGTCGCTGTAGGACAAGACGCTTCTGACGTCTAACCTGGCTGCCTTCCTGAAAGCCACAGAGAAGCTCTTCAATAAGTCATCTTTGCCCATCTGTAAAAATCTCAAGAGTCTTGAGGTATGTGGGGAGGCCAGGGAGGGTCCCTCTGGCACTGGGGTTTCCCCATCCCCAGTAGAGTCCTCTCCAGGTCTGAGTACATTGCCTTGTTTTGCCCTATCTCAGACAGGAGCAGTCCCTCACTCAGTTCCACCCCCTCCCACACACAAAGCCACCAACCCCTCAAGGGCTTCCGCCTAGTCCCTTCTCAGAGGTCCCATGGCTCCTGAATGCCACCCTGTGGCCTTCTTGGTTTCTCCAGAAGGCTGATTGGCTTCTCTTGTCTCTCTGTTCCACAGGAACTCCCGAAAACCTCGCCCATACCCACACCCGAGGTAAGCTGCCATCTGGGCTGCCCACAGCCAGCAGAGCTCCAGCCACAGACTGAGTGTGGCACCTGCTACACCCTTCCTCCTTCCCCATGCCTGACCCAACTTTCTGATTTCTTCAAAGGAACAGAGGCTGCATATCCTGGAAAGTGATTGGAACGACTTCTCAAAGAAGTTGCACGTTTTCCTGAAATTCATGAATGATGTTCTGAGGCCCTTACTGAACTGTTCATCAACTCCTACAACCTCTTCGCCTAGAGTCTTGCAAGCCCAGAGCCAAGGGCTGGGTTCAGGCCCTGGGCCTCCAATATTCCTCTGCAGGAAAGAAAGAGTGTATTCTCTGTTACAGATCTCAGCTGTTGAATGTCTGGTTTCTGAAGTGAGCAGCTGAAGTTTCGTCTCAGGGTTACCAATGACCATGTGTATATATGCAGCAGTTTATTTATAATCCACTTTATTGTGAAATTATTTATGTTAATAACAGAATTCCCTCAGGAGCCTCTGAGCAGAACTCGGAGTATGGGGCCATTTTCATATGTAGATCAGATTTCAAAATGTTTCTTTCTCTTCTGGGAAAAATAAACACTTTGTAAAGAGTCATTTCTCCCCACCATTGCATTTCTGGAGGGCTTATCCATCTGACTTGGGTCTGGGTCACAACTGCCACACTCTGCAGTCAATTGCTTTAAAGTTGTGGTTTTGATTTCTCTCAGGATTCTGTCTTCTGGTATTTCCCCATCCCACCGGGTAGGCTCATTTAGGCCCTGCTCCTTCTCCCTGGCTTGGTCACTACCATCAGTCACCACCACCCCCAACTTGTCCCTCTCCCCCACTGCCCACAACTGCCTCCTGGTACCTCCCTGCTCCCTCCACTTCTTGTCATTGCCCCTGTCCCTGGCACCCCCTATCCTGACCCAGTCTTGGCCACCTGAATCCCCACCACATCTCCCAGGCCAGCTCTACCATCCTAACTCCCACAGCTGTCAGAGTGGCCTTTCCGGATACCTCTCAGATCCCATCACCCCAGTGACCTATGGTTGGCCAACTTGAATCAGGCCCTAGGAAAAGCACAGCCCAGTTTTCTTCCTTTGTATTCCCTGCTGAGGATCCACAGGGCTACTCCCAGTCCAGGGAACAATTAATTGGTCCTTATTCATTTGGAATTGTTGCCTCCCCTCCCCCATAGCTCCCTTGCCCTTATTTAAGCCTTCTATTCTCTCTTGCCCCTCTTGCCCTCTTTCACCTCCTGGGAGCCATACCCGGGAGTCTATGGGATGAGAAGAGTGTAGCCACAACAAATGTTATAAAGTGTGCTCTAATTTTTTATACTGTAAAACCCTTCTGTTATGTATTTAATTGTGTCCCCCCAAAATATGTGTCAACTTAGCTAGGCCATGTTTCCTAATATTACATGGTTGTCCTCTATTTTGTGATCTGATGTAATTATCTTCCATATTATGATGTGTCGTAAATCCTAGCCTCTATGGTTTAACCACATGTCTATGGTTAAATGGAGAAAATATTTAAGTTGTCAAGGATTTCATTATACTTGGATCCACAATCAATGCCCATGGAAACAGCAGTCAAGAAATCAAATGATGTATTACATTGAGCAAATTTGCTGCAAAAGACTTCTTTGAAGTGTTAAAAAGCAAAGATGTCATTTTAAGGACTAAGGTATGCCTGACCCAAGCCATGGTATTTTCAATCACCTCATACACGTGCAAGAGCTGGACAATGAATAAAGAAGCCAAAGAAGAATTGCTGCCTTTGAATTTTGGTGTTGGCAAAGCATACTGAATATACCATGGACTGCCAGAAGAAGGAACAAATCTGCCTTGAAGAAGTACAGCCAGAATGCTCCTTAGAAGCAAGGATGGCGAGACTTTGTTTCACATGTTTCAGACATGTAATCAGGAGGGACCAATCCCTGGAAAAGGACATCATGCTTGGTAAAGTAGAGGGTCAGTGAAAAAGAGGAAGACCCTCAACAAGATGAATTGGCATGACAGCTGCAACAATGGGCTCAGGCATACTTCTAGACTCAGTGGAAGATTGATGAGGACCTTCCCCCAGAGCTGACAGAGAGAGAAAGCCTTCCCCTAGAGCCGACACCATGATTTCAGACTTCTAGCCTCCTAAAGTGTGAGAGAATAAATTTCTTTTTTGAAGCTATCTACTTGTGGTATTTCTGTTATAGCAGCACTAGATAACTAAGACACCTCCCATCAGACTCAATGCAAAGCAACTCTAATGGATAGACACTAAGCAATTGCAGCGTTGCTTTCTTCCTAGTTAGTTGCAAACTAGAGACCATCTGCTTGTTGTAAACTACCTTCTCAATATTAAATGAGAGTATAATAGGATGATGAAGCTGACTTTTCCTATTGCCCTAGAAAAGACAACAAGCAGTAGCACCCAACCTTGTGCCTCTCTGAGCCAAGAAGACAACCATTGGTACAGAAGACCCTGGAGCCCTCTGCCCTTTCACAGTTTGGTGGAGCAAGGACATATGGTTTTCTATGACTTAAGTGGATACCCAGAATGTAGAAGGGCTTAAGCCTCCACTGAATAAGGCCACCTTCCAGGTGAGGGGACCCAGCAGGAAGAGGATGACCACAGGGACAGGCGCAGGGTTGCTCAGACAAGGTCAAGCAAGAGGTTCTCCCTTGATGGACAACTGTGGGATAGGAAGATCCCTCCCTGTAGGAATCTGAAAGGATGTATACACATGCTTCATGGAGACCCACCTACCACAGTGAGCCCCGCAGCCCAACAATCCCAGTCAGAAAAGCAACAAAAGATACAAAGATGACAATAATGCCTGTCTTGTAAGAAACACAGTTCTCTCTCCATCCTCCTCCTCCCTACCCCAATATATCCAAAGAAGAAAGAGTCCCAAAGACAGAGGGGAGAAGAGAAAAATCAGACCATGCTCTCCCCCTTTCCACCCCTACTATTTCAGCTCTCTGCAGCCAGAGCTGGCCATCCCTGGGAGGGAGAAGAGATGGGTGTCAAATTGAAAAAGAGATAGAAGCTTTAAGCTGCAATGGACTTTGTTTTATATCGAAAGTGCCTCTAAAGTTGGGAATCTGCCCAGACAGTTGACCAGGGTCAGGAATGAGTGGCAGGAAGGAACACAGTTGCAGACAGTGACTGAAAAAAATCAAAAGTGTTATTTCATATGTGTGCCACCAAGTTCCAGCAATTCCAAAGCCACTTTCAACTATGTTGTTAGATGCTGTCAAGTCATCGGCTCTGACCTTACGTATAACAGAACAAAACCCATCCTCATGATCGTTGGTATGCTTGAACTAATTGTTTCAGCTATTGTGTCAATCTGTCTCATTGAGGGTTTCCCTCATTTTTGTTGTCCCTCTACCAAACATGATATGCTTTTCTAGCAATTGGTCTTTCCTGATGATGTGTCCAAAGTAAGTGAGCCAAAATCTTGCCATTCTTGCTTCTAAGGAATATTCTGGTTGTATTTCTTCTAAGACTGATTTGTTCGTTCTTTTGTCAGTCCACAGTATATTCAACATTCTTCACCAACGCCACAATTTGAATGCATCAATTCTTCTTCTGTCTTCTTTTTTGATTATCCAAATTTTGCATGCATATGAGGCTACTGAAAAGACCATGACTTGGGTCAGATGCACCTTAGTCATCAAAGTTATTTCTTTGCTTTTTTGCTTTCAGTTATAGACCATCTGTAGCTCAGCTGCTCCGGCATCTACTGAAGTTCCCTCTTTGCCCTTGATTGGAGCCAATTATTCTTATGCACTTGCCTCCTGATTCAAATACTCTGACTAACCCTTTCCATAGGAGAGCTGTCAGATGTGAATAGAAGTCCATTCATGCAGAAGTGGTGGAGGTCCCTTAAGACTAACAGAAGAGAGTTTGGACAAATTGTAACTTCTGTCTCTGACTCACACCTCTTCCTCAGCACACTTACTCTCTTGAGAACGTGTTCTATCAATGGTCCTGCCCAGCACTTCAGTGCCTATTTAACTCAGCTCTCGTCAGAGGGTGCAGGGCACTTCTTTTGGGAGCTTAAGCTTTTCAGCTCCTGGGTTATTACCCTCTTTTCTCAAAGAAAGCCCTTCTCCCAGGCCTGTTTCTTCATCAGGACTTAGCTCAAGATGTCAGGGGTCTCCACCTTTGCAGAGTCTGTACCTACTTCCCCAATCCCCCAGGAGAGCCACAGGGTTATCTGGGGCCTGGAGACCTGGCTCAGGTTTTGTGGACACTGGAAGTGAAGCCTACCTCATACCCGTTGGTTTCCAGTCCATGTAATAGGCAGCCAAGTCCTGCTTCACAGGCAAGGCATGACAGGCCGGCTGGAGGAGATTGGTCTAGAGGAAGAGGAAGCGGCATACACTGGGATCATGGGAGTGCTTTCAGGTCCCATCAGGCTGAAGACTCTGATTAGGTGCAATTGGGCATTAAGGAGAGGGTAACCCCAGAGGTCTGGAGGACACAGCACTGTATGGAACAGCCCTTGACCACACGGGATGGGTCTCACTGTGCCTCCTCATGAGAATTCTGAATTCTATAGGCCTTGTACTTTCTGCCAGTGTTCACTCCCAACAGGAATAAAGGAAGAGGCCCGTTAGAATTCCCTGGAATGACCAACAGGGCTATGAGGTCTCTGGAAGCAGATGGGTAGTGGATTTGAAGCCCACAGTTCTCTCTTTGGGCTTGGTAATTGTAATTGCACCAACCTCTCTAATGGTTGTCTGCCAAACTGAAACTGCCTTAGTTTCCCACTTTAAAATCTAGCCTGAATATTGTCACAATAGAGTCTGAGGCTCTTCCTGAGGTTTCCCATCACATAGAGACTGGGTCTTGGAAGCACCAATCCTAGGGTCCTCTCTAAACTGACCCCTGGTCTTCCTCAACCTGGGACCCTTGGCCTGTTGCCAACCTGATGAATGTTTCTTCATCCTGAGACTCAGCTCATGGTCACTTCTCTGGTGGCCTCCCAGCCTCCCCAACTACCCACAGAGCTTTGCCCGCCCTCCTGTGTGTCCCCCGTCTATGACAGCAACTATACCAGGCCTGGAGTTTTCCACGGTAAGGCTGTGTCAGCTTCCTCAGAGTCCTAGGAGGCCTGGGCAGGGCATGAGGGGAGGGAGCATAGTCTGGGATGCCTGAGGGAGTAGACATTCTGGGCAAATACAAAGAGGGTAGGGTGGAGCTGCTGCATAGCCTCAGCAGGCAGGGTAGCAAGCATGAGGAAGCACCAGGTCAAGACGGTTGGAAACCTATTGCTCACAGCAAGATCTATCGCAGCCCCAGGCTCTCCTTACAAATTCCTACTCTCACATTTGCCCCAACCACAAGAATGTCAACTAAATTGAGCTTCCATGGAGTACCTACCCTCAGGGCAGGAGGAGGAGGGGCAGGTAGGAAAGGAAAACCAAAAAGACCAAACCCATCGAGCCATAGTGACCCTATAGGATGGAGTAGAACCGCCCCATAAGGTTTCCAAGGAGTGGCTGGTGAATTTAAACTGCCGACCTTTCGGTGAGCAGCCATAGCTCTTAACAACTGCGCCACCAGAGCTCCAGGAAAGGAAAAGGTTCGTGCTGTCTTGTCAAACTTTCTTCCTTCTAAGCTTTTCTGTCAGTTTGCTTCAGTTTTCCAGTATTAGAACTGCAGGAAATGTAATTTAAAATTTTTTTTATATTAAAAAATAGTTATACAGTTTACCAAATTGTTTTTTAACAAATAGTTTGTATTTAACAAATACTGTTTAACTGTATACAGTTATGGTTTAACAAACAGTTATAAAGCAGTCCCCTGTACAACCAAACGTTCAGGTCAAGGAAAAGAACATTGCCAAGGCTCCAGAATTCTGCCCACATTTGCCCTCTGATCATGATCCCCTTCCCCTTAGAGTTTATTATTCAGTCTTTAATGATGATCATTTCCTTGGTTTTCTCTGTAGCTTTATCATCTACACATGCATTCCTAAGCCATACAGTTTATTTAGCTTTGCCTGTTTTTAAACTTTAAATGAATGGATTTGGGTTGTTTCCAGTTTGTATTGCAAATAAAGCTGCTATGAACGTTGTCCTGGTGCACATGGTACATGAGCGTGTATATGTGCATACTAGACAGAATAATGGCCCGCCAAAGATGTCCGTGTCCTAATCCCTGGAACCTGTGAATATGTTACTTTACATGGCAAAAGGGACTTTGCAGATGTGGTTAAATTAAGGATTTTGAGATGGGGAGATTGTCCTGGATTATCCATGTGTGCCAAATGTAGTAACAAGAGTCCTTGTAAGAGGAAGTCAGGAGGGTCAGTTCCAGAGAAAATGTGACAGAAGCAGAAGTGAAAGAGAGAGAGATTTGAAGACGCTGTAGTGCTGGCCTTGTAGTTGCAGGAAGGGGCCACAAGCCAAGGAATGCTCTAGAACCTGGAAAAGGCAAGGAAACGTTCTCCCCTAGAGCTTCTAAAGGGAACAAAGTTCTGCTAATACCTTCATTTTAGGACTTCTGACCTCCAGAACTGTGAGATAATAAATGTGTTTGCTTTAAGCCACTAAAATTGTGGTCGTTTGTTACAGCAGAGATAGGAAACTATATACAGCTGATTCTCATTATTTGCAGTACTTGTGTTCTATCAATACCGCGAACACTGAATTAGCTAATATTGAGCCAGCCTTGTTCAATTTCAGCTGAGGATTTTTTTGCTGCTCTGCACATGCACGTGCCTGTGAAAGATGGCAAAAGCGAATAAGGAGGGCTGGCTGTGCGTGTGCGCGTGTGTGTATGTGTAGAACTGCTGGATCATGGAGCATATTCTTCACTTTAATTAGATAGTGTTAAACTATTTCACAAAGTTGTTATACAATTTATACTCCCACCAACAGCATTTGAGAATCCCGTTGCTTGTCAAGACTTGAAGTTGTCTGGAATTTATCAGGCTTTTTTATTTATGTCAATCTGGTAGGCATAAATGTATCTTTTTGTGGTTTAAATTTGCATTGTCCTGATTGCTAATGAGGTTGAGAACATTTCATATGTTTACTAAGTATTTGGATTTCCTCTGTTGTGAAGTGCCTATCCAACCTTTTGCCCGGTTTCTACGGCATTGTCTGAAATTTTCTTATTTCTAGAAGTTCATTAAATATTCTGGATATGAATGCTTGTGGATTATATATGTTGCAAATATCTTCTCCCACTGTTTCTTATCTTTTCACTCCATGGTGTTGTGGAGTTTAAAATTAACTCCACCCAAAGAATTTGGTCTTATACTTGGTTCCTGAGAGATAACCACTAAGTCCTTGGAATTTCCCCAGTAATCATAAGTATCATTGATGAAGGTTCTAGAGGAAACCTAATCTAACAGGTTATGCTAATGAGGTTGAGTTTGGGCTGCCTGCTAGGCCTGAAAGACCTATCTCGTGATCACCTCATGATATCAACTGACCTCAGGAGAAAGGAGCTAGAGTTTGAATTATGTAATGAAATCACCAACAAAAGCTCTGGACACAGAAGCTCCATGGACTTCCTGGTTAATGAAAGATATCAATGCCCGTAGGAGGGTAGTATGTCTCTTTTTGGGACATGGAAGCTCCATATTGGGAACATTCCCAGACCTCACCTTATGCATCTCTTCATTTGTATCCTTTTTGATAGAATAAAACTGTAAATGTAAGTATAATATTTTCCATGAGTTCTGTGGGTCATTCTAGCAGATTATTGAATTTAAGGGAGTAGTGAGGGCCAGTAGGTCAAAAGTGAGGGGGGTTGAAGACCCGAGGGCTTACAACTGCTCTCCTGAGGGGACAGAAGGAGCCCTCAGATTTGTAGCCAGCAGGTCAGAAGTGAGGGGAGCCCTGGCTACCCACAAGCTTGTGGCTGATGGCCGGACGGGGTAGTGGGAAAACCCCAAATTTGTAGCAGGCAGGTCAGAAGTAAGGGTGTTATGGGTACTCCCAAGCTTGTGGATGCTATCTGAAGTCTTGGACAGACTTGGCTGTCTGGAGGACTATGTCCTTTAATTTGTGAGTGCTGACCTAGCTCTAGGCAGTTAGGGTCAGAGGAAGAAATGCTGCATGTGTAGCTGGTGTCAGAACAGAAGTGGAACAGAGGGGAACAGAATCGATAATGAATTGTTTTATTTTCAGCTCAGTTGGTGGCAGAGAAGTGAAAAGTGGGGATTTGATATATCCTTACAGATGTCTTTTGATGAACTTAATTTCTTAACTTAAATGTAGTCAAATTTTTTTTTTTATGAGTAGTACTTTTTGTATCTTGTTCAGAAATATCCTTTTCTCCCTACCTCGAGGCCATGAGTTTTTTTGGTATACTACCTAAAAGCTTTGTAGTTTTGCCTTTCACATTGAATTCTTTAATTTGATCTGATTTGATTTTTTTTACATATTAATAGTCATTTGTCTCAGCACCATTTTTTAGAGAAGGCTGTCCTTTCTCTGGTGATTTGCAGGGCTGCCTCTATCATACATCAAAGGTTCATATATATGCGGCTGTGGTTCTGCTTCAGGGCTCTCTATTCTGTTTCACTGATCTATTTTAAATTGTTGTGTCTTCTTGAATTGAACATTTCATTGTTATGAAGTCAATTTTTTGTTTCTAGAAAAGTGCTATTTGCCTTAAAGTCTATTTTGTCTTACATTGTTGTTTTTGTGAGGTGCCATCGAGTCGGTTCTGACTCATAGCGACCCTATGTACAGCAGAACAAAACACTGCCTGGTCCTGTGCCACCCTCACAAACGTTGTTATGCTTGAGCCCATTGTTGCAGCCACTGTGTCAATCCATCTCGTTGAGGTCTACCTCTGTTTTGCTGACCCTCCACTTTACCAAGCGTGATGTCCTTCTCTAGGGTCTGATCCCTCCTGATAACACGTCCAAAGTATGTGAGACATAATGCTGTCCTTGCTTCTAAGGAGCATTCTGGTTGTACTTCTTCCAAGACAGGTTTCTTCGTTCTTTTGGTGGTCCATGGTATATTCAGTATTCTTCGCCAACACCACAATTCAAAGGCGTCAATTCTTCTTTGGTCTTCCTTATTCATTGTCCAGTTTTGCATGCATATGAGGCGATTTAAAACACCATGGCTTGGGTCAGGCGCACCTTAGTCTTCATGGTGACATCTTTGCTTTTTAACACTTTAAAAAGAGGTCTTTTGCAACAGATTTGCCCGACACAGTGCGTCCTTTGATTTCTTGACTGCTGCTTCCGTGGGTGTTGATTATGGATCGAAGAAAAATGAAATCCTTGACAACTTCAATCTTTTTTCCATTTATCATGATGTTTCTTATTGGTCCAGTTGTGAGGATTTTTCTTTTCTTTATGTTGAGGTGTAATCCATACTGAAGGCTGTAGTCTTTGATCTTCTTCAATAAGTGTTCAAGTCCTCTTCACTTTCAGCAAGCAAGGTTGTGTCTTCTGCATATCGCAGGTTGTTAATGAGTCTTCCTCCAATTCTGATGTTGCATTCTTCTTCATATAGTCCAGCTTCTTGGATAATTTGCTCAGCATACAGATTGAATAAGTATGGTGAAAGGATACAACCCTGACTCACACCTTTCCTGACTTTAAACCACACAGTATCCCCACTGTTCTGTTCGAACGACTGCATTCATGAGCACAATAAAGTGTTCTGGAATTCCCATTCTTTGCAATGTTATCCATAATTCATTATGCTCCACACAGTCGAATGCCTTTGCATAGTCAATAAAATTGTCTTACATTACATTATATTAATATGGCTGTATTCACTCTTTTGGTTATTGCTTGCATGATACATCTTTCTCCAGTCTTTTCATTTCAACTTTTCTTATGTTTTAGATGTGTGTCTTATAAACAACATGTAATTAATTTTTGCCTCTTAATCCTGCCTGACAATTTTTATTTTTTACCTGGAATGTTTGGTTGTTTTTTAATTTAATGTAATTACTGTTATATTTTAGATAACTTTGTCAGTTTATATGATGATTTTCATTTATCCTGCCTGTTCTAGTTCTTTTATTTTTTAAATTCTTTTGGACTATTTTTATAACTTTTTCTTTTACTGGTTTGTAGGTTATACACTCTATTTCCATTCTTTTAGTGGTTACCCTAGAAATTATAACATTCTTAATGTATTAAAGTTAATTATTACCTTTATTTTCCTCCTAGGTAATACAAAAACTTTGGAACATTTTAATTCCATTTGCCCACTTCCAAACTTATATGTTATCATTTTTTCCTATGTTTTAACTCTATAAGAGATCATTATTATTGTTTTATACTGTCAATGTTTGTATAGCTCTACTCCCATATTTTCACCTTCTCTGCTCCTCCTTCCTTCTTGCATCTTAAATCTTCTATCTGGAATCACTTTCCTAATGGCTTGAGTACACCTTTTAGAGTTTCCTTTAGTAAAGATTAGGTGGTTCAAAATCTCTCAGTTTTTATTTATGAAAACATAATATTTTTACTGGATATAAAATTCTAAGTTGACAGTTATTTGCTTCAGCTATTAAATAATCATTCTCCTGTCTTCTGGCTTTATGGTTGCCATTAAGAAATCAGCTCTCAGTCTAATTCTTACTCCTTTGAAGTCAATGTCTTTATTCTCTGGCTGTTTTTAAGAACTCTTATTTGTCTTTGATATTTACGGTTTAACTATAATGTGTCTTATTGTGGATTGATTTTTATTCATCCTGTTTGGGATTCATTGAGTGTCTTGAATGTGACAATTGACGTTTTTCCTCAGTTTTGAAAAAGTCTCGGTTTTATCTTTAATTATTTTCACTGCTCCATTCTTCCTCTCAGTTCTTTTAGGAATTCTGATTAAATATATCTCAGTCTTTTTCATTTGATCTTCCTTATCTCTTAATTTTCTTTTGTTTTGTTTTGGTTTGGTTTGGTCTGTGCTATAATCTGCCTGATATCTGATCTGTCTTTCTGATCTGTATTTCAGTTTACTAATTCACTCTTCAACTGGTTCTAATCTGCTAGTAAACCTACCCATTGAGTTTTGTTTTTTTTTTAAATTGTGGTGAAAATATATACAACAAAACATTTGCCAATTCAACAATTTCTACATGTATAATTCAATGACATTGATTGCATTATTCATGCTGTGCAACCATTATCACTATCCTTTTCCAAATAATTCTACCACCATTAACATAAACTCAATGCCTCCTAAAGCAAAAAAGCCTCATTTCCCCTTTTTTCCCACCCCTGGTAACCATTAATAATCTTTGGTTTCAATGTATTTGCTTATTTCATATAAGTGAGGTCATACAGTATTTGTCCTTTTGTGACTGGCTTATTTAGCTCAACATAATGTTGCCAAGGTTCATCCACGTTGTGGTATGCATCAGGACTTCATTTCTCTTTATGGTTGAATAATATTCCAATGTATGTACATACCTACCACATTTTGTTTATCCATTCATCTATTGATGGACATTTTGGTTGTTTCCACCTTTGGCTATTGTGAAAAGTGCTGCAGTGAATGTTGGTGTACAGGTTTCTGTTTGTGTTCCTGCTTTAACTTCTTCTGGGTATACACCTAGGATTGGAATTGTTGGATACTCATGAGTTTTTAATTTGGGGTGTTGTGTTTTTTTAATTCTAGAAGTTCTACTTCATTCTTTTTTAAAACTGTCGATCGCTTTTTACAGTTTTCCATTTCCTTCAGATATTTTCAAGTTTGTCTTCCATTTCTTTAAATCATGCAAGCATAACCTGTGTTTGGTGATTCCAATATTTAAAAAGTCTTTGTGGATTTATTTCTGATGTTTTTATTTCTGGTGCTTGCTCACGGTGCTTAGTTTCCTTGTATGCTTGGTTATTTTTTAATTTATTTTTTATCGTACTTCAGGTGAAGGCTTACAGAACAAATTGTTTCTCATGAAACAGTAGTACACATATTGTTTTATGACATTGGTTAACAACCCCACAACATGTCAACCTTTTTTTTTTTGGTGAAAATACACATAGCCAAAGATACACCATTTCAAAAACTTCTACATGCACAGTTCAGTGACATTGACTACGCTCTTCCAATTGTGCTGTTATTCTCACTTAAGAAGAAAGCTTACAGAACAAAATAGTTTCTCATTTAACAGTTACTACAAATGTTGTCCTATGACAATGGTTAACAATCTCACAACACATCAACAATATCCTTACCCAATCTTGGGTTCCCTATTACCAGCTTCCTTGTCCCCTTCTGCCTTCTGGCCCTTGTCACTGGACTACTGTACCTCGTTAGTCTCATTTGGTTTTACAGGGCTGTCCACTCCCAGGCTGAACGGTGGACCTCAGGGATAACTTCACCACTGAGCTAAAAGGGTGTCTGGGGGCCATACTCTCGGGGTTTCTCCAGTCTCTTTTAGGCCAGTAAATCTGGTCTTTTTTTTATGAGTTAGAATTATGTTCTACATCCTTCTCCAGCTCTGTCCAGAACCCTCTATTGTGATCCTAATCAGAGCAGTCAGTGGTGGTAGCCGGGCACCATCTAGCTGTACTGGACTCAGTCCAGTGGAGGCCTTGGTAGCTGTGGACAATTAGTCCTTCGGACAAATCTTTTCCTTGTATCCTGTTCTCTTCATTCTCCCTTGCTCCCGAAGGGATGAGACCAGTGGAGTATCTTAGATGGCCACTCACAGGCTTTTAAGACCCCAGACACTACTCACCATATGCTTGGTTATTATTGATTGTGCATGATTATTTGTGGTGACAATTGAGGCTTAGGACAAAGTGCTTTTGTCACAGATATTTGCATTTGCTTCTGCTGTACACCTGAATGCTATCACAGCTTGGTGCAGTTGTTAGTTTGTTTTGAGCTGCATACGTATGTGAGGCTAGTATATGGTTTAAGGGAGCCCTGGTGCTGCACATGGTTAAGTGCTCAATTGCAGACCAAAAGATTGGAGGTTTGAACCCCCTCAGCAGTCAAAAGAGAAAGACCTGGCAATCTGCTTTCATAAAAATTACAGCCAAGAAAGCCCTATGGGGCAGTTCTACTCTGTCACACGAGGTTGCTATGAGTCGGAATCAACTCAAAGGCATCCAACAACAACAACAATGAACAAAACAAACAAAAATCAGGGATTTTTGTTTATTATATTCATTGCTATGCTTAGCACCAAGGCAACTTCCTTTGTAGTCCCATGAGATTAGGGGGTAGTACAAGTTTATTTCTGGTTCAGCCTCACTCTGAAGGTATAGCCATCTGGGGTCAGAGCTTAATGAGAGAAGTGTCTCCTCTTAGACTCCCTACCTTGAGCAGGTTTGACTTCTGACCCCTTTGACTTCTGACTCCTTTCCCTGCAATTGCCTTAGGATTGAAGTCTAAGTTTACGGGACTGGTAACCTTTCTCAGGGAAACAGTAGTTTCAATGCTCTGTATACCTCTTTTGGTTTTGCTTTCTCTTATTTTTATAATGGTAAAGTCCTGACTATCTTGTCAAATCTTTGATGCGTTAAGGGAATATTTATTTTTTTTAACACAAATAACCTAGTCTACCATATTTCTGAAAATGAAATATCTTAATTTCTTTTTATGACTAAATGTATTCTCTGTTGCAAGCCTCCATGATACTTGATCAATTTGCAGGGTTCCCCATACTTCCTAGGCTGCATCTAAGTTCTGGAGGCTCTTGGTGGCATCAGGGTGGGGAAGAGCAAGGATAGCAACTAACTGTGTCATCATGGATGCATGCTGGCTTTCAGATATTGGTCTTCACATGTTACTGGAAAAATTTCCCTCACTCCTGATCAGGTCATAGCCACCCCTCTGCTGGGAGCACAGGATGAACGGCTCTGTTGCTCCTGGGCCAACGGGAGGCTCATAGGGAACGCTATGAGGGTCTCTGGCCCATCAGCCTAGAGCAGTTTACTCTGAGGTCTCACCAGCGTCTAGCCTCACCAGACAATGGGACACAGGCACTCTCTGCACCTAAATCCCCCCGGCCAAACCCAAGGAAGGGGCAGGGCATTGGCTTCTCTTTTCCCAAGGACCTTCACTGGCTTCTTGGCTTCACCCACGCCAAACATTCCCTCCCACCAGTCCAGGGAACCTCTAACGAGCCAGGTAAGAGATCTGGCTCTAATTCTTCTTGCATTCATTCCCTGAGTCCTCAATCTCCTAACAGTCTGGTCTTTTGAAATTCAAAAGCCTTTCCTCTGTTTCTGAGGTAACATTTCTCCCCGGAGGTCCTGGATGCTTCACAGTCCAGCTGTGGGAATTGAAGAAGCCTTGCGTGGTAACAGGGCTTCTAGGAAAGCAAAACTAGATCAATATCCCCCAACATTCTTCTTTTATGTAATTGTCATCATGCCTTCATTCCTTGGCTTCTTGGGAAGTAAGGAAAGTTACAAAGGGCACAAGTGACAAGGCAGAGAATTGGGAGGGTCTGGGTAGCAGTCTGGTCTCTCCCCAGTACCATCTCTCCTTTTTTACTCCCTTAGTGTGGACTATGAGCCTTCTACCCAAGAGGCTGCCTTACAGGAGGCATTGCTCAAGGTCTGGCTCCAGTCGGAACACATGGGGGTTCAATTTTGGTGGGCAACTATCTCAAGGTTCCCACTATATGGTTTCAGAGTCCTTAGCCTGTTGCGGGTCAGCAGAAAAGAGGAAGACCCTCAACGAGGTGGATTGATTGACACAGTGGCTGCAACAATAGGCTCAAACATAGCAACAATTCTGAGAATGGCACAGGACTGGGCAGGGTTTTGTTCTGTTGTACATAGTGTCACTATGAGTCAGAACTGACTCAACAGCACCTAACAACATCAACAACAGCCTGTAGCAGCAGATGCATTACTTCTTGTCAACCTCCCAGGGCCTGTCCTTCCTAGTTATCCTCCTGACATCTCCTTCTAGTCTCTGTAACTGGTTCCTTTGCTCTGTCTGCCTCAGAAACAGCATTCCTTAGGCTTGGTCTTGGAGCTTTACTTTGACCATCCCACAGCTTTACTTCACTTAGACCATCCCACAGCTCCATTACCACCTCTAGGCCAACTCAGACAGCCGTCCTGGCTACATAACCAATTCTCTATGCAACATGTTCCCTACATGAGGCTTCTTTTCGCACAACATTCCTCATCCTAGTGACTGGCACCACCAACCACCCAGACACCCAAACCTGGTGGTCACTTTCACCTTTCCATGCTCCTAACATGCACATTGCCCGTTCACCTCACTCTTTACCTCCAAGTACTCACGCTGTTCTGCAGGTGAAAGTCCTCCTGGCTCTGTCTCCTCACCCTACCCCTATGGCCTCTCACCTGGATATCTGCTACAGCCTCCTCATTAGAATCCAGTCTTGACCTGTTAATCCATCCTCCGTACAGAATCCAGATGGAATCTTTCTTAGATTAAAAACTGGCCATCCACATCCCTGCCTCTCAAAATTCTTCAGTTTCTCTGTGGTCTGGTGTTCAAGGCCCTGACTCATCGTTCCTTCAGCCCCCATTTCCCATCACTCCCCATAACTCTATAAACTGCATTCATCCAACCTGACCTCCTCATGCTCTTTCTCTCCCTTCTAGGCCTTTACACAAGTTGTTGTTTCCCTCTGAAATGCTTATGTCCTCCTTGCCTCCCCCTCTCCCCCTCTTTCTCTTCGGGCTTCAGCTCAGACATTTTTCCCTCTAGGAAGCCTCCAGGGCTGGGTCAGCCTATAACTTACCTGCTAATATAATTCATGGTGATTTGCATATATAGACATTTTAGATTTGTTTGTTGTAAAATCTATTGGCCTTTTTCAAGTTATCTTTGGGGAGATATTGAGTAGGAGGGGATATGAAGGAGGCTCCTGGAGTACTGGAAGTGTTCTAGATCCTGGTCTAAGTACTGCTTATACAGGTGTATATATATGTAAAAATTCACTGAGTTGTACACATAATATCTGTGCACATTATTGTATATAAATTATACCTCAATTTAAAAAAAGTTAAAAAAATCCATTTACCTTTTTTTTAAAATTTTTTTTTTTTTACTGTACTTCAGGTGAAGGTTTACAGAACAAATAGTTTCTCATGTGAAACCCCGAGAGTATGGCCCCCAGACACCCTTTTAGCTCAGTGGTGAAGTTATCTCCAAGGTTCACCGTTCAGCCTGGGAGTGGACAGCCCCGT
>NW_004444063.1:6941789-7065746 GCF_000243295.1 Trichechus manatus latirostris
TACTCAACCTTGGGTTCCCTATCACCAGCTTTCCTGTCTCCTTCCGCCTTCTAGTCCTTGTCCCTGGACTGCTGTGCCTGATTAGTCCCATTTGGTTTTATGGGGCCATTTACCTTTTTTTTAATGTAGCCATTTATTATTGTACTTTCAATGAAGGTTTACAGAACAAACTAGCTTGTCATTGAACAATTAATACACGTATTGTTTTGTGACATTGGTTACCAACCCCATAACATGTCAACACTCTCTCTTCTCGACCTTGGGTTCCCAATCAGCAGCTTTCCTGTCCCCTCCTGTCTTCTAGTCCTTACCCCTGGGCTGGTGTTCCCCTTTAGTCTCATTTTGTTTTATGGGTCTGTCAAATCTTTGGCTGAAGGGTGAACCTCAGGAGTGACTTCATTACTGAGCTAAAAGGGTGTCTGGGGGCCATACTCTTGGAGTTTCTCCAGTCTCTGTCAGGCCAGTAAGTCTGTCTTTTTTTTGTCAGTTAGAATTTTGTTCTACATTTTTGTCCTGCTCTGTCCAGGACCCTCTATTATGATCCCTGTCAGAGCAGTTGGTGGTGGTAGCTGGGCACCATGTAGTTGTGCTGGACTCAGTTTAGTGGAGGCTGTGGCAGTTGTGGTCCATTAGTTGTTTGGACTAATCTTTCCCTTGTGTCTTTGGTTTTCTTCATTCTCCCTTGCCCCCAACTGGGTGAGACCAGTGGAGTATCTTAGATGGCTGCTCACAAGCTTTTAAGATTGCAGATGCTACTCACCAAAGTAGAATGTAGAACATTTTCTTTATGAACTGTAGTACGCCAGTTGAGCTAGATATTCCCCAAGACCATGGTTCCCATAGCCCTCAGCCCAGTAATTCAGTGCCTCAGGGAGTTTGGATGTGTCTATGGAGCTTCCATGACCTTGCCTTGGACAAGTTGTGCTGGCTTCCCCAGTATTGTGTACTGTCTTACCCTTCACCAAAGTTACCACTTATATATTGTTTATTTAGTGCTTGTCCATTCCCACCTCTCCCCTCCTTCGTAACCATCAAAGATTGTTTCTTTTTGTGTGTAAACCTTTTCATGAGTTTTTATAGTAGTGGTCTCATACAATATTTGTCCTTTTGTGATTGACTTATTTCACTCAGCATAATGTCCTCCAGATTCATCCATGTTGTGAGATGCTTTGCAGATTCATCATTGTTCTTTATCGTTGCATTGTATTCCATTGTGTATAGGTACCATAGTTCTTTATCCATTCATCTATTGATGGACACCTAGGTTGTTTCTATCTTTTTGCTATTGTGAGCAATGCTGCAGTGAACGTGAGTGTGCATATGTCTATCTGTGTGACGGCTCTTATTTCTCTGGATATATTCTAGAAGTGGGATTGCTGGATGGTATAATATTTCTATTTCCAGCTTTCTAAGGAAGCGTGATATCATTTTCCAAAATGGTTGTACCATTTTGCATTCCCACCAGCAGTGCATAAGAGTTCCAGTCTCCCTACAGCCTCTCCAACATTTGTTATTTTCTGTTTTTTTGATTTGTGCCAGTAATGCCAGGATGAGATGGTATCTCATTGTGGTTTTGATTTGCATTTCTCTAATGGCTAGTGATCTCGAGCCTTTCCTCAAATGTCTGTTAGCTGCTTGAATGCCTTCTTTGGTGAAGTGTCTGTTCATTTCTTTTACCCATTTTTTAACTGGATTATTTGTATTTTTGTTGTAGAGGTGGTTGGAGTTTCTGGTAGGTTTTTGAGATTAGAACTTTGTCGGATTTGTAATAGCCAAAAAAATTTTTCCCAGTCTATAGGTTCTCTTTTTACTCTTTTGATGAAGTCTTTTGATGAGCATAACTGTTCAATTTTTAGAAGATCCCAGTTATCTAGCTTGTCTTCTGAAGTTTATGCATTATTAGTTATGGTTTGTATCTTGTTAATGCTGTATGTTAGGACCTCTGGCATTGATCCTATTTTTTCTTCTATGATCTTTATAGTTTTTGGTTTTATATTTAGGTCTTTGATTCATTTTTAATTAGTCCATTTACCTTTTTATTTGTGTTTCTTCCACTGATTTTTTAAAAAAAAGTTTGACTGAGGTACAATTGTTATACATTAAGCTTCATGTATCTACAGTGTATAATTTTGTAAGTTTTGACATATGTATACACCCATAAAGCAATGACCACAATCAAGAAAATGAACATAAACATCACCCTGAAAAGTTTCCTCATGCTCCTTTGTAATTTCTCCCTCCTATTCCTTCCCTAGGCAAACCACCAGTCTGCTTTCTGTCACTATGTGCTTTACATTTTCTAGAATTTTATGTAAATAGGATCATATAGTATCTACTCTTTGTTGTCTGGCTTCTTTTATTCAGCATACTTATTTGGAGATTCATCCATGTTGTAGCATGTATCAGCAGTTCATACCTTTTCATTACTAAGTAACATCCCATTGTGTGGCTGGCTATACCACAATTTGTTTAACCATTTATCTATTGGTAGAAATTTGAAGCATTTCCAATTTTGAACTATTACAAATAAAGCTGCTATGAACATTCATGTACAAGTCTTTATATGGACATATGATTTGATTTCTCTTGGATAAATTCTTTCATTGATTTTTTTCTTAAAAGGTTTTCTCCCATTCAATGAGAGGATAAATATTAAAACTTTTTTTCTAGGGTTTTTATTTTTTTAACATTTAACTTTTATTAGCTGGAATTAATTTAGTTGTGTAGTATGAGGTAGGTATCTTAACTCGTTCTTTTTCTTTTTTCTTCAAACAGCCATTTTCCCACCACCGTTTAGTAAAGAATTAGTCCCTTCTCCATTGACTTATAATCCGTACTCTGCCTTCCTCATAATTTCAGGAACTGGAACAATTGCAGGAAGTATCCTTTACCCACACACATTCGTATCCCTACAACATTCCTCAATGACTTCTGAGTGTCCCCAGAGCAGTGTCCTGTGTCACAGACAACTCATGCTGATGCCCCACACACTTGCTCAAATATTAGAACCACTCATACCCAGTACAACTGCCCATTGATGGTTGGCAAGAGATTCTGGCAGCATCTACCCTGTTCATGCATGATCCAGGCCTTGACAGAATGGGCAGCCAGGAGTCACAAAAGTGAGGAGCCAATCCAGATAGCCATCTTCTCAGCCCAAATCTCTCTCCACTCTATTTTGTTGAAAGAGTCTAGAAAGAAAGCTTGGTTGGAGACGATGGGAGCCTTGAATGCCAGGCCAAGGATTTAAATTATTGATGCCTGCTCTGTAGTCCAATCCTGTGCTGGGTGCTGAGGACATAGAAATGACTTATTTTCAGACCATACCCTTCAGGAGCTCACTGAAAAGTAAACCGACAACTATGGTTTATTCATTCATTCCACTAATATTTATTGAGAATGCACTGATTGCCAGGCACTGTTCTAGGACTTAGGTCTCGTAACTGATCAACACAGCCAAAGATCTCTCCCCTGATGAGGCTCAGCATAGTGAAAGAGAGACAATATGACAATATGTTCCTAGTGAAAAATTATATAGTATGTTAGAAGGTGATAAATTCTGTGGAAAGAATCGAGTAGAATAAAGGAACTAGGAATGTTGGGAAGAGGAGGGAGGGGTAGCAATTTTAAATAAGGTGGTTATGATAGATTTTGGCAGATCGGTGGTGGCCTCAATGAGAACTACAGTATGGAACAGGGACTGTGGGACACAGAGAGGTACACCTCACCCAGCCAGTGGGGGGTTTAGGGAGGGCTTCCAGGAGGAGAGCCCCATGAACTGACTCTTGAAGGATAAGATGAGCAGTCAGGCAAGTGAAGACAGTGGGAAAATGTGTCAGAAACCTCAGACACCTGAGACAGAGGAAGCAGCGTGTGCAAATGCCTGGAGGTAACAGAGAGAGTAGCTCTGCGGGAAGCCAAAGAAAAATCACTCTAGCAGGAGAGTAGAGGGTGTGTAAGTAAGACATGCCCATCCTGGGGCCAGTGGGAGTTTGGGTGGAGATCACAGACCACAGGTGATCTCTAATACCTGCATCTGGACCTCTTGCTCAATGGATTAGTGGCATGCTCCAGAGCATAGAGCTAGAGTGGCTGGGAGGCCCAACAACCACACCTGTGCTGAGAGTGCAGGTGTGCCTAGAGCTACCAGGTCTATTCAGGGCCAAAAATGCCCCTTCCCAAGATATGAAGCTGGCCTGCCACTGAGCTTACCTTCTGGGCTGTAGCCCACTCACCTTGGGAAAGACTGGGTTGGGTGTATGTGGCTGATCTCACACGCATAGCCCTGTATCTTGAAGCATTCCAGCCCACTCTCAGCCAAAACCAGCCTGGAGGGGGCAGTCTCTGGGACTGAGACTGTGGCTTCTGATCTCAGAAAGAGGCAGGAAACTGTGGCCAAGGCTCAAGTGAAAACATTTGCTCATCAAACAGGAGAGAGGAAGGGTGTGCCAGGAAACGTGTGCGGCAGCTCCTCTCTGGCCGGGGCCTGAGTGGCCTCTGTCCAGCAGAGTCTCAGGGCTGACCTGAGGCCCATCACAGCAGCAGTGCACACTCTTTGCCAAATGGCGTTGCCTGACCCCGAAGATTGTGGCAGTCAAGGTGTTCTCAATGACACCATGACCTCAGGGCCCTAGCAGATGTGGAATTTGTGACCAAAGGCCTCAGGGTGACTTGAGGCCTCCCCCAACACGTTCCGACCTAGGGCCTCTCTGAGTTGGGGCTTCCCATGATTGCAGCCACAGAGGTTTCTCGGCCCCTTTTCTCTGACGCTTTTTCCATAGAACAGGTGGGAACTGATGTGAATCACCATCTGGAGACTCAGTCTCTGAAAGCCTCGCAGATTCTCCCCTGAACCCCTTCATCTGCCTCTGCACCCCCACTCTGCCCAGAGGCCTAGCAGAGAACTCTGGGCTCCAAGCTGCCATGGAGCAGGACATCTCACATCAGCAAGGCCTCGACAGTTCTCAGATGTTGAGTGGTAGCCTTCTGCTTCTATGACGGCCACACGTTGCTGGGATTCACACTCTACCCAAACACAGTGCTAGTGTCCTGGATACAGCAATGGATAAGACTGGCCCCGCCATCAAGGAGCTTCCAGGAAAGGGAGAGAGACAGAGAATAAAGAAGTGAACACATGCACCATCAAGATAATTTCCGATAGCGATAAGTGTTATTAATAAAATAAAGCAAAGGAGTGTGATAGAGGCGGGTACCATGAGATTGGGTCATCAGGAAAGGCCCCCCTGAGAAAGGGGCATCTGAGCTCAGGCCTGAATGACGAGAGAGAGACAACCATAGGAAGAATGCAGCGGGGGGTGGGGGGGTATAGAGCAGTACCAAGGCCTGATGTGGGAATAACCTGGAAGTGTTTGAGGAAAAGGAAGCCAACGTAATTGAGGAGGGAGAGCAGAAGGGGATGTGTCATAAAGTCAGGCAGGGCTATATTTCCTATAGCCTCTTAGGCCCTGATAAGGACCCTGGATTCTATTCCAAGTTGGAAGATTTTAAGCAGGTAGTGGCATGATCTAATTTAGGTTTTTCCAGGACGAGTCTGTCTGCTGTTACAGAGTAAACAGCAGTGAGACAAGAGCAGAATCAGGGAGACCAGTGAGGAAGATCTTACAGGGGAGAGGCAATGGTGGCCTGGGCTGGGCTGGTAGAGGTGGATTGGCAAGAAGTGGATGAATTCTCTATGTATTTTGAAAGTAGAACTGAAAGAAGTTGCTGACAGATGGGATGTGTGGTGTTAGAGAATGAAAGGAGTCAAGGATGAGTCAAAGGACTTTGGCTGAGCCACTGAGCAGATTGGCTTGCCATAAACTAAAATGTGAAAGACTATAGAAGAGCAGGTTGGTGGGGTAGTGGGAATATGAGAGTTCTGTTTTTGCTATTGTATTAATCATGATGCTGCAATTAATAAGTAACTGTAAGCACGAGTAAAACTGGCTTACATAGCAAGGGAATGTATTGATTCTGATAACTGAAAAATCTAGATATAGTCCAGAATTCAGGCATGGTTTTATCAGAGCCTCTTCTCTACTTCTAATTCTCTCTGCTTTGCCCTTCTCTGTGCCTTGACTTTATTCTCAGTCTGTCTTCCCTTGAACTCGTTGCCATCAAGTCGATTTCTGACTCATAGCAACCCTATAGGACAGAGCAGAGCTACCCCATAGGGTTTCCAAGGATCGGCTGTTAGACTCAAACTGCCAACTTTTTGGTTAGCAGACGTAGTTCTTAGCCACTGTGCCACCCGGGCTCCAAACCCACCAGAAGAAGAAAAAGCTTCTACTGCTCCAAACATTAAATAGAAGTCCTAACTTTTATTTAATCTGATTGGACCAACTTAGATCACTAATCATTGTGGCAATGGGGATAGAGTTATACTAATTGCCTTGAGCAATCAGAGACCACCACTGAAATTGTGGTGGGAGCATCTGTTTACCAAAGGGAAGGAGTGGAATGGTTGCTGGGAAAGCAACCAACCGTGTCCACAGAGCCAAGGTTAGCTGAAGATGTTATTTAAATTTCCAAGTGGAGCTATCAAGAGGAAAGTTGAATATAGGAGTTCAGAGCTCAGGGAAGAGATCAGGCTGGAAAATAAAGATTTAATCTTCATTGGTGTAGATAGTACTTAAAACCATGATGCTAGAAGAGGACACCTGAGAAGTGAGTGTAAATGCAATCTGAGGACTGAGCCCTGGGGCAATCCAACATTTAGAGGCAGGATTATTCCTGAAGAGAAGCAGACAAGGGCGATTACAGAGGAGCAGCCAGCCAGTGAGGAAGGGGGAAGAGGATTATGTTGTCAAGGACGCGAGAGAAGAAAATATTCAGAAAAATGTTCCCTTCAGCTGAGTTCAATGCTGCTGAGCGAAAAAGCAAGATGAGAACAGAGTCATGGCCTTTGGATTTGGCAACGTGGAGGTCATTAGTGACCTGACAAGTACGTCCTTAGCGGAAAGACTATGAGCTGAAGTGAGGGATAATGAGTTTAGACAACTCTTTCAGGGAGTTTTGCTGTGAATTGGGAAGAGAGTTGGGAATCTGAAGGGGACATGACATCAAGTAAAATCTAGTCCACCATGGCTAGAACCAGTACCCATGAAGTCCACAGCTGTGGTCCAAGAGGAGCAGCCAGGACCAAGGACAGTTATTTTCTTCTTTGTTCTGTGATAATCATAGACTTGGAGTAGCCCTAGGCTAGGAGCCCCTCTTTGCCCCTCAGCCCATTGGTGTCCCTCTATCAGAGCATGTAGCCTACCATGGTGTACCCACCCACATCCACCTCTTCTCAGCAGCCCAGGCTGGCCCAGGGCTGGGCACAGAGTGGAGAGGATGACTGAGTCCCATTCACTGTGATATTGGCCTGGTGATTGACAAAAGTGATTGATAGGGATAGGGAGTTAGGGAGCATCGGAGAGTTTGGAGCTGGACAGAAAGGAAAGTGAAGGATGAGGGACAGTAGAGGACCAACGGCCAGCATGGTGGCAGAAACAGCATGGATGCTGGAAATGCATGAGTCTGTGTTCAGGTGGGATGTGCAAGGGTAAGGGCGACAGGAGGGAGAACTAAGGTCTTGGAAGTGATTGACTAGAAGAACAGGGTTTAAAGGTCCAGGTCATCCTCAGAGGCTGCTGAAAGACAATTGGTGGTACCTGAGCTGGGAGAAGCTCCCTAAGCTGGTGTTCCCTCTGAGCTGTGTTGAGTTTCTTGACTCATGCCACAAAGAAAGAACACCAAATACCAGCCCAACACCACTGTCAACACCAGTGAAAGGAGCCACATAAGGAGATAAGCAGCATGATCATCTACTCTCATTATGAGGGGCAGGATCTATCTGTGGCTGACTCGGGGAGCTACGCAACAACCCTACAGACCACCCACACTGCATTCTAGGGAGTATCACCATGACAAGATCTAGATGTAGGGTTGGGGTTGGGGGATCAAACAAGTGGCCAAAGCCATAGGGAATAGGTGATTTATGATAGCTGTTGTTCTGCCCATCGCCTGAGACTACCTTAGTCTGGTCTAGGAGAATTAACATCCCCATTGAGAACTTCAGTGAAGCAGTTTCCCTGGACAGATCAGTGAAGAGGGTGAAAGGAGGATCTATGAAGAATGCCAGGAAGTTTGGGAATTTTCTGTCCTGGATCCCAGAGGGCACAGGAAGACTTTGTGAGATGGGAGGACGGGTTGGAAGAAGAGTCACTGATAGGGGATGGAGGAGGGTAGGGGAGCAGTGAACTGAGAGGTCTATGTCACAGGTGTCAGACTATAGCCAGGAGATTACATGGTACCCCTGAGTGTGGGCAAGGGTGGAGTGATGAGACCTCATGCCTCTCTGGAAAGGCTTAGTCTTGGTTGGATTGATTGTCATGGGGGCTAAGGGGCGGGAGGCTCTATAATAGCCCAGGGCATGGGTAAGGATCTTGACTGCCCATTGCCTGGATACTCGAATGAGCCAATGGTGACACATTCGATGAAAGGAAAAAAAAAAGGGGAGGGGGGACAACAAACGATCAAAGAATGAGTGATCAGTTCTGAAATCCAATTTCCAAAAAGGCAGCAGAGGCTCAAAAAAAGGCAGACCATCAGCTACCATTACTGAACATTTTGATCAAGAACCCAATAGCTGGATCCTGCTCAAAGGGAGGAAAAGCATGGAACAGAACTTCAAATTCATATGGAAACCACACCACTGGATCCACTGAGACTGGGGGAGCCTCCGAATCTAATTCCCAGAAATACTCTTTAAACCTTGAACTGAAACTGTCCCATGAAGCCACCATTAAACAAAACAACGGTTTAGTCCCACTAATAAAGAATGTTTACTTTGAGCATTGTGCTCTTAGAAAGAATTATATATGTGAGTTTAAACTGACAACAGTTAATCTTAAGCACAGATAAGAACAGTAAGAGGCTGAGAGCCTAAATCAATGGTGATGAAACAATATGGGTAGAGACAGTGAGAATGGTGACTCATAAAGTAGGTAACCAATGTCATTGAACTGTTCATGTAGAAATTGTGAATGGATGTATGTTTGGTTGTGTATATTACCACCAAAAAGGAAATAAAATATTATTAAAAAAAAAAAAAAAAAGCCAGGCCAGGAAGGATTGAGTCAAGCCAGTGAACAACCTGCCCTCTTGGCTGCGCAGGGGAGGCCTGGGCCTCAGCCATGCCTTGGGATGAGATGGCACTGACTCACGGAAAAGATGCCACAGTCAGGGACAATATGAGTTTGTGGGGGAGGATTTTAGAGAAAGACCTATAAGATGTTCCTTTGCCTGGACTTTTATTTCCTTCCACTTCTCAGCCTGTGTTATCTGGATCTCACACCCACCTCTGCTGATACTTCCCCAGTCCTGCCTTCACCTCCATTCCCAGAGCAGCCAGCTCCTGACCTCCATCCAGCCTGTCTTCTCTACAGCAGCACGTATTTACAGGGAAACAATCTCATGATTCTGAAATTTCAACTATTACATGTATCTCAACTTGCTTTCTTTTTAAAAAGATAGCATCTTTCTGGTTACAGATGTGATGTATGTTCATTAGAAAAAGTTTGGAAAACTCAGAAAAGCAGCAAAAAGGGCAAAAACCACCACCCTCAATCCCAATCTCAGAAGTAACAATTTCTTATTTCTAACGCATTGTCTTAGTTATCTAGTGCTACTATAACAGAAGTATCGGAAGTGGACGGCTTTAACAAACAGAAGTTTATTCTCCTACAGCCTAGTAGGCTAGAAGTCCATATTCAGGGCATCAGCTTCAGGGGAAGTCTTTTTCTCTCTGTTGACTCTGGAGGAAGGTCCTTGTCGTCAATCTTCCCCTGGACTAGGAGATTCTCAGCACAGGGACCCCGGGTACAAAGGACGCGCTATTCTCCTGGATCTTGCTTCTTGGGGGTATAAGGTCCCCAATTCTCTGCTTGTTTCCCTTTCCTTTTATCTCTTGTAAGACAAAAGGTGATGCAGACCACACCCCAGGGAAACTCCCTTTACATTGGATCACGGATGTTACCTGAACAAGGGTGTTACATCCCACCCTAATCCTCTTTAACCACAGGTAGAGATTATGATTTATAACACATAGGAAAATCACAAAATGGAGGACAACCACACAATCCTGGGAACCATGGCCCTAACCAAGTTGACACATATTTTCTGGAGACACAATTCAATCCATGACACACATCATTTGGTGTTTTTCCTGACTCTACCAAGCTCTTTCATTTTCTTCTTCTTTTAATCGAAACCACCTTAGTGAATGTTCGCCAAAGAACATTTCTTTTTGTTTTTCACTGTTACGCAAGCCCCCACTGGAGAGCAGCATATATTTTTAGTGGGACGAGCACCCTACCAAGAAACCTGAGACTCCAAAAATATTTGTGGGTGCATTCTGTCCCAAGAATCATAAAAGGTTTAGTCACTCAACAAATATTTGTCGGAAGAATAGGTTTCACAACCTGTTCTCACGTACGGCACTGTAACCATTTCCAGGCATTATTATGCATTATCTTATGCTATTATCTTTAATGCTGCATAGTATTTTATCCTGAGTATATAACAATTTATTTATCTAACCCACTATTGTTAAGCCCTGGTGCCATAGTGGTTAAGAGCAACAGCTGCTAACCAAAAGGTTCGCAGTTCAAATACACCAGGTGCTCCTTGGAAGCTCTGTGGGGGCAGTTCTACTCTGTCCTATAGGGTCGCTATGAGTCAGAATCAGTTTGATGGCAATGGGCTTGTTTTGTTTGTTTTTTACTATTGTTAAATGTTGAAGTTGTTTCAGTTATTTTATATTATAAATAACAGCGTGTGAATATCTTCGAATATTTATATATAGCTAATTCTGCACATTGTTTCCTGAAGATAAATTCCTAGAAGTATAATTTCTGGATCAAGTATAAAAAAAAAAACAACCTGTTGCCATCAAGTCAATTCCGTCTCATAGCAACTCTACAGGACAGAGTAGAACTGCCCCATAGGGTTTCCCAAGGAGCGCCTGGTGGATTCAAACTGTTGACCTTTTGGTTAGCAGCCAAACTCTTTAACCACTATGCCACCAGGGTTTCCTGGACCAAGTATAGTTACTTAAAATTTCCACACATTTTTCCAAATTGCCCTCCCATCCCCAAAAGGCTGATCCAAACCCATGTCATAAATTCTTTCCAATAGAGGGGTGGGTTAATGAATTTGACTTTACCCAAACAATTTGTCCTTGGTTCCTGAGAGAGAACTGTAAACCTTTGGAATTTTCTGAGTAATTTCCAAGTAATTGCCTTTATGATCTATAGGCCTCCAGACTCAGGGTTGTAGTGAGGGTAACGTGCACCCAGGAACAATCTCTAAGCTGTGTCCCCCCGTTTCAAGATGAATAGACGTTGATAGCAGCTATGCATCAGCAGAAACACCTTCCCGCCTCTTGTCCAGCTGCTTCAGTCAGGCGCCTTTTATATTTGTGGCATCTCGGAATGTCATTTGACACTTAGTCTGTTGCCCCTTTGCACTTGCACCCAGGGGTAAGTACCACTCTCTGCCCACCCTCCCCCCCCCCCGCCAACTATGTCTGCTTGAGGAAGGACGTTGGGCCAGAATGGGTTAATAGAAACTGCTCAGTGGCATCCCACCCCCACACCCGCCCTGCCAAGTGGCACCTAGGGCAGGTGCCATACCTGCCATACCATAGATACACCTCTGTCCAGACCACATCTGAGAGTTTATGCTAATGAGGTGATTCTTGTGGGGCTGGTCAGGCCAGAAAGACCACTTTGTGGTATCAGTTGACCTCAGGGGAGGTGGACTGATTCAATCAATCTTGCCTATGTAATAAGACTCCAGTAAAGGCTCTGGACAAGGAAGCTCCATGGGCTTCTTGGTTGGTGAAAGACATTGATGTACATGGGAGGATAGCATGTCCCTTTTTAGGGGACAGAAGCTCAATGTTGGGAACTTGCCCAAATCTCTCCCCATACGTCTCTTCATTTGTATCCTTTCTGCTGTAATAAAACTGTAATTTTAAGTATAGCACTTTCCATAAGTTCTTTGAGTTGTTCTATTAAATTATCAGACTCTGCTGGAAGCCAGCAGATCAGAAGTGAAGGGGTCTGAGAATCCCTGAGCTTACAGCTGGTATCCCGAGGGTAGAGGGAACCGTTGAATTTGTAGCCAACAGGTCAGAAGTGAGGGTTTCCTGGGGACTCCAAAGCTTGTGGCTGGTGTTTGAGGTCTTGGGCCAATTTGGCAGTCTGGAGGACTGTGTGTTCTGTAATTTGTGAGATCTGACTTAGCTCTGATGGTTATGGTCAGAGGAAGGAATACTGCATGTGCAGCTGGTGTCAGAACAGAAGTGGCAGAGAAGTGAAAAGTGGAGAGTTGACATACACTTGCAAGAGGTGATTACCATGTTTTAAATTTGATGATAGAATAGTTGTACCTTATTTTCACTGACATTTTCTTAGATAGCTTGTGGGATTGACTAATTTCCATATATTTACTAGCCATTTTTTTCTTTTCTGTATTACTTAGTCAACTTTTTGTCCATTATTCTTTTGAGGTGTGTTTGAGTTGCAAAAGTTTTAAAATTTCATGTAATATTTTTATGTACTATTTGGGCTTTCTAATCAATTGATCTATCTATCTCTGTGCTGGTACCACAGATTAAATTTTTATGTTATTCCTTGTGCTTATTTATTGTGGCATTTTAATATTTAGTATTATTCTCCTTTTGCAAATGTTTTTCAGCCACGTTCTTCAAATGAAATTTAAATGTATTTCATTAAGTTTAAAATTGAGATTGCATTAAATATGAACATAAATTTGGGGGGAATTGACATCTTCACACTATTTAGTATTTTAATTCAGCCTGTGTTACCTGGATCCCACACCCATGCATTCAAGTCTTCTTTTATGACCCTCCATAAAGTCTTACGGTGTTCTTTGTCTAGATCTTGCGCATATCTTAAATTCATTCCCATTCTATTTTTTGTTGCTTTGGTGAATGGGCTCTTTTTTCCTGTATATTTTGACTGTTATATTTTTACATTTAATAAATACTCAACCACCTTACAATTACTTCTATTTGGTACGAAAAATTTTTATTTGCATCTCTTCGAGTTTCTACTCACTAGGTGCTCAGTTTGGGACTTTCATCATTTTCTCTTCCATCCACATATGGATGCAGAACTAAATTTCAGTAATCCAAAGCAGGACATGATCAGAGCCCAAGCAGAAGTATAGATCAGCATGCACTCCTGTCCTTAGAAGAAGACAGGTGATCTTTCCCCAAACGGATCATTTGCGCTTGCCTTGGAAGATGAGTTCAGAGTGAGTGAGACAGGAAGGATGTAGTCCTCCCAGGCAAGGAACCGTGAAACAAGTCTCCCAGGAGGAGCAAAACAGAGTTAGGTGGAGTGGAGAGCGCATGGAGGAGGTTGTGGCTGGAGATTTAGCAGAACCAGATCTTGGGGGCTTTGGGTTAGCTGGAGGCCCTGAACTTCATGCACTGGACATTGAGGATCCACCCTTGAGACCATGGTGAGGAGAATGGAGAGGCCCCAAGGAGGAGGAGGGGTTGAAGATGAGTATGTTCTGGGGCAGGGGTTACGGAAGGGGGCCATGGGGAGCAGGGGGTACCTGGAAGGAGGCAGAGAATGACTACGAGCCTGTTGCCCAATGTTCCCTCTTCCTTCAAGCACCATTGTCTGTCCCCTCACCACCTGATGAAACCTTTCCCGACCCTTTCTATGGGTATAATTAGAGGTCCATCCTCCCTGCTCCCAAAAGGCCCATGTTGACTCTTGCACAAAAATTGATGCCCTGGGTTGTTTTTAACTCTCCGCCAGACTATGGTCTTATTGGTGTGTTTTGCATCTGTTTAAAGATTTCTTTTTCATTCTAAAATTCTACGGCACCAAACCTTTACTGAGTGCCTTCTGAATGTCAGATGCTGAGCATGACGCTATGCATGCTAACTGGGGGAGGGGAGGGGGTCTCAGTCCTCTGCTGTGAGTGAGAGGGCAGCCCTGTGGGTTTCAGTCTAAATCTCCACAGGTGTTGGTGGTCTAGTAGTCTCCCTCACTGCTTTACCCTTCAGTCTCTGGGAATTCACCTTGTGAAACTATCTTCTTTGCGTCACATGCTTGGCCCATCCTGTCCATCATGGGTGTTTTCCATTCCGTTGCCTTTTTCTTGTTTGGGAGCTTCCGTTGACTAAAACTTTTTAAAAAATTATCTGGAGTGGAGCTGATGTTGTATCCGCACATATGTAAGATGGACCAGTATTTTGGGTAGATTCCTTGCTGCTGTGTCATCACTGAGAGTTTGTGGTTGTCTCTACGAATGCAGAGGATATTCTTTTTCCTTTCCTCTGGGGTTTGCCCCCACTCCTCTCTCCAACCACAGGGAGGCTGTAACATTTTCAGGGTGAGAACAAGGACTCCAGTTGTTGAGGTTACACTGGCCATATTTTCCCACTAAGAAAATATTGGCTTTTGACTTCAATTAGCCTCTTCGCAAGGAATTAATTCTCCTTTTCCCTTTTCATGTAAGAAACTCTCTATTTTAATTTTAAGAGATTTTATTGAGAAATGATGTTGAATTGCATTGAATTCCCTTTTATATGATTTTTATCAATTTTCCTGTTAATAGATGTAGTGAAAAGAACACAAGCTTGAGAATTGAATAGCCTTGGGATCAAATCTCATGCCAGCTGTGGAACCTCAGGCAAGTTACTTCAATTTTCTAAGTCTCAATTTCCTTATCTTTAAAATTAGATGCATAAGTTAGTACAGGAGGCTCTGGGTGCTGCTAATGGTTAAGCTTTCAGCTACTAACCAAAAGGCTGGCTGTTTGAATCCACCCAGAGGCTCCTAGGGAGAAAGGCCTGACAATCTCCTTCCAAAAGATTACAGACATTGAAAATCTTACGGAGTGCAGTTTTACTCTATAACAGATGGCGTCACCATGAGCCGGAATCCACTCGATAGCAACTGGTTTGTTTTTGTTTTCTTTTGTTAGTACAAGTGACTGCAGGGAATTCTAACTCACTCATGCCAGCTAGGTCTAAAAGGGAATTGAAAGAAGGTCACTGGGAAGTATCACCTGAGATTTATTTTGAGATGCAACACAGTTGGTCCTGAGCCATCTTCCAGGCTGTTTCTTTTATCGACTTCCTCCACCCCTAATTTGTTCTTGCAGAGAACCCAACAATGAATTCCTCTGTTTCTCATCTCTGATTCTCATACCTGTTTCATTTTTCGCTTTCTCTGCAGATATGTACTGTGCAGAAAAGGACTATAGTCTCAGTTCCAAATTCCCAGGGAAGAATTATGATGGGTTCAGTTATTGGACCAGTTATTGGTCATCTGGATCAATCATCAGTGACCCAGGGACAAGGTCACATTTTGCCACTGCTATTGCAAAATTGGGAGTCCTGGTTGTGCAGTGGTTAAGCGCTCAACTGTTAACCAAAAATGTGGGCAGTTTGAATCCACCAGCCGCTACTTAGAAACCCTATGCAGCAGTTCTACTCTGTCTTACCGGGTCACTATGAGTAGGAATCGACTCGACGGCAGTGGGTTTGGTTTTCGGTTTTGGATTGCAAAGTTGACGATGTAATGGAGGGCATAGCAAAAGCAGATATTTTCTGAAGAAGCCACTATTAGCGTCCACCTCAAGGGGACACTTACATTTTAGAATTGCTAGGAGTAGAATATGAACTCATCATGCAATTACACCTCAATAAATCTTAAGGCCCTGCCCCTGGATGCTTGTTCCACATCAGCCTGGCATCCTGGGAATAGAGTCTACTTAACTTTAGTAAAATCCAACTTATGTATTTAATGTGACTGTTAAAATTTCATTTAGGATTTCTGTACCCATATTTATATCCAATATTGGCCTATCCATTTTTAGTTGCTCAAAAATCTGATGATGCATCAGGTTTTAGCAGTTTGTCTGTATTTACCTCGTGTATTGTATTGGGTGACAAATAATGTTTTATATGGTTTGAAATAATTTATATAATATAGGGACTATTTATGTTAAAAAAAAAAAAAACTCTCCCTAGGGGGCAGTGGATGGTGCATTGGACTGGGAGTCAGAACACTGGAATTTGTTTTGGTTTTGGTCTTAATTTTCTGTGTGTCCTTGGGCAAGTCCTTGCTCTTCCCTGGGCCTCAGAAGATTGAGGAGGACAGGCAAGCTGGCTCAGATGGTCTCTTGGATCACCATCCAGAGGGCCATTATGGGCTTTGGGAGTATTTCTTTCGGCAGGCCCTGCTCTGCACCTTTCTGGCACCCTCCAGCAGATTTCTAGCTAGTGGTTTTTTCCACCTTTGAAGTGCTTTGTGTTGCGTGTGCATTTTTCTTCTAGCCTGAACGCACTGTTTTTGTTTTCCATGAGCCTAAGCAATGGGCATTGTCTTAGGCATTGATTTCTTGGTTTGTTGTAATATGCTCTGAGAATGGGAAGCGTCCTGCCTGCCTTCAAGGGACACACTACCCTCTCTTTGGAAAGCCTCTTCTCCTTTGACTTCCCTGACACCTGGCTCCTCCTTGAGTTCGTCTTCCCACCAGCTTTGAAAGGGTTGGTCTCTGGCCCCTTGCCCTCTCTTTATAACTTCTCCCTAAGCTGCCATGAGCCACCCCAAAGGTCCTCATGGCCACCTAAACCCTAACCTCTCTCCCCAGTCTCAACTCCATGAGAACCTCTAATGGCCACCAGAGAAGAGGAGTCCCAGGGCAGACATCAGAATCCCCAAGGTCAGAGAGATGAGGTAGCAGTGACCCTCTGCTCATGCCCTATAGTTCCTTATGGGAGGGGACATCATACTGATTTCATTGATAATCTTCCCATGACCTGCTTCTCCTCTCCAGCACCCTAGCCCTTACTGAACCAAGACAGGGGTCTGGAAATGATTTCTTTTAATAGATTTTTTCCTTCTTACAAAAATGTTTATCCGCTGTAGAAAATTTGGAAAACATAGATAAATTCAAAGAAGAAAATATTCATTATTCCACCACTCAGACATAATCACTATTAACTTTTCTTCTATTTTTTCCCCAATGAAATTATAAATGCTTTTAGACATAATTGGAATCATACTGAATATACTGTTTTATAACCTGTGTTTTTCAATTGGCCATGTGCCATGAACATCTCTCCATTTCATTGTGCAGTCTTCTGCATCTTCATTTTTATGGGCAGTTGAGCATACACCATCCTATGGATGTACAAAAAAAATGTATTCAACCTTGTGATTAGGCATTTGTATTGTTTCCAACTTGGCACTACTGTAAAGAATATTGCAATGACAATCCTTGTGAACAAATAATTCCTGATTTTTTTCTGTTGTATAAATTCCTAAGCAAACCCACCCAAGATTGTCAAAGGGTGAGAATTTTTTAAGGTTTGTGACACACTTTTGCCAAACTGCCCTTCAAAAAGGGTAGAATGTCAGACCCTCAGATGCCCACACTATCTCATCATCTCTACTCTGCTTTTATTGTTTGAGATCATCTGGTTGGCTGCTGGGGCTGAGCTGCCTGGGTGATCACTGGGAAAAAGAGTCTGGATTCAGGATGTGTAGAGATAGGCATGGAGGGCTTCCAGGTGAGTCAGGTGGGGCTTATAGAATGCTGGTCCTCCCTGCTCTCAGTGCCCCTTTGACATGCCTGGGGGAGGGGACCCCTCCACAGTCTCTGGAAGAAGGAGACAAAGAACCTGGCAGTGGAAGGTGGTGGAATTCAGGTAGTGGCTTCACATTTTACCTGGATGGGCATTTAGGCACAGACAGGGGGCATTTCTTTCATGACTTGCCTCTTTATGACTTTGGTTCATTTATCTTTTTCTTATTGATTTGGGTTACATGCTAAACCTTTTGTTGTCTGTGGCATAAATATTTTTCAAGTTATCTGTTTATCTTTTAAAAATTTTAATGGTGGTTTTTAACATGTAGAATTTCTAAATTTGCACATAGTCCAATCTTCCCATCTACCAGTTTTTTTCTTTTGTGGTTTCTGTCTTCTTCATTGTGCTTAAAAGGATCTTCCCCATCCCCCAGAAGTTATAACTATTTATTGATATTTTCTTCAAGTTTGTTTCATTTTCAAAGTCTTAAAACCTGAGGTTTATTTCCCATCAAATCTTGAGCTTGTGTGTGGGAGACATATGCATAGATGTCTACTCAGGGACCTGGAGGTGTTGGTGGCTTGACCAGCCAGAACTTCCAGCCCCTGGACTTAGAACAACTCCCAAGGACTTCATATTTGTCTTTACAAGCCTCTGGGAAGATCCCAGGACCCCTCCCATTATTTAATTGGACTTTTTAAAGAAAAAGAATCTAGTTGCTTGTGTTTGTCTTGTCAGCTCATTAGAGGATTTTCTGTTAGAAAAAACCTTCCCAAATAATCAGGTCTGATAGGTGGGCAATGGCATTTCATAGAGCAAGTGCATGCCATGTGTGCAAGGACTTCTTGTTTGTTCACTTCTACATCCTCAGTACCTAAAACAATGCCTTGCACATAGTGGGGACTCAATATACACTTGTTAAATGAATGAATGCATGAGATGACTATCATGTATCCATTCTTCAAATTTAAAGAGGTAGTAACATGGGAAAAAATTATGTTGTGAAGCTTAAACAGTAGCATACGCACCAAATAAACTATATTCATCATTCATGCATTAATTCAACAAATATTTATTCAACTGCTATGTATGGGGAAAAATACTGGGTTGATGTCTGGATTAAATGAGCTAATAAATATAAAGCGCTCATAAATAATGCCTGGCATGTACTAAGCACTACAGAAGTGTCTGCTATTGTTATTATTAGGTAATACACAAAATTGCATTGGTCATTATCTTTTCGGGATGAGATTACAAACTGATTTTAATTTATATTTTTATGTACTTTCCCAAACTTCTATACTGAACAATTTTTTGGGGGGTGGGGGGTGGAATTCACTACTTGTCCAGGTACTGGCCAGTAACTTGAAATTTGCCTCTGAAAATGAAGGGTGCTGAGAGACCAAAGAAAAGAGGTGGGCAAAGGAGTATGTTAGGCAGACTTACACAGGAGGCCAAGTCCTGGGCAGCAGCAGGATCAGAGCAGATCTCCACCCCCAGCAATGGGAGGGCAGAGGTTTTATAGTGGTGATGGATAATAGTGGCTCCATGCCAGAGGCTTATATAAGAATGCAAACTGTAGTGAGCTGGTGGACCACATGGGGATGCCCATGTTCGGCCTCGCGAAGCATGTTTCCCCTTCAGTCCACCCGCCGACGTTGGCTTTTACAATCTGTCACGTTTTCTCTCTTGTGCCGCTACCCCTCCTCCTCTTATGTCATAGCACAAGAGACCCCATTCTCTCCCTGCTGGGAACAGATATAGAAGTGGGTGTGACCAGGTGCTGCATGGTGCCTGTGCATGTGCAAGAGACAGAGAAACTTACTGTGTTCCCAGAACAAGGGGAAAGCTTCTCTTATGAGGAGAAGGAACTGAGGGAGAGAAGGTGACTCAATTCCCATCCTGCTTATCAGAGAATGCTCTGGGCCCAAGGTCTTTACTTAGGCATCCTGGATAGAAGGCACAGAGGCGGACCATTCCCCCAACACTGCTATTCAATAAGAGACATAAGTGAAACACTGTTTGCAGCTCTCTGGCCATTTCATCATATGTTCAAAGCCTTTGCTCTGGATAGGGTAGCTATCCTCAGTGGATTCTTTTCTGGGTCCAGATTTTCAGCCCAGTGATTCAGATTTGTAGTGGTTAGAATAAACAGAAACAGAAATGTGACTCAGATCACCCAACCCCACCAGCCAGAGCTTCCATCTCACAGTGTCTGCAGTGATGAGGGTAGGGGAGGCATCATGCTGTGTGTCCAGTTCCATAACCACATCCTCTGAAGGGCTGGTAAGAAGTACAGTGAGTGGATCAGTCAGAATTCTTGGTTGCAAACAATAGAATTCATGCTGATTATTTTAAAGAGGTTTCTCACAGCATTGTTGGAAATGTTCAAGAAAAAGGCTCAAAACTCATCTTTCATGAACAGCTCACAGAACCATGCTACAGAATCATCCATCATTTCTGCTGCCACCCTGGTAACACCAGCAAGATGGAGGCCATGTATAGGATCTTCTCCCTCTCATTGCTGGCTTTTAAATCTAAGGCTCATGGGGACTTGTCTCATTGGTACAGTGTAAGTCACTCGCCACCCCTAGCTGCAAGGGAGGCTGGAAAAGTAAGTTTTCTGGATTATATCTTGGGAAGGAAGTATTTACAATGTTGGAAACTATCAAAACCTAGGAGAGTGTTCAAAAATGTTGGGGAGCTACAAATAACAGCATTCACCACTGTCAGAGAAGCAGGGCCCAGATGTCCTAAATGCAGGAGCCTGAGCCCAGAGTGGTTGCGCCCATCTTAGGCTGGTTCTTAGGGCCACTAGCAGACTGGACACAAGGTGGACACTGGGTCTCATAGGCCCAGAGGGTGGCCACTCGATTATGATGATAAAAAAACAGCAGAGTCATGGCTTATTTGTTCTGTTGCCTAGAAGCCTCTGTGACAGTCCCTGCTTGTACCAATGAACACAGAGCAGGCCAGAAACTTGCCTAGTGCTCCACAACATGACAGAATCAGAGTCAGGGCTGGAAGTGGTGTCCTCTGTCCCAGTTGATGCCTGGCAAATGCTTACCTTAAGCTTTAGGACCCAACTTGTATATTTCCTCCTTCAGAAGTTCTCCCCTGGGTTAGGCTAGGAGGGACCCTCTGTCATCACACTCACCACACTGGACTTAAGTTACTGCTGCTTACCTGTTTGTCTTTTTTGCCCTTAGTGCCCAGCATGGGGCTGGACACAGAGCACGTATTAGTGAACATCAGCTGAATGAATAAATGAATAAGAGTCTGGAGGCCAGAACTTCTGTGTGACTGGAAACAGATGTTCTCCTCTGTGGACTTCAGGCTCCTGCTCTGTTGAATGGGGTAATGTTCTTTGCATTCTCTGGCCAGACCCTCTACCAGGGTCAAAAACAGGTAATCAGGACTCCCTGCCTTCCTGCTCTCTCAGAGATTCTTGTCTGGGAAGAGGTATGTGTGAGCAGAGCTGCACAATACTGTGGCTGACCTTGCTGACCAAGAGGGATCACTCTGGCCTGGACACCTCTGGGTCCTGAGTTCCTCCCTGCTGTGTCCGCTGACTGCCATACCCTGCTAGCCTATAGACCTCACAGCCACAACTGCCCAGGCCCACATATGGTCCATAGATGGAGACCTATAGAGGAGGAAAGAGACCTCAGGAGCCTGAACAAGTGCCGTTATCCAGAGGAGGAAGCAGGCCTAGAGAGGAGGGAGACCTAGCCATGATCCCATAGCCAGCCCCAGGGCATTCCCATCCCCATCCCTCCAGGGGAGGCCAACCCATGTTCAGAGAGAAACAGAAAAAGTATTCAGTTAAGCTGCAGTCAGTCACAGCTCCAGCACAGGTTTTGAATTAAAATATTCACAAGTAGCAGAGACATCTGTAGGAAGAGTAACTGGATGTGACAGCCTGCAAGAGGCCAGGCTAAATGTGTTCCATGACATCACTCGAGAGGAGGCTGCCAGGAGCAGTGTGAAGGCCTGGAACACTCCTGCAGCTGATGCTTCATAAGAGGGCTGGGCCTGGGGCTTGCTGCCCAGCTTTTGGGCCCCCTCCTATGGGAAGAAGTGCTCTATCAGCCCACTGGGCCCCAAAGTCAGGAGGAAACACTGCCCACCTCCCTAGCTACCTGGTCTGGGGAGAAACCCTGTTTCTATCCAGTCCTTTGGGCTGCACTAGCAGCCAGGTCTGCAAGTAGTCTGGGGTGAGGTGAGGGGATCCTGAAATCCATGTCACCAGCTGGGAGGGACCCTGGATATTACACAGCCTCTGTGACACCCTCTTGGAGGGAGCCCTGGCCAATCTTGGAGCATGAGAAGTTGCAGCAAGGTTCCTGTCAGGCTGTCTGGGTTCAAGCAGGAGCAGCTCTCCTATGAATCCAGATCCTGTGGACAGGGAAGAAGATGGACAGTCCAGAAACAGGCGCATGCACAAACTCACACCCTAGCTGCTGAATTACGAGCGTAGCTGGTGGGTTTGAAGAGAGCTCTGGCTCTTCCATCCTCTGCTGCCTGAACTCTGCTCTCTGGTTTCCTACCCTCTTCCCCCTGGTCTCTGGCTTTAGCCAGTGCTGGGCCTTGGAGGGAAGCATATAGCAGGGTTGAGCTGCCTGAGCGCTGTCCTCGGTGCTGGAGGCCTGGTGGGCCATGAATGTTTGAGGACAAGGAAGAGTGTTGAGAGGAGGTGACCTTGAAATCCAGGCGTAGATGTCCACAGGGGTCCACCATCATGCCTGCCCTTATTCTTTCAGAAGAATGTGCTACTGGGCTTCCTCCTTTCCATCCCGGACAACCCTTAGCCCATCAGTGAGGCCATCCTGTGGCTGTGGGGGCTGTGTGTGGCCATTCATTTTAGCTATGAGGGGCTTCTTAAGAACTCCTGTGCCATATATGGCTGTGTGAAGAGTGTGGCTGCCTGTGTCCTCATCAGACGCCTATGACTCCACGTAATTTCCTGTGACCCTATGTGGATGCCTGTTACTTCATGTGACCACTTGTGACCACATGTAGCAGCCAGTGACCTTGTGCGGCCTCAAAGCTGATCCTCCCAGAAGGGGAGCTGTCACGCCTAGTGTTCCCAGAGGATCTGGGCACTAACTACCCAGCCTAGCTGACCCGTTCTGCTAGAGCCTAGATAGACCCTCCGGTCCGCTCTCCTCGCCCACTTGCAGACGTGGTACCCGGAGTCTCCCTGTGTCTGCAAATTCGCTGAGGGATTGCACAGGGCCGCGACCCCGCTGCCACGCGGGTCTGCCTAGCCATAAAGCCCAGGACGCGGGTCGCACGGGTAAGAGCTGAGCGTTGGCGGGGTGGGTCGCGGCGCTGTCACACTCCCTGCGCTCATTGCCTGTGTGCCCCCTCCCGCCGGTTTCCCCAGAACGTCTTGTCCTGACGTTGGGGGGCGGGGGCAGAGAAGGCTAGTGCGCGCCGCGGCCCGGCCCCTCCCTCACCGGGGCTCGGCGGTTCCGACGTGGCTCTCTCAGCGATGGGGGCTACCAGGACGCGGGCAGGCTGCGGACGGTGGGAGTGATGGGGTGGAGGGGCCGCCTGCGCCGAGCGCGCGCCGCGCCCTCCCCCTCCCGCGGAGAATCCGCTGCGGCTCGGGGAGGCGGGACGCTGCGGAGCCTGGCGGCGGGGGCTAAAAATACCCGGCGGCGGCGGCGGCGGTGACGGCGGCTGCGCGGCTACTGCTCGGGCTGCGGGGCTGCCGGGCTGCCGGCCGGGGAGGACGTCAGGGCCAGGCCGGGCCCCGCTGACAGACATGCTGACCTTTTTCCTCGTGTCGGGGGGCTCCCTCTGGCTGTTCGCGGGTAAGGCCCCATCCCGTCTTCGTCCTTGACCCCCATCCCCGGAACGCTATGGGACCTTGGCCCGGGATGGAGGTCTCAACATTCCCGCAGCCGCCGAGTCCCCCACCTGGGCTGACAAGCCGGCCGCTCAGGGCCCCCCAGGCCGCCCAGCCTCCGCACATCCCCCCCCCCCCCGCTTTACCTCGGGCTCCTAGTTGGGCTTGGGAAGGAGCTGGGTCTGCGGAGATGGGTGGCCTTGCTCCCTGCTCCCCCACAACAACCCCCCTCCAGTTCTCGCTCCCCTCTCCCCTTCTGGCAGAGACTATCTGCGCATAGGACTAGGCCCTGAGCCCACTCTTCCTCTTAGGCCAAAAGCGGGAACGGACTTACGGCGTGTCCTTATCCCTTTCCCGGGAACCAGAAACTGAGGATGTTGGCCCCCGGGGTCCCACAGCAGATCAGCGACTTAACCAGGTCTGACCTGGAGACTCCTGATCCCTGGCCTGGGGATTTCCTCAAGACCCCTGTTTTCTTGCCCTTCAGCTAGAGTGCAAGATTTCTGTAAAGTGGGGTTCACCTGGCTCCTCAGCTCTGCACCGGACTTGCGTCCCCACCTCTGCCATTCCCTCCTTTCTCCTTCACAGGAGTCAGTTCCCCCCACCCACACCCCAGGAGGCTATGAGGACCCCTGCTGGATCCCAGCATCCCCACCACACACACACACACACACCTGGGATCTCAGACCCATTCATCCACCAGTTCTGATGCCTGCACAGCCACTCCTCTCTCTGAACCTCTGGTTCCTCTGGGGTATAATGCCAGTGGGGTATAATGCCACTAAAGGGTCTCCACCCCCAGCCCCATGTGCAGATTAGCCTAATAATTTATGTGAAGTGCTTGATCTTTAAACTGGCTTTAAACTGGGCTGAGCCCAGAGCAAATGCTCTATGAATGTTAGAGTTTATTATTATTTCATATTCAAACAATAGCACCAGAGGAAGTAATAAGATTCTTGTTGAGTCAGAGAAGAAGGGGAGGAAGTGAACTCTTTTAAAATCCTTAACCTGAAACTTTACATGTGTTATTTAATAGTCACAGAAGATCCTAGGAGGTTGCTACCATCCCTTTTTTACTGAGGTTCAGAAATTAATTGACTTGCCCAGTGTCACACAGATATGTATCTGGCAGACTGAGGTTTGATCTGAGGTTTTAATTGATCATCCAGTGCTTAACCTGGACGTTGGTAGGCCAGGTGATCACTTTCCCTTACCCCCACCATTGCCACAGGGACACCTCCCCTGAATGGGGTGAGGGCCTGAGGAGGCCTCTCTAATCCCCTCAGCTCCCTAAGCTCCTTCTGTCTGCTCATGTCCGACGACAGGCCATGCAGGGCCACTCTGGGTCTGATGTGGGCATCTAACAGGCAAGGTTGAGGTTTGAGCTGGGGACAGGGGTTATCAAAATAATGATGATGGTGATGATAATAGTAACAGGCACCATGTATTGTCTGGGTGGTAGTCTCAGAGCCTCTGTCCAGTGCCAGAGACCCTTTGCCCTACCTTTGGAGGCCCCTCTCAGCCATGAATCCAAGGGCAGCTCTCTGAAGCCTTGGCCTTTCATGGCTGCAGGGAGGTGCCAGGAGGCTGCAGGCGTGTGTGTGGCAGGGATCATCGGCAGCCTGTGGGGTTTAGCAGACCGCTGACTCAGACTGGCCTTATTGTCCTGCTTCCTTGTGGAGTGTTTCCCAAAGTGGCCAGGTGTTTTTCAAAATGGGAGACTGGGAATCTACCTCGCTGAGGGATTGCACAGGGCCTTCAGCGTGGTTAAGCAGGGCAACACTTGGGGAAGGTCTTTCCACAGAGGCCAAGCTTCTTAATGCAAACAGGAACTCCCTCAGGATGTCACACTTGGCATAAGAGTGAGAGACTGAGGCCAGGTGTGTGATGCTTACTGGATAGAACACCCACGACACACATTGGGGCATTCCCAGGTCATGTGTCTACTTAGCTTGGGACTTTTCCTGGACCCTAGCCTTTCTCTGGGGCAGAGGGGACTCCTGGGCTAAGAACTGTGGTTTAGGGAGCAGACCCAAGAACACACTCTGCCTTGTAATCTCCAGTTTCCTGTGGCAGTGGCCAGATCCCTTGGGCTCAGCCAGAAAAAGGAGACCACCCTAAGGTGATGTCACTCTTTAGTAGAGTTCTGTGCTTTTTTCTACCCAAACTGGCCCTAGGGAGACACGATAAGGACAGGCAAGGGCTGCCCTGATGGGGCCGCAGGGAGAGAATGCCATTGGAGTGGGGTGGGGGGTGGGGGGGCAGCTGGAGGAGGAGCTGACTGTATCGGGGAGTTGTATGTATGCACAGCTTGCTCTAGGAGAGCAAGGGCTGCACCTGTCCTCTTCCCTGCTGGAGAGGCCAGCACTGAGTCCAGGGCCAGCCCAGACCTCATCTGTGTGTTGCGTAGTAAATAAGGAAACATGTAAAATAGGTTCAGCATGAGTCATATGCTGCACTGGGCCTGGGAAAATGTGGTCTCTTTGCTATGAGCATTCAGAGGACTCTGGGAGCAATGGTTGGGAGCTTCTGCCTAGCAAAGTAGAAAAAGGCACTCATCTTTGTGAATGAATTTCTAAAAGGGCACCCATTCCTCTAGGCTGATGCAGCCCGTGCCCTTGTACAGGGTTGAATCTGCCAACCGTAGACCTGACCACCAGTGACGCCTGAGTTGGCTTCTGCAGCATACAGGGGCGTTTGTCAGAGGCAGGTAGGCCAAACTCCAGGTAGATGAAGTCAGGCCAGCAAAGGTATGCAGGGTGAACTGGGGGAGGAGGAGGTCTTCAAGGTCTTGTGCCTGGTAGGGATAAAGGCTGGGAATGGTGGGAAAGGAATTCCTGATGGTGAGCGGGGTTTTATTTGGGGGACAGGGGAGCCCAGATTTAGCTGCAGTGGCCAAGCTGGGCCAAGGGGAGGGAAGTATAGGCCAGGAGAGCAGTGGGAGGCTGTTTCAATGTTATAGATGAGAATAGATGTGACCCAAGGCTGGGCTCCAGGAAAGAGAAGGGAGGAGGTCCTGCGGGAGAGGGGCTAGCCCTGGAGGGGTGAGGCAGGGCTGCCAGTCCAACAACTAGTGTAGCAGAAGTCTGACTGTAGGTGTGCTGGGCAGGGTTTGCACATCCTGGCTCAGATCAGCCCCACTTGGATCCCCAACGTGGGGTTCCATTTAGGTTGGAGGACTGGTATGAAGCCTGTGACCACCTAGAGGGTCTGAGAAGGTAGTTAGGATTGGGAGAGATGGTGGAGCTCCAGGCAGAACAGGTGGCTCTCTGACCTGCAGGGGGCATGCTTCACAAATGGAAACCTGGACTCGCACAGGGTGTACCACCATGTGAGAGGATTCTGACCTCAGCACCTTCTCACTGCTCCCCAGCCTGTGTAGTAGGATGAGAGGGGGCTCTCAGCAGAGCACAGAGACAGCAGGGGGCAACAGAACCTGATCATCCTGCTCTCCAGCTAGTTTCTGCCCTTGTGATTATGAAGGCTCCTTGGTTGGTCTTCAGAAGGCCGACTTTGGCTTAGCTGCCGCCCCAGATGGGACGCAGGCCTGTCCCAGGCACAAAGCAAGCAGGATGAGTGAGTCTGAGGCTCTGGCTTCTGGCTTGTTTGCAAAAAGAGGCAAAAGTTACAAGTTTTTGCATAACAGAACCTACACTGTGTGCCCAGCCGGCACCTGATACATAGTAGGCACTGAACTGTTTACTGAAGGAACTAGTTTGTGGATGTGTATGAATGAGGTGCTTTTAGGAGGGAAGGAGTGTTGTTGTTGCAAATATGCTGACTTAATTACTGTTTCATTAAGCATCTACCATGTGTCAAGCACTGTGCTCTACAATTCCCCAAGCTTTTCTGTAATCTTCCAGTCCAAGGAAGGACCACTAGCCATGATCAGCCAGGGTCTGAGCCCCTCCAGGCAGGTTCATCAATGGGCACAGGGGTGATTGAACGAAAGGACATCTGTAAAGTACCAAGAGCAAGGGCTGACACACAGGAAAACCAGCCAAACAAACCCATTGCTGTCCAGTTGATTCTGACTCATAGTGACTCTATAGGGCAGAATAGAACTGCCCCATAGGGTTTCCAAGGAGCAGCTGGTGGATTCAAACTGCCAACCTTTTGGTTAGCAGCTATAGCTCTTTAATGTTAGGGCTCTTTAAATGTTAGGTAAAATTTATAACAACTTGACTTAGGTCTTTAAGGAGGTTCCGGAATCCTACAAGCAAAAAGGGAGTGGGGAAAAAAAGGCATTCCAGGCAGAAAGAACTGTGTGAGGAAAAGTTTGGCACTAGGAATGAATGAGGGTCTAGGGACAAATTTTGTTTGTCCGGTGAGGTCACCAAGGCTGGTCTCTGCAGGCCCTAGAATGCCAGGCCAAGCAGTGTTGACTTTATTCTATGTGATGGTTGCCTCAAGGGGGTGTGGCTGGAACTGGGCATGTGGATGGCCAAGGTGACACCATCTCTGTGCTCCTCAAGCTGCATGCATCCCATGGTGGCCCACGTTCTACTGAACTGTGGTCTTCGGCCTCCTCCAGGGGCCCTGCTATCTCCTTGAGGACAGGGCCAGGGTGACACACCTCTGTGCCCCCAGCCCAGGGTCAGGCACACAGCAGACTTCGGTGTTTGTTGCATCAGTGAGTGATATACAGAATCCCCAGAGAATAATTTATTTTAATAATGAAGTGTTTTATAAGCTGTTTTCTGACCACAAGTTGATCAGCAAACAACAGACCTTGAGTGTGCTCCTACTAGGTGCTAGGCTGTGTGCTCAAGTGGAGGATGATGCCAATATGGTAGAAGCAGTAGGGAAAAGCAGGTGTGCACTCCTTACAGACAGGGCCAGCTTTGTCCACTGCTGAACTCTCAGTGCTGAGAACCAATGCAGCCTGGCACAAGAGGAAGTACTTCAGAAGTATTTGCTGAATGAGTGAATGAATGAACAAATAGGTGACTGGTTTTGTGGAAGGTGATCTCTTTTGAAGGTGAGATCATGTTGTTTACTTGGAGCTCCAAGGTTCTGGTGTCCCAGCACACCAAGAGCTCTGGCTGTTTTGCCAACCAGAGCTAAGAGGAGGCCCACTCAAGGTCCTCTGCCTCACTGGATGGTCTGATGCAATGGCCCCATTGTCTGGGGCAGGCTCTCCTAAGCTTGCCTTGGCCTGCTCAGAGTCCCTGCCCAACCCCATCTCATACTGTATGTGTGACTTGACCACTTCTGCTTGGAGCTTCAACTTACCCATCTAGCTCACAGCCCAGACCAGAGAATATTTGGGGTTGCTGAGACCTGAGGCTGAACTCTGACCGGCCGGGAGGTGAGGGTGTATGTGGGCCCCTGTAACCAGGCTGAGGAGGAAGCTACTTCAGGCAGTGGGACAGTAGCAACTGAGCATTGCCACAGGATGTCAGGATGTCACATACACTTTGTCTTTTCTGCTTTTTCCAAGTGTCGAGGACTGATTCCTCTCTTCATTCACAGGCTTTTGACTTTTCCATTGGGAGACCTTGGGCCCCAGGATTAGTGGAGGGGGAGGGGGAGAAGGGGGACCGTTGTGGGTTCTGGCTTAGGCCCTTGAGTTGTCCTTTAGGACATCCATGGGTGGTTCCCCCATCACCATACGGCTGCTCTGGGAACAACATGATTGGTGTAGTCATTCCCAAGCATTCGTGTGGCTCCTGATTCATGTGAGGCTTGGGGTCTGTGTAGGCAGAAATGGACATATGGGAAGTGGGTTGGGACAGAAATTCTGTGCCAAGCTGAGCTATCTAGTCTGAGGCCCAACCAGAAATCTCAAAGTTTGAAAGATTCCAAATCCCTAGAGGTCTCACCTGAGCCTATCCACCTGCTCTTCCCAGAGGCACCCTTCCTCTCCCCACACCTAGTCCAGACATTCAGCTGGGGGATGTCCATGGAAAGCTGGGGGTCAGGAGGGAGCTTGCTTCTGATTTGCCATCTGCCCATTCAGGCCTGCATTGCAAGATAGCTGCCTCCTGGGCTTTAGAGCAGAAAGCCAGGCCAGGCTGGTGCCAGTGAGGGGACGATCATCATCTCAGTTTTCAGGCTCTTGGATGAGCAAATTCAGGTTGGCAGCTGTCTGTTGGGGCCAGGGACAGACCCAGTGATTGTTGACTATTGGGGGAATGAGAGAAGGAGCAAGTAGGTCCAGGTTGAATGGGTAGCTCTGGGACAGACCCCACTAACCAATGCTAGGAACCCTACCCCACTCCCAGCATACCACAGCCTAGCCCACCGAAGCAGGAAGTGGATCCCGAGGGACCAAGCAGAACTAGGCTCTGCTACAAAGCCCTGTCTTCCCCTACAGCTCAGGGACTGTTGTCGGGGTGATGACTCCCCAGTGAGACTCCTCCTGCCCTCCCACCTGAAGGACTGAAGCATCGTTTCTCCTCTTCCTCCTTATCCTCCTCTGCTTTCTGTTCCTCTTCCCTGGGGCGGCTCCATGAACTCTCACAGAGGCATACCTGGCATCTTGGTTTATGAGCATGCTGTGTGCTCCCAGCTAATAGCAAGAAGGCTTGAGGAGGGAGGCAACAGTGGACAGTCATCAGCTAAGTGTTTTCTTTAGGCTGAGAAGCTGACAAGGCCTGTTTCCCTTGGCTTGTGGGAGATCTGGAGCGCCCACCAACCCTCCTATCTGTTCAGAATCAGTTCCTAAGTGGTTTTGTCCTAGATTTACTTTCAGGCTAAATGACCACTAAACGTGTGTTGGAGATCTTGCTGTTTCATTGTCTCCCTGTTAAAGGGAGGCTGAGTAGAATCCATGCTCCACATTGTTGTGTGCTGTAGAGTCGACTCTGATTCATAGAGATCCTATAGGACTCATAGGATTTCCTAGACTGTAATCTTTATGGGAGAAGATCACCAGGCCTTTTCTCCCACAGAGCCACTGGTGGGTTCGAACTGCCGACCTCTTGGTTAGCAGCCGAGCGTGTAACCATTGTGCAACAAGATTTGCACTGTAGTTAATGGTATGGCTTATGGTAAACCTAGGAAATCAGAAAAGCAACATTTTTGGCCTCTGAAAGTCTGGAAGACATTGAAGTTTGACCGTATCATGGTGTCTCTGTTAAAGATGGAGTCTGAGCCCTGGAGCATGTTCAGAAACTAATGATCCCATACAATGGACTCTGAGTTACCATAAATCCCACCCAAAACTCGAGAGCACCTGTGGCAACTCCACTGTGGATGCTGTGTGGTGATACATGTGGCCTCCATTCTTAATAGAAATCCTTTTTTTGCACTGCAAGGTGTTCTTGTTTGCTGTCACTGTTTTCCTTCCTATTTCTTTTCCATGTTTACCGTCTACACCATGACAGTTGCTGAAGTTCCCTGATACAGAAAAAGTTGCCACTTCATATTCAGCCATTACAGTTTTTGAAAAGAACAAAACCAACAGAACTTCAGAATAGGCCGATCCCATTTATTGATCCCACGCACCCCGACCTTACACAGTGCTTTCCTCAGCTGCTTCAGAGGCATCAGCTCTCTCTAGAAATATGGTAGATCCAGTGAGAATCCAGGTGATGGGCACTCTGAGTGGGCGAGCACAAACAACATCCAACGGCCTTCCCTGGGCAGCCAGGCCTCGTTTTGCTTTAGTCTGAAAGAGATTTTTGTTTTACGGTGAGAACAGCCCCAGCCTGGCCAGGGGCTGGAGCTAGCACCGGGAATACAAACCCTTTCATGTGACAAACCCACAGAGTGGAGTGAAGCAGGCCTGCCAGCAGTAGGCCCTCCCCTGCACTATCCTGGGGAGGCATTCATTTGCATATTCCCCATTCATTCTGGCCTTGAAAAGGAGCCTGAGTGCTCAGAGCTCCCTGCCATGCTGAGGGCTGGGCTGCTCAGGCCTGGTGTTAACCCTGTGGACGCCATGGGCTCTCACAGGCCAACATCAGGACTTGGCCACCCAGGGGCACTGAGAGGCACCCTCCAGAGACATGACTGAGGAGGTAAAAGGATCCTGTTGGTCGGCACAGGCTTCTGCTGAATTAGGGGAAATTCAGGTTTGTTTCTTCTTGTGGCATTCAGAAGAGGAATTTATCAGAGTGCAAGGAAGCCAGAAAATTAAGCCACTTTATCCATCTATCTGTCTATCTATCTATATACATACACACACACACAGATATATATATTTGCCATTTATCTACTTTGCTGGAATATTTACCTTTAACCAAAGGCAAAACTATATCTTCTCTACTTATTATCTAATCTAGGAAAAAACAGTCACACGTGGAATTGTGGGTAAAGGCACTGTGTTGGTTCCTGGCTGCAGCAGCAGTCCCTTCGGCAGCAATCTAGAGGCACAGCTTGCCTGGAGCACTTGTGTATCCCAAAAGCCAGGGTAGTAGGTCATGGTACCTGGTGGGTGCCATTAGTTTTTGAGGTCTGAGGCACATACAGTGCAGTACAGGCATTTACATATACAGTACCAATCACAATCTTTTTCCTTCTGCAGCTAAATGCCATCCTCCCAGCCTCAACTTCCTGCCCCAGTCCTCAGTGGAGCCAGGCTTCTGCCCTTCTCCACCACTGTGCAAAGACTCCTGAGAAGTGCCCCCAAGACCTTGTGAGCTCTTCCTGTGACTTGCCAACCCAGTTCTGTGACTCTGCTATACCTTGGTTCTCCTCCCCTTCTCTGAATGCTCCTCCACCCTGCCCCGGTCCTCTCTTGCTCCCCCTCCTTGACTGAGGATGTGCCCCAGATTGAGTCTTTTGGGCATTTCTCCCTGTGCATGGTGTCCCCAGTAGATCAGTAATGCTCCTGAGTGAACAAGCAAGTGAGCAAATCCCTCTCTTGCTCCCCTCACCTCAGTGACTCCACCCATATCTTAGCAGCCCCTCCCTGCCTTGAGGAGCTTCCCCAAGCTGAGGGAGGTCACAGCCTATCCTACCTGTACCCTGGCAACCTGCAGTGGAGCTATGAGAGCATGACTCTGCTAAGTGTAGCCCACATGCCCTTTACTGAGCTTGAGCCTGTAGGGTTTGCAGTGTGTCCTCAGATAGTTGGGCCAGTGATGGAAATGGATCACTGTTCCTAACGCCAGGATACTAGCAGCTGTAATGTGGGCATGGCCAGAACGGAAAGGATCATGTTATGGCCACAGGATTTGGCTTCCTGCACAGTGGGGCCTGGGCAGGGGGTGTCCCTCTGCCTATGTGGGTATCACAACCCTCATTAGTATCCCTAGGGTTCTGCCTGTTCTTGGCCTTGGTGTGGAAGAAGGAGGAGGAGGCCTGGGCTTGTCCACACCCATCAGTCCAGGTGATTGTCTCCTGTAAATATTTCCAAAGGGACAGCTGCCATTGTTTTAACTGCCCCTGCCCATTTTTCCTCGGAGAATTCGGTCCTGCCTGATTCTTGGTGAAGATAACCTTTATCTCCGAGCTTGTGAAAGACACTGTGTTTCTGTTTACTCCTCTGTTCTCAAGGCTATTCATATTTTTAAGTTCCTGAAAGTGTTGTTTGAGCCTGGTTTCCTCGTCTGACCATCAGGAATGTGGGCCTATGTTACCTGACCAGGGCTTGAGGTGAGTGAGATTCTTGAGAGGTGCTAGATGTCTATGGGGCCAGAGAGTGAATTGCTAAAGGCAGGCATGCTCCCAGCGAGTTTAGGCTGGGACAAGTGACTCTAATAAGTGGTCAGTCAACACCATCCTTAGTTAGACTTTTCCACATTCAAGAGGCTCAGTTGGACCTTCAGAGCTAAATCAGGCTCCTCAGAGAGGCTTGGCCAGCATTGTGAGCCACGCTGTAACCTGTCAACCCCATATCACAGGCCCCTCTCTCGTAAGGATGTGCAGTGGGTCTGATCTGGCGATTCCCTTGGCCCCATCTCTGCAGCAATCATCTGTGGTTCTGGGAATCTAATTAGGAAGATGCAGAGAAAGCCCCTCTCTCATATCAGAGACATGCTTGCATCCTGTGCAGATGCGGTGGATGTCAGGCAAAGTGTGTGCAGCTGTTTGTGTCTCTGTGGGTCAGGGTCACACAGGTGTGATAGTGAGGTTTGTGCTTTTCTTCACTGTGCATGGGCCACACACTTCCTGGGGCAGAACTGCTCCCAGGCCTCAGGCCCTCTGTCACCACCCACAGCACCCTGCATGGTTTTCCACCAGCCAGGGCCTTTGTTGTGACCACTGGATTTCCTGCCCCAGAAGCTGCCTAAGAAGCATTAAAGGAAGGTTTTGTGTTATTTAAAGACATCTCTGAAGATGTCTGGAGAAAGGTGGGGGTCCTGCCAAGAAGAAAGGGAAGGGGTCTCTGTGGGCAAAAGGCAGGTCCTGAGGTCAGAGACACATCTCTAGCTTGCCTATTTTAAAGCTTTCTTGGGTGGCTTGGGGGAAGGGGGAGGGGCTGGAGCAGGGTCCAGGACAGGCTGGTGCTAAGTTCTGAATGAGGGCTGCTGAGGCAGAAAGCTCTTCCCATGCCCTACTCCAGGTTGTGGGGTGAACAGTGGAAGCGTAACAGCCCAAGGGTTGGTGTTACAAGGCCAGGCAGGTTGTACATACAGCTCTCAAGTGGGAGCTCAGAGCATGGGGCCATGGCCTCGGACAGTCTTGTTTCAGGAGAGGTGGGTTGGGTTTGAGTGGACAGTGGCCCAGTCAGGGCAGATTCAGAAGCACCTGGAAGCACTGGATGTGGGTAGGGCAGCGGGAGGAGGTGGTGGTGAGCTGGATCCTGTGGCCTGGACTTCTTTTTTACTTGCTGACAGCTGCCACCATGTGCCTACTGTGTGCCTAGCCACATGCTGGCCACGGAAGTAGGAATAGACCACACCTGACCCCCACCCCTCACCCTGTGGAGACAGACCTGTCAGGAGTGAGGTTCTAGGAGTCCCAGGGACCTCAGTGTCCCAGTCTGGCAGAGGTGCTGCAGGATTTCAGGGCTCGGCTTTGGTTCCACTGGGCAAGGGTATGGATTCTAACTTCTAAGTGGCTGTCCCTAGGCAAGCCAAAAAACACTGTCTCATTAGGGAAGGGCTAGTGTGCTGCCCTGGAATCTTGTGGGGAGAGGAGTCAGTATCTTCTGCCTGCTGACCCTGATCCTTGGTCTGGGGAGTCCCCAACCCCCAGAGCATCCCTGAGCTGTTGTCTTATCTGGGACTATGCCCAGTTTCCTTCCTCTCCCAGAGTAGGCTGGTGTGACCTTGTGGGGGTGGGAAGCAGAGGCACCCCTAGGAAAGGCTGGGAGATGTGCCTTCTGGGTGGATGGTGCAGGCCTCCCTCAGTGCCAGTGTGCTGACATCCCATGCCTCACTTCTTCTACCGCCCCACCACGCACGCTGGCTGCAGGTCCTCAGCCCCGGCCCCTAATGGCTATCACAGATGGATATGTAAGGAGGCTTTGTCCTTTAGCAACTCATTTGGCAAACTCCTCTCCAGGACTGAGAGACAGGATTGGTGGGAAGGAGCAGAGGGGTGTGAGCTGAGGCTCAGGCGACCTGGCGGAGTGAGGGTTAAGGTTGGGTTACTTGGCCCTGAGCTGATCTGAGCCAGCGCCGCCCCTTGTGCCGATGGGGGGCGGGGCAGCGGGGGGCCTTGAGGGGCCAGCAGCTCCTCACAGAGCTGCTCTGTGCCCTGGTCCCTGCCAGACCTGCTCCCACAGCCACCAGGGAGCCTCTGCCACCACTGCTACCACCTCTACCACCGCCCAGCTTCTCAGAACAGGCAGCTGTTGCCATCGGCTGTCCCCAGGAGGCCAGACTTGGGGCACAGCTGTCAACCACGTTTGTGCTTTGATCAAGATGTGGTAACCTCTCTCCCTGAGCTCCACAGGCCCTATAAAGGGAGACTGGCTCTATCGGGACCGGTTCAGGCGCCTCCCCAGTGCCAGGAGCCTGCTGGAAAGGTAGGGTGTGATTGCACCTACTTTTTCAAGTTGTCTTTGAGTCCTCTTGGCTGCAAGGAGATGGAGTGACTGCTTCAGTATAGCTACTGTCTACTGAGTGTTTCCCTTATCATGCACCTGGCACTGATCCACTGCCCATGAGTTTGTTTGAGATGTGGCCCCGAGGGCCGAAGTGACTTGCCCAAGGTCATACAGCTATCAAGAGTCTGAGTCAGGATTTGGACCCAGGTCAGTCCAGCACCAGAACTCTCCTTTTGGGCATTTCCCTAGCTTGTTTGCTAGGGGCCTGGGAGAGGTTGGGATTTTCTTTTTGGAGCTCTTCATTGGAAGTCGAGGAGGTTCTTTGATGTTTTGATGGTTTGGCTTGTGCTTCCCCATCATCTCTGAAGGCCTCAGAGGTTTACAGAGGCCCTGAAGCTGCCCCTCTCCCACAGGCTGATGCAGAAGGAAGCTGGAATGATTTTAAGGGGAGGGAAGAATCTGAGGATCATGGAGGGCCTTGGTGCCAGCCTAGTGAGTCTGGACTTTTGTGCTAAGGCAGTAGGGAGCCAGATAAGATTTTTGAGCAGTGGCATGAAATGGTTACATCTGTTTATCAAGAAAATAACTTTGATATGAGTGTAAGCACAGATTAGAGCAAGGAGACCTATAAGGAGGCTGGTGTGGGCTACACTTGGTGGTGGCTGGACCAGGCTAGGGGCTGTAGGGGTGGACAGGAGTGATCAGATGTGAGAGATGTTTAGGAGGTAATCCTGCAGAGCCACTGGCTTGGTTGTGAAGGTCTGGAGTGCTGGGGTTAGGAGGCTGGACCAGCAGAGGGTTCTTGGAGCCCAGACATGGGTTCCAGGATCATTTCCACAGAAAATGTGCTCTGGGGCTTTGTTTCTGACACCCTGCCACCTTGGAGCCAGTGTGCTTCCCACCAGGGCTCCCTTCCTTGCTTTCCCTCTTATCTTGGATTTGGAGAACTATGGCTCTCATCACCCACCCTCCCCATGCCCTGAGTCAACAGAGGACACGGTGAGGTAGGGGGAAGTCCCAGTCCCCCCAGCCTGTGCCACCGCCTGGTCTTCTGAATTGGTCTGTGCCAGTGGCAAAGAGGGCATAGGATGTGCCAGGAGGAGAGGAGGCTATTTCATGTTGAGGGCTGGGCCCTCCTGCCTGGTGAGTATTTACAAACACTTACAGCCGCTCACCTGGCAACACCAGCACTGCTGATTCCTCTGGGTACCCCTCCACCCCGACACTGCTGCAACCAGGACAGCCTCTTGGGCCATGGAAGGAGGCAGCCGTGGTCCAGACCCCAGGGACCACTGAGCCCCACACCAGGTCGACAGAGAATGGAGGTCAGAGGTCCTATGAAGTCATGAGGTGAGACCAGATTCCCAGGCCTAGGCTTTACCCTGCACCATGCCAAGTGATTAATGTTGCAGGCTGGCTCTGAGGCCAGTGTCCTCAGAGGACCCCAGCTTGCAACTCTGCCCTGCAGGGTCTGAAGGGAATTGCAGAGTAAATGCAAGCAGTCCTGACTCTCAGAGGGTCCGAATGAGACCCTCTGGTTGCTACCCAGCCAGGGAGGCATGCAGGCCCAGCCTCAGAGTCAGAGGAGCTGTAGCCACTTCAGAAGCCTCCAAAGATGTGGGCACCTAAGTAGGAGCCTGAAGAGGAATGAGCAGTGAAGCCCTTTTCCCACTGCCCTCCATTGCCCCAGGCTGGTGGGCTTCCTGGAGATGGAGAGTTCTTGATGTTAGGCCGGGAGGGAGCCCACCCATGGTGTGTGCATGGAGAACTAACCTGACTGACTAACCCCCACTCACAGGCCCTGGTGGCCCAGCACTGCCTACACCCCACAGAACCTGGACTGGGCTGTTTTGAGAAGATCTGGAGCTGGTTTTCTGTGCGTTCAGGACCAAAGCAAAGGAAAGAATGGGCTCTGGGTCTGGGCCCAGTGTTGGCAGGAGTGGGGTGGCCATGGTACCACACACGGGAATGATTTTGGAGGCCCTGTCCTATAGGGTCACTGTGAGTTGGAATTGACTCGACGGCAACAGGAGCCTGGGATTTGAGTCGTGGCTCCGCCACTCCCTTACCGTGTCCTTGTAAATGACAGGTAACTTCTTCAGTGGCACCTCTGTGTTCCCATCATACAATCAAGCAGCATGATGTGTATGCAAGGTCTTCCCAGGCATCAGGAATTCAGGAAGTTTAGACAAGTCCCATTTTTCCTTCGACTGAGCATTGTGATACTTTGGTGACTACTGAATGCTCAGCACATCCAAGAAGCCAGCCTCACAGACTTGTGACACTGATACTTGTACACAATTTCTCGGGCTTAAGACTTTATTTTGTGAATAGAATATTCAGTTCCCTTAAGTGCTCCCTGCTCTATGTCATCTCCAGCCTTTGTATATTTGGTTTCTTTCGCCTGTGACACCCTTTCTTCTTTATTCCTTAGTCTCAGCATTGATATCACTTCCTGCCAGAAGCCTGCTCTGACTCCCTGTACCTGAGTTGGGTACCTCCTCTGGCTCCCTGTACCTGATCACAGCCGAGACCACTGCACAGACACTGCCTGCTCCCTCAATGTCTCCCCTGTAGGACTGAGGGCAGGCCCACATCTGGCTCATCCCAGTGCCCAACCCTGGGCTAGGTCAGAGAAGGGACTGCATAAGGATCTGGCTGGTGGATGGATGGATAGATGGATGGATGGATGGATGGATGGGTGGATGGATGGGCTGGTCATACTGGGCTATGCTCTGTGAAAACCCCAGGATTACATCTAAGCTACAACTGTGAGCAGTTTCCAAAGTGGTGGTAGTGAGGTATCCTTCCAGAGTTCTCTCTAAAACTTCTAGGACAATATAGCTGAGCCTTTAGGGGCTGTGAAAGTCCTTCTTGGGCCCCAGCTTCTCAGCCCATTGAGTCAGTTCAGCCTGTTAAAGGAGAGGACAATCACCTCAGGGCCCCCACCAAGAGCTGGAGGGCATGTCTAGATTTTCCACTGTGTAATGAGTTGTTTATCTGATAGACCTGGCTGTGACTTGATCTCCCCCTCTGCAGCTTACGGAAGTAAGTGACCCAAGGAGGCTGACTGGCTGCCTTCCCAGAGTCCTTCCCAAGGTTTTCCTTGGTGGATTCACTATGGTCCATAGACGGGCCTCTGATTTGCTGATGTAGAATCTAATTTGATCAATATGCCAGGGGTGGGTCATTCCTGTGGGATGGCCTCATGACTCACCAAGCTCAAGGAAGCTGCTGGGGAAACTGGATTTCTGGCTCAGTGAGCTCAGTAAGAGTTTTGCTCTGGCTGTCTGGGTACTCACTTTCACTGCTCCATGGGGAACACCCAGAGCATGTGGGTGGTTGGTGAGTGTTTCCAGGACTCAGACAGCCTGCAGTGCCATCTATAGAACATAAACCCTTCTGCAGGACTATAGCACCTGGGTCCAGCCACTGACCCCTTTCCTGTTCCCTGAGTTGGGCAGCTCTGTTGGACTGACAGGCACATCCCTTAGCCATCTCTTTAGGCCTGGCATGCCAGGTGCAGTGTGAGGAGCTTTCCTTGCTGAATGTACTACCCATGTTTATAGATGCGGAAACAAAGGTTCAGAGAGGTAGGGTATGCTCAACCTTGCATAGCTTATAAGTGAAGCAGAAGGCATTTGATCCAAAGAGGTTTACTTTTTCTCTCTCTCCAATGACTTTGCACATCACTTATCTCATCTCCTGCGTGGTGATGTTACAGTTTAGCACAAATACCATTTACTGGGATTTCGACAGATCTCTTCTCCCTTAGAGGTCAAGCAATTGCTGTTTGGCTCATATCCTGTGGCTGCAGAGTGGCCACTTGTGTTTCTCCTTGTTTCCGAAAAAGGGAAGCCACGGCCATGCTTCCAAAGGCTGAGGGCCCGTGATGAGGGTGCCTGTGGCTGGTGCATGACAGCCTGGAGGCTACCTAGCGTGTTGTACCAGGAGACTGTATGCCTTGGCTAGCCCAAGGCCTGCCCTGTGGTAGCCAGGGCCTTCCCAGGGCCAGGGCCAAGCTCAGTGTATTACCCATGATCCGGTACAGGTAAGAAGAAAGGCCCAGGAGCCCCTCCCTAGCTTGCCCGCCGAGGTCTCCTCTCTCACAGCACCTCCTGTCTCCTACAGAGTTTGTCCTCTCGCTTCTGGAGAAGATGCAGACACAGGAGATCCTGAGGATGCTGCGGCTGCCCGAGCTGAGTGACTTGGGCCAGTTTTTCCGCAGCCTCTCGGCCACCACACTCGTGAGTATGGGTGCCCTGGCTGCCATCCTCGCCTACTGGTTCACTCACCGGCCAAAGGCCTTGCAACCACCGTGCAACCTCCTGAGGCAGTCGGAGGAAGTGGAGGTGAGAAGAGTGGGAGCAGTCAGGCTATGGAAGGCATGGGGAGAGGACAGGCATCTTGAGGATGGAAGCCAAACTTCTGTCACTTCTGGCTTACTTGACCTCAGATGGCCCAGAGAATCTTGGTTTCCCCTGGGAGCCAGCCAGTAAGCCCTGCAGTGGCCTTGGGCAGGGCCTCCTACCAGATGCTACTCTGTCTCTCCCACGAACAGAGCCTGACGTGGCCTTGCACTGGGCCTTAGGTGCCTGCTCCCAGATGAGGGGGCCTTGGCCCATTGGCAGAGGCCCAAGCAGGTTGTCAAGGGGCTGTGAGGTGAATTCCCTCTTAAACTCTCCCTGTGACCAGCCCTGGCCTGGTGCTGAGGTCCTGAGCTGAGTGTACACCGTGGCCCTCCACAGACTCATGGGTGGAGCCGTGGAGGGGAAGAAGGTGCAGAGGCCCAGTCTGGACGAGGGTGTTCCAGGCTAAGTCTGGGAGGACTGGTGGGATTTGTTTATTAAGCTCATGGAATTTATTAGCCTTTTTTCTAAACTTTAGTTCCAGTCATTTTGCATAGATAATATATTCACACAGCTCAAAAGAAACAAAAGGATATATACTGAAAATCTTACACCTTCTTCCCCTAGCCTCCCAGTTCTCCTCCCCTGGGCACCCTGTGTTAACAGTTCTATCCTATCCACGACCAAATGTATTGATATTGTACCCCCTTTTAAATGATATCGTGCTACATACACTGTTCTGCACCTTGCTTTTTGCTCTTGACAACAGTGCATCTTGGTGATCATAAGCATGGCAGAGTCTTGCCTGATAGGGGAGGGCATAGATCAAAACAGCGGCTAGGATCTTACAGACACTTCTCTGGCAGAAGGAATGATGTGTGTGAAGGTGCAGGTGTGTGATAATGCACATGGTGGCTATGGGAAATGATGACTCATTTGGGATGGCTGGTTAATGGAGAAGGGCTGGAGAGGGTCTAGCAGAGTGACGATGAGAATGTCCTTTGGTGACCAGCAGCCCTGAACTTGAAGCCTGGCTGTGCTTCTTATTAGCTTTATGGCCCTTGGAAGTTTCTTAACACTCTGAACCTCAATTGCCTCACTTGTAAAGTGGGTCATAAGAAGAATGCCTGCTTCTTATGATTGTGGTGAGGGTTTGGTAAGATAATGCAGAGAAAGTAGTAAGAATAGTTATTTTTGGTAAGCTTATAATTATAACTCACCTGGAAAGGTCAGCAAGGATAAAACCTCATGAACTGGACAGGGACTCCCAGGGTGAGCTGCATGGATTTATTTTGGGTTTTCAGTAAGACATGGCCAATTTATACTTTAGAAGGACGGCCGTGGCAGGGGCAGGTGTGAGAGGCTGTGGGCAGCTGGGCTGGAGGTGGCAAGAGGGAGTGACTAGGGAGTGACCCTGGCTTAGTTGTGTGGGGGTCATGCAGAGTGAGTCACCTCATGGGTCTGGCTGGGAGAATAGGGCATTGGGTGCAGCTAAAGCCTCCCTTCCTGGGAAGACCAAGCTCTCCCTTCCAGGGGCAAGAGAAGAGTAAAGCAAAGGAGAGAGTGGTAGGAAATGAGATGAGAGAGGTGAGAGTGTCCCAGATTATATAGGGCCTGGTAGCACTACATGGTGAGAAACATAGTTCAGACCGCAGCTTAAAATCCTCCCCTAGCTCCCCATTGCCCTCAACATAAAGTCCAGACTCCTTGCCTTGATCTGCAGCCTGTCTGGCCTCCTCTCCCTCTATTGCCTCCTGGAGCTCCATGAATTGCTTGCAGTTCTCCACATGTGTCTGTGTTTCCTTCACCACGCATTTGTACTTGCTGTTACCTGCCATTCCCTGTTCCACAGTCTACGTGGCAAACCCCTGTGCATCCTTCAAAACCCAGCACGGTGGCCACCCCCTGACACATACCTGTTCCTGGCACGTAGTCTCTTGTGGTGTCATTTCTATCATCCAGAGTGCTGACCATGTCTGATTCTGTAAGTCCCCAGCTCCCTACATGGTTCTTACATGGGGCTGGTGCTCAGGAAGCATTGGCCAAACATAACTTGTCACTCCATAACCATTGAGAGCTGCCTGTAGTTTTGAGTTTGGCCTTATGCTTTGTGGCTCTCACAGACATTTTCCCTCATACACAATGTTCCAAGAGGTGGTAGTGTTCCAGCTGAGTGCAGCCCAAACTAATAGTGCTCAGGGAAGAGGCAGAGCTATGGTACTGGAGCTCTGGGCTTGGGGAGCCTGAGGAGGAGCCGGAGGGTGCAAAGGGGAGGGGTCAGGAGAAGAAGCCGAGTCCTCTCCCCAGCCCCCAGCACAGAAAGTATTTGGCACTGTCCCACTCTGGATCTTTTATCTATGAGGGCCCAGAAACTCGCTGCCCTCTCTCTCCCACCATGGGACAGTAACATAATTCAGCCTGTCCTCCCTCCACAGCCTGCCAGGCCTCTGCTTCTGGGAAGCACGTTCAGCATAGTCCTCAAACTAATTCATACTGTTACGTGAATGATGGATGGCAAACTTCTTAGCTACAGACTACACCCAAATGATTGTTAACCTAGGGGCATAGCAGCAGATGATGGGATGGGGATCCCTCAGTAGGCGGATCATGATGCCAGGGGGTTAGACTCCAGCTAACACTCCCTCTGTGTTGTATGAATGGACCATGGGTGTGTATGAAAAATCCCTGTAAATTCTGGACATTTTAGCTCACCTAGTGTGTGTATCCTGTGTGTGTGTGTGTGTGTGTGTGTGTGTGTGTGTGTGTGTGTGTAGGACGGTGGTATACTAGGCCCATGTGTATGAGCCAACTAAGTCTGAGCTGGGGATACCTACAGGTCGAGTGTGTATAAGCCACAGGTACTTGGCATTGTATGTGTCAGGTCATGTGTGTACAGTCCAGATGTGTATAGGTCATGTGTGTGAGTGCACAAAAAGCACGTCCTAGCCCCAACTGTGTGGACTAGGTATGCATCCAAGCTGTGTACGGTCAGGTGCATGCTGTTACCCTCTCCTGATGTCCCCTGCTTACCTGAGCTGGCTTCTCTGGTCTGTGCTTGGCTCATAGGGCAGTGATGGAGCCCGGCGATCCGTGATTGGAGATAGCCCTCAGCTCCTCACCCACTACTATGATGACGCCCGGACCATGTACCAGGTGTTCCGCCGTGGGCTTAGAATCTCAGGTGAGTAGGACTGTGGGAGTGGGGTGTATCTGTGGCAGTGATTGGGTAAGTGCAAGGGAGGTAATGGGCAAGCATAGTACTGGGGGTATGGCAGGTGGGAGGTGCCCAGGTTCAGAGCCACTCCTGACCCTCCTCCCACCCACTCAGAGAAGAGCTGTGTTATGTGGCCAAAAGACTGACGTCAGCTTTGTTCCAGCTCTTAGGAATGCCGGGCCTTAGGCCATCTCTTAGCCAACATCCCACAGCCCCCATTGGCAGCCCCTGGTGAGCCTTGATCTGCCAGGCCACTAGCCAGCATACTTCTAAACCTGAGCCTCTGAAATGTCTGAGAGGGAGGTGATCACCCAGAGGCAGCCTGCCTCACCCACTCAGGGACCCCCCAGATCTCCATCTCCCTTTGAGACTGTAGTACAGAATGTCATCCAGGTCATGGTGGGAATGGGGCACTGTGTTGGTCCCTATTCCATGGCCTCCCTGATCCCTGGAGAGATACCAGGTTTGGGTGCTTCAGTCCCTCCTGAGTTTCAGCAAGTAGACACAGACAGCTTGGGGGTGGTTCCCTTGGCCCATGGACCACCTCACAGTCTGGGATGTCTGTTCAGGTGCCTAATGGTCAGGCACAGGTGGCATCCCCACCCTGTCCTCCTCCCTGGCACAACCAGGCCTGCTTGTCTCTCTGCAGGGAACGGGCCCTGCCTTGGCTCCAGGAAGCCCAAGCAGCCTTACGAGTGGCTGTCCTACCAGGAGGTGAGTGATAGAGGACAGGCCCCCACCCATCCACCCATGCAGACCTGGCACTCGGGAGGCTTGTGAGCATCCTGCTAGATCTCAGAGGGTCAACTTTTACTTACCTGGTCTGTTTGCTTCTAGCCTACCTGGGTGGGGAGTTGACGAGTTCTCAGACCTGTAGGAATGCCACCTGAGGATCTCCCAGCCCGGCTGAACAGCCCTTCTTTTCACATCACTTCCCTGTGTCTATGTGCAGGTGGCTGACAGGGCTGAATTTCTGGGGTCTGGACTTCTCCAGCACAATTGTAAAGCATCTTCAGACCAGTTTATTGGCGTATTTGCACAAAATCGACCAGAGGTGAGCATCTGCCTTGGCTGGTTTTAGATTGGAGTAGGGGATCGAGTACCGTGAAACAGTCCTGCTCCTCCTGTTTATAGGGTCCAGGACAACAGAATAAATGGAGACCCTTGGTCCATGCTATCCTCCCCCCATCACCCCGACTCTGCCCCCCTTATCAGAACTACACACCCCAGCCAAGCTCTATCCACACCCCACCTGACCCCACAAACAGTTTCTCCTTGCCTACCCCGCTGGAATCAAGGAGGGGAAAGACCTGGGGAAGAGGTCCAAACAGGCCCTGGAAGCAGGCTTGGGGCTGTTTGGGCTTTCCCTGGAGTCCAAGAAGGGTCTAGAAGGCTGAAGGTGGGCAGGTACAACCCATTAGCCCCATGGATCCCTTGCCCCATGGACAGAGCCAGAGCAGGGCCCTCTCAGGCACCGGACCCAGAGCAGGGACACTGGTTGTCTGGGCCTGAGAGCAGTACAGCCCAGACAGCACTATTTTCTCCTTTTTGCTCCTCCCCCCTTGCCTTCCCCCGCCCCCCGCCCCGTGTGTCTCTGCAGTGGATCATCGCAGAGCTGGCCTGCTACACATATTCCATGGTGGTGGTCCCACTCTATGACACCCTGGGCCCCGGGGCCATCCACTATATCATCAACACAGGTGAGCCCACTCTCTCCTCTCCACCTTTAGCAGCCAGTCTTCCCTCCTACCACCCTGCTCCAGCCTCTTCAATTATGCCAGTTGTCTGACGCTCATAAGAAGCCCTTTCTTCTGCTCTCAGAGAATGCTGTGGGCTTTTTCTTGGGCCCCTGACTTGGCCTCCTGAGTCCCAGCTGACCCCAGCCAGACTTTACCTGAAGGCTCCCTCCACAGGGCTGGGCTACCAAGAAGGAGCCTTTGGACCAGTCCACACATAGAGTGCCAACCCTCTGAGGTTCATAGCAGCTTGGGGTAGATGCTAGGGGGTGGGGTAAATATCTCATATAATGGGGGCAGCTGAGCTTGGAACAAGGGAGGGTGCAGAATCTGCCCTGGGAGGTTCCCTGACCTTCTGCCCTTGGTTCCATCTGGGATCCTCAGCACATTCCTCTTTACACAAGGTACAGCCCGTACAGCCTGTCTTATGTACATATTTACACATAGCCCATGGCACACACAGCCCATGGTGCTGCTGCCCACAGTCACAGCCTGTGTCTGCAGAGCCTGAGTCTCCCTGATGTCTCCTGCAGCGGATATCAGCACCGTGATTGTGGATAAACCACAGAAGGCTGTGCTTCTGCTAGAGCATGTGGAGAAGAAGGAGACTCCAGGGCTCAAGCTGATCATCATCATGGAGCCGTTCGAGGAGGCCCTGAAAGAGAGAGGGCAGGAGTGCGGGGTGGTCGTTAAGTCCATGCAGGCTGTGGAGGTGAGGACTGGCTTCTGGGCTGTTTGCTGGGCCAGTTCTGGTTGACCACCAAGCTAGAGCTGTTAGGTACCTGCCCCTCTCATGCTGTGTGGTGGATGTTTTGGGCCCTCAGTGTGTGTCAGTGTTGAGATAGGACAGGCCTTGCAAGGACTGGTAGGGGTTGGGGTGGTGCCCATAGACATCCTCTAGGAGCCAGGCTCAGTGGCTGGCACAGTTGATGACACCAGGCACCAACAGGTGCACGGGAGGTGCCAGCTCCCCACAGAGCTACCCACACAGCCTCTGAGCTTGTTCATTCTCAGCTGGTTGCCAGCCTGTCTGTGCCTGAGGACTGCAGAGATGAGGTCTAGAAGTCTTGGAGAGGTTCTTACAAATGTGTCTCAGACTCCCAGCAGCCAACAGAACTGGAGTTTCTGTGCATAACCTCCCCAGAGATGCCAGGTTGATGGCAGTTTGTGGCCTGCTGGGTCATAGGACATCCTGGCCTCCAGGGATCAGTAGTAGCTAACGCCCACTGTCCTGCCTGATACAGGCCCCTGGGCTCTCCAGTTCTCCTGACTCCCTGTCTGTTCCTCACTGTATCTGTAATGCCTGTTCACTTGCAACCCTCTGTGGGTTTTGCTGCCACATCTTCACTGGCATCTCCATCTGCCACTCCATCCCAGACCACTCACCGAGAAGCCTAGGCCACACAGCTACTCTCTCCTGAGCATGTGCCCAGATGTACTGTGGGCACCTCAAACCCAGAGTGTTCAAAACTCAGTGTCATCTCCCCTACTGCACATGTGTACAAAGCCCAGCTCTCCCTGGGCCTCCGTCTCCCTGTCTGTACTGTGTGTGGTGGGCCTAGCACCTCTGGCCCCCTTCCCTTTCTCAAGAGCCTCAGGCCTCGGTTCATGCCTGAGGAGAGACCATGGAGGCATTGTCTAACACACTGGCCCACATCTGGATGGGGCATCCTGAACTCTGGGCTTGGCACAGGGGCACGTGTACTCTGCTGAGTGTATTTTTATTGTTTTTTTTGACCAATGTGAGAATTCTTGAGCATTTAAAAACAGCATTTTCTTCTTCTAGGACTGTGGCCAAGCAAATTATCATGCTCCTGTGGTAAGCTAATCTGCCAGCAGGTCTTTATTGAGCGAGATGGTGTGCTCTACAGCCTGTCCTCATGGAGCCCCACTGTGTGCAGGGGCCAGGCAGGCTCCTCCGTGGTAACGAGCAACTCCTGTGAGCACTTCAGGGAATGCCTGCTTGGGGCATGCAGGACTTCTGTGGGTTGAGGGTCCAGGGAATGACCTGGGATAGGATTCAGATGTTTGGGAGCGAAGAAAAAAAGGGTAGCCAATCCTGGCCACTCTTAGTTCTCTAGTAACTTCTTTGGGAAGTATTATTTTTCGTTTTGAATGTAATGAACTTTCCAGAGGATGGGATGGACAGAAACATCAGCAGACCTAGAAGTGGGCCCCTGGGACCAGTTGCCTTGTGGCACCTACTGTTTTTATTTAGCTTTGTTTTATCCCCATGTCATACTCCCATGATATTGCATGGGATTGAGTCTCCAGTGAGGGTAACTGCTCCTGGGGATGGGCCATTTGGGGGTTTTCAGCTAACATGGCCTCTTACCTCCAGCTGTCACTCCAGCTTGGCCCTTCCCATTGCCCTTGGCACTGTCAGTGAGCTTCCTCACACACACCCCTGCTTCCCAGGGCCCTTGATGGGCAGCCTCTGGTGTTTGTCCACTTCTCACACTTCATGCTCCAGTATCAGAGAACTGCTGTTTGATACCTTGACATGCCCTTGTCTCTTGTGCCTCTTGCCATTGCTGGGGCTAATTTTCTCTCCCCAGAAAGCCCATCCTCACTTCTAGAGAAATCCTGCTTGTCCTTCAATCTCAACTCAAGTGTCGCCTCCTCTGAGAAGTCATCCCCTGTGTACAGGTGGACTTGGTGGGCTCTGCCCTGGTGACCTCAGGATTGTATGCCCAGAGCCAGGACAAAGGCCTAATGCAGAGCAGTCCTGGTGACGCATGGGGCAGCTCCATTCCTGGACCACAGTTGTGCTCTCAAACCTAACCTCAGACATTTTGGAGACAATAGGAAGGAAGGAGGGAACTAGGTCATATCCACTAGAAAGGGGAGAACTTCGGTAGAGGCCTAGATGTGCGTGGCCACTGCAGCCTAATCCTGTTGAGGAGAGTTCAGCTCAGGCTAGAGCAGGGGTGGCAGCGGGACCGGTTATGAGATTGGTGTGCTAGATTAATGTTCAAGCCCCAGTTAAGTTTCCTTGGCTTCTTTTTCCCTTACCTGCCTACCTTTTCTGATCTGCCACACACAGGGGCATGCACACATGCCCAACACGTACCCAAGCCCATATATAACACACATACAAAGGGGCTGCCTGGAAGAGGAGCCCCAGGAGCTTGGGCTGTGGCTGGCCACATCAGTTCTCCCTAACACATGCTTTTTCTTACCCCTGCAGCCCCCCAAGCCTGATGACCTCTCGATTGTATGTTTCACAAGCGGTACGACAGGTAAGCAGAGGCACCCAGGTCACCAGCCAGGGCCACTTGCACCCTTCCTTGGGCAGCCTGGCCGGGTGACTGCAGAGGCCCCTGGTGCCCTCTCTGTGAGATGGACTGAGCCTTGGCTTGTGCCTGGCTCCAGATGTTGGGTCCCTCCCGATGCTCTCAGTGCCCAGCACGAGGGTGGATGGATGCTGATGACAGTGTGTGTTGTGAAGTCTGAGGTAGGAGTCTGGGATTTCCCAGAGCTGGGGCCAGAGGAGGGCTGGACAGCTGGGCCACATGCAGGAGGAAGCACTTGTCTCGCCCCTCTGCTTCCTGTCCCTGCCTGGCCTTTGTGTCAGGGACTGGGGAAGGAGTGCGGTGTTTGGAGTCTGAGGACCTGGGTTTGAGTCTCATCTCCACCATATGCTGGAGGGCTATAAACTAGTCACTTAACCACTCTGCCACCACTGTCCCCAATTTCTCACCTATGACAAGGGTGGTTAAAGTTGCCAAGTAGGTGATGGGATGGTGTTTGTGGAAGGGTAGTGCAAATGCACTGTAGGCTGGGGCTGCTATGCCATGGCCAGACTGTCAGGAAGAGGACATGGCTGAAATGGCACACTGCATGCCTGGAGCTGACAGGAGAGCACGCATGTCAGCAACAGCAGGAACAGTCAAGGAGGGCTTCCTGGAGGAGGTGGAATGCACATGAGGGCTATGGCCACAGGCACAGCACTTCATAGTCTGTTGTGCCCAGATTACCCTCAGACTGCACCGCTGAGGCCTCAGCACAGCCTGTGAGTAGGCAGGCAGTGGGACTGTCCAGGGACATCACCAGAAAGCAGAGGCAGCAGAACTTGTGCCTGTTCTCCTAATTCGCAGTCCAGTGCTCTTGCCACGGCACTTGCTGCTTCACCCTCTCATCTGATGACTTGGAAAGCCACTTGCCCTTGCCCTATATGGGGAAGAAGTTTCCAGCCTTCTTTTTCCAGACCAAGAACTGGCCCGGCTTGATGATAGCTCTTGAGTAGTGAACTGGGGCTCCCCACTCCTTCCACAGACCCAGTTTCCAAGGCGTTCAGCAGATCCTTGATCAGCCTCATAGTGGGACTATCCATGTGGTGTATCCTGATAAACGCGGCTTTATTGAATCAAGATTTTTGCCATTAACTCAAGTAGTTTAACTCACTCTGATAAACCCTGTTAGAAAAGAGACATAACACAGCCCTTGCTCTCCAGGAGCTGATGTCCAGAGCCAACCAAAGTCCTCGGGTTTACATTGTTTTTTTGACAGAGCTTTCAAATGTATTTTTGTCATGAGTTTTACAATGTGAATTTTTTGTGACCTGTCCCTCCACCTGGGTTTGGAGAGCAGGTCACTGCTGTGGACTTTAGATTTTACCCCTGCCTGCCCAGAGTGCCTTTGGGCTTTTAAGGGGTCACTTGGTCACAGATGCTACCCTATGCTTGGAAAAGAGCTTCACAATGCAGACTTGCTACTGCCCCATTGGAAGGCAGGCATCACATCCAGTGTTTTCCAGACTCTGGAATCACGATAAAAAGCTGAGCCATCCTGCTGAAGCTCTGTGTGGTGGAAGCAGAATGCACAGAGCCTGGAAAAAAGGTTGCAGTTTAGTGTCCCAGGCCTCCCACTCCAAAGGTGTGGCTAGTGCCTGGGCAGAGCTGGGGTAGTGAGGGCATGCCACAGCAGGCCTCTTTCCTGAAATCACCCTGCCTGGCTGCACACTTGGATTCTCTTGGCTTTGGGCTAAGTCTGTGCTGTACCTCCTGTATTCATCCTCTTGTTCAATTGTATCAGCCACCTGTGTCCTCAGCATCACAGCCCCAGATACAGCGTCCATTCCGTGCTGGGTGTCCTGGCTCCCGTGTTCATCAAGGACCACGTTATTATTCCAGTGAGGAAAGATGGAAACTGTGATCTGAGCCTGACATTTGGCCCACAGTTCCGGTGGAATCATTCCAGGGAGATTTTCTTCTTGGTATGTGGTGGAAATGTCTGTGGAGAGTCTCAGAGTAAGCTAGTGCTTCGGAGTCCCTAGTCAGGCCAAGAAGGCCCAGGAGAAAGTGAGAGCTTGGGGTCTACACCTAAGAATGACCGATTAGTGGGCATGTGGTTGGTTGGTTGTTTCAAAATAACCACTAGTTAGACTGGATTTGAAACTCCCCCCACCTCCAGAAAAAAAACAAACAACATAATTTGTGGGTATAGACCCGGCTCAGTTTGGGAAATTGGGCCCCATGAATGATATTTAAGATACCATATCCTTATGAGGTCGTGTACCTTCTCTTACCAGAGAAGAAAATACGGTGGTCTTTTAAAACGTTCTTCACAGTCTGTGTGCTTTTAGCACTTTTTTCTAACTTATGTAGATTAATCATTCAGCTGATTTATTGAGCACCTACTGCATCAGACCCGCCTTGGGGGCTGAGTACACAGGGATGAAAAAGATACAGCCAAGCCCTCATAAGCTCACGGCTCACTGTCGTCAGGCAGTTACAATACAATGTGGTCCTTTCCTTGAAGGGGACCATCCCAAGATCCGTGGAGTACCCAGCATCTGAGAAGTCAGGACAGAAAGGATTCCCAGAGGAAATGAATCCAAGCAGAGTCCTGAAGGAGCTGGAGGACAAGAGGAAAGGCATTCTCAGCAGAGGGAACAGCATGTGCAAAGGACTGCAGGAAATAAAATATTGCTTTGAGGGAGGGTCGAGTGAGGAAAAGAAAGGATTGGGAGCAGAATCTGGCAACATTAGTAGGAGAGGAATAATGAGAGTAGGAATTCCAAATGGAGGCTAAGAAGGAGCAGCCAGAGAGGTTAGAGAATAGAATGTATCTGTATTATCTGGTGACTGAGATGTAGCCATTGGATGTAGCCACATAAACAGGAGTACTTTTGGTGCTTTTGTCAAGGGCTGGTTGTGAGGTGGGAGGTGGAGGCCAAGGCTGGGTTGTAGTGGACTAAGGACTGAATGGGAAGTGTAAAACTCTTTCAAGAAGCTTAGCTGTGTTACCAAGCTGCATGCTCCAGAATGCTCATACCAACACTATTTGTAATTGTCAAAATACGGAAACAATTCAGATGACCGTCAGCAATAGAATGGAATATGCCTACAACAGAATATTATATCACAATGTTGAACAAAACAAACCAGGTACAAAAGAATACATACTGTATGATCCCTTTTATATAAAATTGCAAAACACAGTCAACTACTCTATGGTTTTAGAAGTCAAGATAATGGTTATCTTCCAGGATAATGGTGTCCTGAAAGGAGCACAAGGGGCCTTCTGGAATGCTGGTGACATTCTATTTCTTGATCTGTGTGCTGGTTACACAAGTGAGCTGTACACCTATAATTTAGGCCCTTTTCCATATCTATGTTACACTTATTTTTGAAAAAGAAAGAAAAATTAGATGTGAAGGAATGGCAGAGAGGAAGAGTAGCAGCTGATAGGGGTCATGGTTGAGGGAAGGTGGGATTTTTATTTTCCTGGAAATAAGGTATTTATTACTGTCAAGAAGGGGCCACTAGAGATAGAAGGAAGGGAGATGATGCTCAATGGGGCAAAGCCGCTGAAGCTTTGGTTGGGCTGGGGGAAGAGAAGATGCTTCCAAGCACCATGAAAGAGATGTGTCCTGCTAGGGAGGGAATAAGGAAGAGAGAGGATTCTGGGACGCCAGGAAGGTGCAGGGAGCTCTCTGACAGCTTCTGCCTCTTCTGTGAAGTAGAAGGTCAGGGTCCTGGCCTGAGGGTGAGGTGAGTCATGAATGGATCAGAATCTAAAAAAACCAACCAAACCTATTGCCATCAAGTCGATTCCAACTCATAGTGACCCTATAGGACAGAGTAGAACTGCCCCATAGAGTTTCCAAGGAGCACCTGGTGGATTTGAACATGCTGACCTTTTGGTTAGCAGCCGTAGCACTTAACCACTACGCCACCAGGGTTTCCATCAGAATCTAACGGGGGTACAATAGAACAGTTTCTGTGAAGAATGAAACATGGGGAGAGCTGGTCCAGGGAGGCCTGGAGGCTGGACAGCCCCAAGGGTCCCTCTGGGACAGGAGACTGTGAACCCCAAGGGCCATGTTGTAGGAGGAGCAGAAAAGATGGGCAGCTCGATTGGCTGGGTAGGGTTTTCAAAGTGGGGTGCTCCAGAAGAAGCCAGGGAGTTGAAGCACTTGGCAGGAGAGTGGCTGAAGTGAGGGACACAGGAATCCAGCTTGGGAGGGAGGGGTGAGAGGAAAGATAGGAGGGGGAGGGATCACGTGTCTGGAGTCCCCTGAAGGGGTCTCACAGCATGAGGGAGCTGACCCATTAAGTTATAAATGGTGACAGTGGGGCTGGATTGCTGAGGAGGAGGTGGAGGCCACTGGTGTTGGGGCATCTTTTTCGCTCTGATTGAGGATGCCTATGAAAGTCCAGTCACCAGAAGTCATTTAGCTGAGCATGTAAACACCCATCAGCCCTAGAGCTGTGGCTACTCAGAGGTGGGTTCTGTGGGGAAAATGCACACTATGACCTATTCATTTTAAACCAGTCAGTTCAAGACTTGTCTGATCAGATGCATAAAACCACATCTCAGCTGTGAGGATGATGGTCAGTGTTCAGAACACATCTTTGCCACTCCTTCTGTGTGGTTTTAGAATTATTTAACCTCTGTAAGTCTCAGTTTCTTTAGGGGTAAAGTGAATACATTTAATACCTAACATATAGCAGCTTTATTTTGGTCTTCTGTTCCATTAAACTTCCTCGGTATGTGTAGCTCTTTTTCTGTCCCTGGATTAAAAACTCAGGTTTTATGACACTAACATGTCATACAAGTCCCATGGTCATTGTAGGTCACAAACACAGGCTTAATTCTAGATTGTATCCAATAGCTGAGCTACCATGTATGAAGTGCCTAGCACAGTGCCCACATTAGTGGATGTTCAGTAATTGGCTGCCATTATAGTTATTATTTCTATTCCTACTAGCTCCAGATTAAAAAAAAAAAAAAAGATAACGGTGGATATGAGGTTGATGCAAATAAGACTCAGTCTTTAAGGTTTGGGAGACTTTAGTAGGGAGATGAACATTCTACCTGCATTATAAAACTTTCAGAGCATTTTAGTCACCTGTATGTAGATCTGTTATAATTCACCTTTGACTGTGTGAAGGTGGAAATAAGCAGCGGAGCTGCCCCTACCCCCGTGTCCACCCTGGGGGAGAAAACTCGAACTTAGCTTCAGCCCACAACTACTCTCACTTGGAGCCAGCAGCCCAGGGTGGAGCACGACCAGGGAAATGCTTTTCTGCATATCAGCCAAGGGCCGGCTTGCCCAGAACACTCGCTGAAGCCACAAAGCCATTTGTGGATTCTGAAATCAGGAGATATTTCAGCAGCTAGAGAGAAAATTAAATGCGAGGACCCTGACTTCTGAGTGGCAGGGAGAAGTGGGAAGTCAGGTTGATACTGCTGAAACATCAAGGGTCTGGGTGGCAGTGCCCCTCACAGAAAAGGAGTGACCAGAGGAAATGTCAATGCTGTCTCCTCGATTGTACAGAGGTCTGCCTAGGAATGCTTAGCCTGTTCCTCCTTGTGAGCAACTCGGGGGAAATTTTCCATGTCATGTTTAGAAGAAATGCTGCCAGCTTCTCTGGGGTATGCACTTGTCCTGAATCAGAGAAACAAGCAGAGCCTTTCCGAAGGCTCACCTTGCACCCCTCAGCTTGGACCTCATAGTCTTCTTCCAGGATTTGTGGCAACAGACATTCACTGCGCCTTCATCCTTTGGGATCGCATCTTGAGATGACTTAAGGAAATAATTTAAACATGTCTCGGAAATATTTTAAAATCCTATAAATCATCAAAAGTTTATAAAATTACATTCTTATCCACAAGAAAAAGGTTTGTTTCTAAAAGGTTTGAAGTTTGCTCATCATTTTGGAGACATGTGCTTCTCTAACCAAGCAGAACTGAATCACTACGAACGTTGTATGTGTTTTGGCCTGAACTGAATGGAGGCTTTAGAAATTTTTCATAAATGAAGACAACTTTCTCTTGAGATTCTCAAACCATCCACCCTGAGGTTATTTTAGGCATGAGCAAGCTGGCCAGTGTAGCAGATCTAAAGCTCTATAGCACAGGGCCTATTTTATGATGGTTCTGATTTCACACCTGGTATTTTGGGAATGTTCCTTGGAAACTTCCAGAACCTGAGAATCCATGGGTGAAAATCGCCAGGTGGTGCTCTCAAAATACTTTGTGGGTCCAGGAATTTCTATATAGGAGATGATTCAGGGAAATTTCTTAACATGGGCCTGAGTTTGAGGAAAATTGCTGGTAAGAAAGACAAGCAGAGGTAAAACAGATACCATGCCTCTTCTTCCTTCAAAAGGAAAATATTCTAACAGCTACCTATTAGAAAATGTTGTAATTTTTAAAATCATGTAACCTGTGTTACCAGAATCACCTCTGTGATTTGCAACATGAGTGTAAGTGCCGGAGAGCACATTAAAGTCCCGCCTACCACACATCTCTGTCAGGGGGATATGTCTGTCTCCAGAATTCAAAGACGAGGCCATTACTGATGTTCTTTTCTCTGACCAGTGGATGCTATGTATGTCACCAGTAAGTTGAACAAACAGGTCTCATGGGATGTAATTATGGGAGCAGCTTTATTTTGGTCTTCTGTTCCACTAAACTTGCTCAGTGTGGATAGCTCTTTTTCTGCCCCTGGATAAAAACTCAGGTTTTATGACACTAACATGTCATAAAAAGTCCCATGGTCATTGTAGGTCACAAACACAGTCTTAATTCTAAATTACAAGTGTAAGTCCAAAATACTCTTCATTGAGACTTCTCTCCCTCCCCCAGGTAGGTCTGGCTGCTGGCAGGTGTCTGCTGCTTGGTGGGGAGGGCGTGGGTCTCCTTTCCTCTTTTCCTCCCTGGCATTTCTCCTCCTCCGGCTTGTTAAGAGAGGTTTCTGCCCTCTTCCCCCATGTTTGAAATGGGGAGGGAGAATAGGTAAGTGGGATATGAAAGTTGGGAGATGGCTTTGGGCAGTTGTTCAAAGCTCACTCTCTCTTATGGATGCTTTCATGAGTTCTTGGGGGGCTCCTCTGCCGGGCACCCCCACTACAATCCTTGATGCAGACAGTACCCTCCTTTGGTTGTCTGCTCCCTATTCCACTTCAGCTTCTGCCTTAGGTGGTACACTTCATTGCCTTCCCCTGATGGCAAACTGCCTTTGTGGACAAGTTCCTTTTTAACCTACTGCCACTCCACCCCTCCCCAGACTATGTTCCTTCTGCAGACTCCATATCAGACCCTGGGATTTGTTATTTCCTTGCAGGGGTGGGGGGTCACTTCCCAGTCTACTGTGTCCCCCAGCTACAGGGAACACCACTGGGCTCTTGAAGTGATCTCACTGAAGCCCTGCCACCCCTATTAGGGTTTGGGCTAGCTTGGATTTCAGGTTGCCGTTGGGAGCACCCTCCGTTCCTCCCCATTTGATGGGATGTAGGACTCAGTTTAGCTCTATCCAAAGAAATCCTCCTTACAAGTACTCTCAATCTCTGTTTTCTTAGCCTTTTTATGGCCTCCTTTTGAGTGAAGGTAGCAAAGTTAACATCCTCGTTTATTTGCTGTTTCCTGGATAAGTTCTGCACATAGTCCAGCCCCTCACTTTTGGAATTTCACAGCTATTATATCTGTTGCCACAGTGGAAACTTCTAATTTAACATCTTTTAACATCTTGAATCTATCTGCCAAGCAGCTGCAGCACAGTGGTTTAGTGCTCGGCTGCTAACCAAAAGGTTGGGAGTTCAAATGTGCCAGACACTCCTTGGAAACCCTATGGGGCAGTTCTACTCTGTCCTATGTGGTAGCTATGAGTCGGAATCGACTAGACAGTAACGGGTTTGTTTTTGGGTTTTTTTTGGATACATGCATTATATCCATAAACCTTATAGCAGCCCTGTGAGGTGGGTATCATTGTCCCTGTTTTACAGGTAAGGAAACAGAGAGGAGATGCTATGCTTGCCAGTGTTACTTATGCAGGCAGTGAGTAGCAACACTAGGATTTGAGCACAGTCTGACATGTCCAGCAGCAACACCAGTGTTGTGTCCACCCTGACGTGAACTATGGCCAAGCTGGCCTCCCTCCCCAGTCTTCTGTGACCTGGGTCCCCACATGGCCTCTGTCTTCTAAGTGATCCTCGCAGCCCCCAGCTTCCTCACAAGCCCTGAAGACCAGACCTCATAAGCAGTAGTGAAGTCCTGTCAGGACAAAGCAAGAACATCTGTGGGTCATCTCTGCCAGTGAGCAGGCAGGATGGACTGCCCCAGCCCTCTGGACTTCCAGCCTGACCTGAGCCTGGGGCCTTTCCAGAAGCGTGGATGCAGCAGGGAAGCCCTCTGCTGGCACAGCTGCTTGGCAGATAGATTCAAGAGACTACCGCATCTCAGGCCCAGAGAGAAGCAGAGGGCACTGGGTGTGTGTGGGAGGGGGCTCAGGGGACAGAATCTGTGCTCCTGAGGGAGGCAGGAGAGAGTAAGGTACAGGCCGGGTAAGGTATAGACCCTTCAGCCCCCAAGCTACCCCACCTGTGCAGCCATGACACCTGCCTGCTGGACCCAAGCTCCTGGGACCCTCATACTGGTCCTGGAGTGTCTGCAGGATGGAGGTCCTGAAGCAGCATTCATCTGCCTAGAGCTCTGAAGGTGGCTGGGGACCAAGGTCAGAGGCTGAGGTGGACAGCACTTTGGTATCTGGACTGCTGACTAGGACACCGTTCTCAAGGAGTGGTCCTTGAGCTCCCGGCTCATTCGCCTTCTCACTTTCTCTTTTCAGGGAACCCAAAAGGTGCGATGCTCACCCATGGAAACGTGGTGGCTGACTTCTCAGGCTTTCTGAAAGTGACAGAGGTGAATATAGTAGACTGACTAATGCAGGTGTCTCTTGAGGACAACCTCAACCCTCAGAGGTTTTTTTTTCCTTATTTAACCCTGGCTGCCATTCACAGGCAGGTAGTTTCTGTTCACATTAGAGCAACCCCAGTTTTATAACCACTTTTAAGCCCAAACATTGAAAAGGTCTATACCTGATAAATATTCAGTTGATTTCTAAGAGTGCTAATATCCCAGGGGGGAAAAAAAACATAAAAATGGATTTTTTTTATTTTTAACTTCACAAATTAATATACCGATGGTTTTATGTATACCCTTATTTTAAAAGTAATCCATAATAATCTCTGTTTTTCAAGTAGGTCAGGGTTTAATTCAGTCATTTCGCACTTAAGGACTGCTAGAGTCTGAGAAACAACGGCAACTGCTAATTTATAAGGCTATACTTAAAGGGAAATCTGAAATCAGTAAAAAGCTTGATATAATTTTGTCCTGAAAAAAAAGCATGTTACACTTTTATAATGAACTAAGAAAAAAGGATCTCTCCACAAGTGGTGAGTATCAGAATGTCCTGTGGTTTCCTTAAGGAGAAAGGAACGTACCTTTTTAACGTAAGTTGGGCTTTTTCTCCACTGTGGAGAAAATCATTCTCCACATTCACGCTAAATGACATTAAGGAGTACATGCCCCAAACAGTTATATATTTTGATAGAAAATGGTCAGAGTAGGCAGGTCAGGAGCCATGAGCCAGGTTCCCAGGGTTTGTACAAACTCACCCAAAAGCCATCCCAGGAGAATGAAGGCCTCTGTAAAAGGGTGAAGAGATGCCCAGCAAAAGAGAGCCCCCAAAGTCCCGGGCCCGCCCCAGAGCCCAGGCGTTGTGCAGGAGCGACCACTTTCCCCTTTGAGTCCTGGACTTGCCCCACCTTTACTTTCCGGGGCTCGAACCCCAGCCACAGTCAGTGTGGGCATAGAGCTCCCTGCGCCACTTTCTCTGGAAGAAGCCAAGACCCTCTTAAACCCTGTCCAGGTGGCCAGGGAGATTGGTGAGATGGGGCCTGGGGTGGAATCCTGCAACTGTAGGGGGAGGTGAGAGAGCCCAGCTGGCGCCAACTGAGTGAGATGCAGGCCCTCCTGGAGGAGACTTCCCTACGGAGTTGGCCAACTCCGCTGGTTTCTGTGTGCTTCATTTGGCTCTTTGCTTCTGCAGATAACCTAGACACACTGGCGCTGCGACCTAACACTCCGCTTCCTACGCTGCTGCCCCTCTCTCTCCCTTTTTTCTTTCTGTGCCTTTCATCTTCCTCTCTTTCTCTCTTTCTTGATCTGTCTCTTTCTCTCCCTCCCTCTGTCTCTCTTTCTGCTCCTCTCTCTCTGTCTCTCTCTTCTCTTCCTCTGTCTCTCTTTCTCACCCTCTCTCTCTGTCCCTTTCTCCTTCTTTCTTCATCTGTATCTTCCTCTCTCACTTTTTTTTTCTCTCTCTGTCCCTCCCATCCTCACCTCCCCACTCCCATCTTCCTGTTTGCCCCTCCAGGATCATTTTCTCTTTATTGTTTTATGACTCTCTTGTCGTCTTCCTGTCAGTGTTTCTTTCCTTTCTGTCCCCCATGCTTGTCACCTGCAGAAAGTGATCTTTCCGAGACAGGACGATGTGCTCATCTCCTTCCTGCCTTTGGCTCACATGTTTGAGAGAGTAATCCAGGTAAGACGCCCGCCTGACTGACCGGGCCTTGCCTGGGCTCCTTCTCTTTTCTTACAGAGTCAGTGGGCTCCCACTTGTGCGGATGTGCACATTTCCTATTTGCCTTTAGCACACATGTTTGAGCGAATGGTGCAGGTAAGGCCCTGGCATCAGGGAGGCACAGTCTGTGCCCAGAACCCATAACCCTAGCAGCGTGTCACTGGTGGCCTGAAGTAGAACTAAACTGCCCTGTCCTAAGAAGGTACCACGGGAGTCAGAGGGGTCAGAGCACCTTGGCCACCCTACCTGTCCCTCCTGGGAGCATTGCTCCAGGGAAGACCCCAGGCCTGCCCTGTCTTACCCATGGACACAGCTCAGTTGAGAGGGGCTCCAGTTGATGGCATCCACTCCGAGAGCATTGCAGCTTCGCAGAGTGCTTTAACTTCCAAGTTCAGTGCAGTATGGGCTCCATTTATGGGTAAAACGTTTATGTTCCATAACTTCCAAAACTCACAGTCTCCTAGAAAAGAAAACGCTAAAGCTAAGGAATCAAACTGCATGGCTCCTCAGGCTATAGATGGAGACTGGAGTTATGTTTAGCCATGATATTGACCTTGTGAGGGCACAGAGGACGTTGGAGGGAGCAGGAGCATAACCACGTGTTTGTGCGACCAGAGAACTCTCCTTGTGTGTGTCACTCAAGGGGTCAGAGAGTCATTAAACTGTTTTTTTTCCACTTTGCCCTAGGGGAGATCTGGCTTTAGAATGCTTCCAGACCTGGGACATACTTTCCAGACTTGGATTAGAATGCCAGCAATTACTGTTAACTAGTTGTTTGACTCTGGGCAAGTCCCTTTACCTCTCTAAGCTTTGCACTCCTCGTCTATAAAATGGGGATTAGAAATGCTGCTTCCCTCATAGAGTTGCTGTGAACATTAAAGAAAGGCACGTATATGAAGCCCCTGGAGTACTCCTAGTCCCATTAGGAACCAGCCAGGCTTCCCCTTGGCTCCCCACCAAGCAGCATCCACACCAGCTTTAGCAACATTACTGGCTACAGCCCATGCCACCTTTTCAAGCAGTCCCTCCCCCTGACTGAGCAGCGTCTCTTGTACTCGTAGGGGCTGCACACTCTCTCCGAGACTAGATCAGACCCTTTGATGGGGTGCGGTACAGCTCAGAGACCTGAGTGCTCAGGGAGGCCCAGGCCCAGTGTTTGGGGATAGGCGTGAGGGGCAGACACCAGTGAGACTGGCTGCTCTGGTATCTCCCCAAAACTTGGGATTCCACTTGATCCCCTGCTTCTTCTCCCTGTGCCTGAGTGGGAATCAGTGGGCATGTGGTGGGGCAGGGCGTTGCCTCAGATGACCTCCAGCATCTCATGGCAGCAGCCAGAGCGGGGTCAGGAGGTCATGGGTGCCCTCTATGCAGCCAGGAGTGGCCATCCTGAGGGACTCCCCCCTGCTTGTTCTCTCCCTCCAGTCTGTTGTTTACTGTCATGGAGGGCGCGTCGGCTTCTTCCAGGGAGACATCCGCCTCCTCTCTGATGACATGAAGGCTCTGTGCCCCACCATCTTTCCTGTGGTCCCACGGCTGCTGAACAGAATGTATGACAAGGTGAGCCCTGAAGGAAGTCTCTAGCCTGGCTGAGGGGCTGCATATCTGCCCTTATGGGGAGGTTCTGGCACAGAGGTGGAACAGCTGGAGCCCCAGGCAGGCTTTCCATGCCTCTACCCCCAGGTCCTGGAAGTACCTCCTCTCTTGTATTTCCTGACTTTTTCACCCTTCCTTCTCCTGTTTTATTCTTATTCTCTGAAGCCCTGGCTGGGAGATTTTTCAAGGACTTCTACGCTCCAGCATTTCTGTACCCTGGCAATGTTAACTTTAGTGCAATGTCATACATTCATTGACCTCCTACAGGGGTAAAATGGAGCTTGGCTTCTCTGCTCTCCAGTCTCCGCCTAACTCCTAGGGGTATGTCTGGAGGTGGGACATGCAGCCCCAACAGCTGTTTTCAATTTATGCTCCTCAGATCTTCAGCCAGGCAAACACACCATTGAAGCGCTGGCTCCTGGAGTTTGCAGCAAAGCGTAAACAGGCCGAGGTCCGGAGTGGAATCATCAGAAATGATAGTATCTGGGATGAACTCTTCTTTAATAAAATTCAGGTAAGAAGATGAATAAATGATTACAGAGTGACACGTTTAAGTGTCCAGTGGACGACCTTACTGGAGAACTAGAGAACGTCATTCCAGTGGCCTGTAATCTCGTAAAATAATAATTTATTTGATCAAGAAAATCAAAGCTTAAGCTACCATTAAAATTTTAAGTCTGTTGTGTTCTTCAGAGATGAATTGTATTTGCCAGGAGGCAGCCAATGAGAAGGACACTGGAGTTCCTTGACTTCCACAGGCATCCGGGGAAGCTTTGCCCTTGAGTGGTCAGGTCAATGCTCCAGTGAGGAGCTTCTGGGACCTGAAGATTGCCTGGACCCTCCCGGCAACCCTGACCAGGATGGCTTTCTGGCAGCATTAAGTTCTAGCTAGATGGCCAGGAATCTTCCTTTCCCTTCCTGTTTCCTGTCCCTTCAGACTCTCCCAAACCGTGTCCATCATGAATCACTTATTTCTACATCCCCACTAAAATTTTCGAGCTCTTCATTGCCCAAGGAATCTGTAGTTAATTAGTAATGTTACTCATTTTTCTTGCTACTCTATTTTTAGCTTTGGAAATTAATATTTAAACTCTTCTTGGCTCAACTTACAGAAACAAAGTGTTTCAAGTATTCTTTGTTCCTGCAATGCATGGTAAATACATCAGGGTATTGATTTAGAAATGATAAAAGGCAATGCCATAAAAATAAAATTTAGAATAAATTGTCCTAAGTAATTGTTTTGGATGCTTTTGAATGATGGGAAAGTGAGGAAATAGCTGTGTATTTTAAGGATATTGAAAGGAGAACCAAAATTATAGAATGCCACCCCAGACTAATGGTGCTTATCTCAAAAGATATAAAAGAATTGGCCATATTGTGGGCTAAGTTGCAAAACCAATTGCGTCGATGCATTTAGAGGGGAAAGACTTGCTCAGCTTATGTAGTTTATAACCTCAGGCCTTCTCTCTGACTCCAACCCTAGGGTATAGGTAGGGTACAATTGTTGCATGTTGACCGTGGATGAGGCCCAGGTGGGCTGGGCTCCACCTCAAGGCATCATAAACTTTGGCAGACTCCTCTCTCTTCCCATAGGCCAGTCTTGGTGGGTGTGTGCGGATGATTGTCACTGGAGCGGCACCCGCATCACCAGAAGTCCTGGGATTCCTCCGGGCGGCTCTGGGGTGCCAGGTATTGTCACTATGTGGCCTTCCCTGGGGATAATGGGATGTGTGTTAGGGCAGAGCAGGAAAACCATCATACCCTCTACTACATGGAGAAAAATCCTAAGGACAAGATTTTTGTGGGATAAAATCTCCCTCCTCCAAGGATGGACAAAGCCCACTGCCGATTTAAGCCAAGATGACCTTGCTAAGTTTTGGAAAGCCCATGAGTATCCACACTTGGGGAAATACCTTTACCTGGGCCCGTGAAAGTTTTCAGCATAGGGCAAAGGGATCAGGTAAATTGTATATGAGCCATCAATGTGTTAGAGAGCCTGTACCTCCCCTGTATTGCATCTCTACATCTCCCAGCCCAGAAAAAGAACCCAGGGGAGAGGATAAAAGTTCATTTGTGTGTTGTCATTTGATTCAGTAGGTTTTGCTATCTCCAAAAAGCCCATTCCTTCATTTATCCATTCAATTAATATTTACTAAGTTTCTACATATGCCAGGTGTAGTAATGGGACTGTGGCTGGTGGACTGGAAGTAAAGTAGGCACATTTATTTCCTAATTGTGTATGCTTGAATTTTTTTTGCTTTAGAAGCCATGAGCTTCTTATGCTTTCCTCCTAGTCCACAGTAGCATGACCTGACCACTCCTAAAGACAGACTCTCCACCTGTGTATTTATGCAAGCAAGTGGGGTACTGAGGGGAATGTCTCACAGAGATAAAATAAAACATATAGTGGATTTAAAAATATTTATTTTTAATACATATTATCCAAATGAGAAATAGAGTCAAAGGTTGAAAATAGGTCAGCAATCTTTACTCCAAACCACACAACATTACCTACTAAGTGTGGTAAGAATTGCACTTCTTCCAAGCAAACGTGGCCACACTTATTGTCTGTGTTCCACTTCACCTGAAGTTACTTACCTCCAGAGCTCCTCCCCTCCCACTGTCCCCAACATGGAGCAGTCAGATGCTCAACAAGAGCTTAACTGGCTGAAAAGCTCAGCCAGGCAGCTTGAGGAGGATGTGTGCCTACAGCGTGGTTTTTGTGTTTTGCTTGAAGGTTTATGAAGGTTATGGCCAAACTGAGTGCACAGCTGGATGTACCTTCACCACACCTGGAGACTGGACCTCAGGTAGGATGGGCTGGAGATGTGGCAATGGTTCACAGGGCACAATAGTGAAAACAGCAGGCTCTAAGATGCCCTCATGAAAAATAAATTTACATGGGCATTTAGAAAAAAGAAATAGAAGAAAAACATTAACAGTGGTTATGTCTGGTTTATAGCATTATTGATCTGTTGTTTTATTGGTTATAGTGGAGTCACTAGAGTTGGTGTCACCCAGTATGGTAACTCATGATGTCACCCCCTCCATAGACCTCCTCCCATACCAGACCATACAGAATCCTTAGTAATGTTTTTTGTACTAATGTTACTCGTAAATCATAATTCCCGTATATCACTCCTTTTCCTTTACTTACTACTTCATTCTAAAAAAAGTTATTGATATAGGTTCACAGATACTAATTACCACAATATTGTAACTAAAAAACCAGAAAATTTGACAAAATCAGTGACCGTAAAAACACCGGCAGCAAAGAAAACATTATGTGCTTGTGGCCTGTGCAGATGAAACCACGTGATTTGAAGCGCCATTGTAATTGGGTAATAATGACAGCTTGACCAGAGCACATTAGAAAGTTCAAAAAGTAAATTAACATAGAGTTTTAGCCTTGTTAGGTGTATTGAGACATGTAAGCTGGGCTTAAGAGAAAAGTTTTTGTTGTTATAACTAACTACAGGGATATTTTTATAGACAGTCATTTTGGTGTCACTCCCCCACCCCGACAGTATCACCCAGTGTGGTCCACATCCCCTGCACCCCACTAGTGATGCCACTGATTTGTTACACATTTTTTTGTATTTTCTTATTTCTTTTATAGACAAGGAGAAGTTACATTAAAAAAAAAAAGAAGTAATAGATTACAAGATACAACTCCGGGTGGCAAAATGCATATAATATCAGCATATTGGATTTTATAGACTCCAAATACTACACAGCATGATTTACATTCTTTTTCCAGTGAAGGAAGTGTGGGTTTATGAATTGGAAATGAGTGTAAAGGAGAGGCAGGTTTACAGTGGTGAGAGCACAATTCTTAAAGGGCCATTTCAGAGAACCTTTGGGAACCCTGGTCTTCTGGGACATTAATGTCTGTTAAGGCAGCAGCAACCTCAGAAAGGAACAGCATCTGTCCACATCCTCATTCTGAGGAGATTAATCTTGCAGGGCAAGGGGGGAAGCAGGTCTGTAGTGAGTGACCCATGGATCATCCATCCCCAGATTACATCAAACACTGGAAAAATTTGAAAACTATTCAGTGAAAAAAATCCTTCAGGCCACCAGTTTCCTGGGGCCAACCTTTGTGCTTTAGTTTGCTCAGCTGCTAACTGGAAATTTGAGGATGATGTGCATGCAAAAGAAATGCACTCATTAATGCAATACTATTTTCAGAGTACGTTGAGGTAGTCAGCTGAAACATGATAGATGGATTCTAAATTGAACTGATATTTGGCTGAATCAAGTATAGAAGTTTTTTCTGAGTTTTATGTCTTTAAACTCTAGCTAAACAAAGCCTACTTTGTATATAAATTCTTTGATCTCTCTACCGCTGGCGAATCTACTGAAGAAGCTGTCTTCGGAGGTCCCAGTTCACTAATCTTTCTCTTATTACTGCCATCATCGTTACTGATCACCCTCATATATCCCCTTCCTTTTGGACACTTTCTTCCTTCCCTCTTATGCCATCCTGTACATTTTTCTAAGCAAGACTTTTGATGTTCTTCCTTCTTTATTCATCCTGACCAGAAAAACTTTCAAAAGCTGTTAAATATGGGAGGATAGCCACCTTTGTGCAAATTGTAAAAGATTTGGTCATCTCTCTCTTAAGAGAGAAACCAGTGTCACAGCCTCATGTTTCATATACTGTGGCTCACTTTTCTTTCAGGACCTTGGCCAGCACCTGTGTTTAAACCCTCCAATTTGCCAGTAAAATATGTGACAACCACAAACAACAACTAGAAAATGACTTAGATGTAGTTTTGTGGCTAGTATATACAATACTAAGAAAAAATTGAAATCCTGTTTTGCGGGGCAAGTTGCCTTAGCCTGGTTTTCTATTCCTTTGTTACTGGAAGTGTGATGTGTGGACCAGCAGCATCAGCATCCCTTGGGAGCCTGTAAGAAATGTAGAATCTCAGGCCCCATCCCAGACCTTCTGAGTCAGAATCTGCATTTTGACAAGATTCCTAAGTGATTCCTATGCATATGAATCTACAGTCTGTGACTGGATAAAAAGCAATGATGCTTATATTTTATCATCCCCAAACCAAGACTTGTGGTGTTACAATGGGAAAAATGTTTTAATATGGAAACTATTGGAAAAAACCCTGACCATGTGGCTGGTGTGGGTGTAAGCCCTCCCTAGGAAGCTGTGCAGGTTGGTGTTGGGTCAGGTATACCCATTCTGTTCTTTGAGATGTAAATCAGATGTAAAACAAAGGCCCAGGCAGAGTTTGGCCTCTATTTTTCGAGAACTTGAAGGTGTTATTAATGCTTGCCTGTGACAAACGCCTATCTAAAGGTATATCGCTTTGCATCCATGTTGTTGTGTGCCATTGAGTCAATTTCAACTCACAGAGACCTTATAGGACAGAGTAGAACTGACCCATAGGGTTCCAAGGCTGTAAATCTTTATAGAAGCAGACTGCCACATCTTTCTCCTGTGGAGCAGCTGGTGAGTTTGAACTGCCGACCTTTCAGTTAGCAGCCAAGTACTTAACCACTGCTCCACTAGGGCTCCTTTTGCATCCATAGTTCCCCACTTTGGTCATTTAGGGGGTTTACGGGGCATGATGCCTCTTCAGTGTTGAGACTGATCTGAACACTGACAAATGCCATATTGCTCTTGTGCTCTAGGGCATGTCGGGGCACCTCTGCCCTGCAATCATATCAAGCTCATGGATGTCGAGGAGCTGAACTATTGGACCTACAAAGGAGAGGGAGAGGTAAACTTAAGCATTTAGCCATTTGTGTCTGTGGATGCTACATGTAGTGAGTAAAAAAAAAGAAAACAATGAATGTGAGATTATTTTCCTTTCACTTTATATGTAAAGTTGCTTTAAATGAATGATTAATTGGACTCTTATTAACTGAATTTAATACCTTCTCTCCTGTTTTTGAGGCAACCAACCCCTAAGGCTGGGATTAAAAAAAAACCCCAAACCGTTGCCATCGAGTCGATTATGACTCATAATGACTCTATAGGACAGAGTAGACCTGCCCCCATAGAGTTTCCAAGCAGCGTCTGGTGGATTTGAACTGCCGACCTTTTGGTTAGCAGCTGTAGCACTTAACCACTATGCCACCAGGGTTTCCAAGGCTGGGATTGGGCTGGTCTAAACCAAGATTTGAAATTTTCAAGCTCTTTTAAAAATCCATTTTCCTCCTAACTGTGGCATGACCTGCTGCTGTGGCTGTAATCTGTCCCACTGGAGACATGCCCATTTGCAGATAGGCTAGGTAGAGTAGACAGAACTGGCCTGTACTTGTTTGTTCTCTGGGAGTGGATGAGCAAGAGGTGAGCTGGGAAAGCTACCCAGCTGGTAGGGAAGAAGGAAGATTAAGCTTCTCTGGTAGATGATCCACCATCAATATCTGTGATGAGACCCCATCCAGGGTCACAAAGCAGCATGTGCCAAGGTCCAGGGGCTTCCTGAGGAGGGAGAGAGGCCTGGAGTGGCCAGTGCAGGGAGGCCACCTGGGAAGACGGGAGGATGCTCCTTGAGACAATGTGGGAGACAGTTCAGACAGCTGGTGCTCTTCCCTGACCTCCATTTTCATCACTGCAGTTTCCACAGTGATTTCCTGAGTAGTGTACTTTATTCTACATATCTCATGACAGCCTGACATCACTGCACTCCCTACATTGTGGGCTGAGAGAAACCATGGTGTTTGTCCCCACAGATATGTGTGAGAGGACCCAATGTGTTTAAAGGTTACTTGAAAGATCAGGAGAAGACAAAAGAGGCCCTGGACAGCGATGGCTGGCTTCACACTGGAGACATTGGGAAATGGCTGCCGGTGCGTATAATTGGAACCATGGAGCACCAGACATTTTGGTGGTGGGAGGGTGTAAATCTGGTTCACTCCTGAGGCAGGAGTCTTCTCCATGTCTTCCCTGACAATTAGGCATTCAGGGATTAGGAGGCTCTTCCTTACTTTGCCTTCAATGCTTCCTCCTTCCTTCTCCTCATGAAGGTGATAAGAGACCTTTGTGGCAGGGTATGGCTGGGGTCTTTGAGACTGACTCCCTATCCTTAATGGTTTCCAGAAAGAGATGACAGTCCTATGGGACCCAGTGGGTGGAGCAGAGGGAGCAGAGGGTTCATATCTCTGGGAGAGCTGAGAAGGTCAGGGCCTGTGAGCCCAAGGACCTGGCCCCCAGCCAAGAGGTGGCACAGAGCAGTGGGGAAAGCTTGGAGCTGGGCAGGAGGATGCCTGGTTTCCTTTGACTCTGTCGGTAGTCAGTCTTGTGACTTTGAGCAAAGCCCACCCCTCTCTGGGGCACCACATTGATTCACTTATAGAATAAGGGGTTAGGCTGCATGGCATTCTTTGGCTGTGCCCCCCAACTTTTAGCCAAAACCAATTATTGTGCCTCAGTTTTCTCATTTGTAAAGTGAGGATAATAACAGTGTTTACCTCATAAGGCTATTGCTGTGAGGAGTACACCTATAAGATTATATTGGTGGCATAGTGGTTAAGAGCTACAGCTGCTAACCAGAAAAGGTCGACAGTTCGAATCCACCAGGTGCTCCTTGGAAGCCCTATGGGGCAGTTCTACCCTGTCCTATAGGGTCTTTATGAGTTGGAATCGACTCGACGGCAACGGGTTATATATATATATACACACATACCAACAAAAAAAAACCCATTGCCGTTGAGTCAACTCCGACTCATAGCAGGTTGGAATCAACTCGATGGCAATGGATTTGGTTTACATGTATATATATATACACATATATAACTTATTAAGTATATATTGCAAGTATACCTGTGGAATTATACCTGTAAAGCACTTAGTGCAATGCCTGGCACATAGGAGACAGTTGAAAGCTATAGCCAGAAAAAGGCTCTGTGACTGAAACAGTGTCTCTGCATGTTGCTAAGGCTTTGGTTGGACATTTTGAGGTGTTGTGTTTATCAGGCATGTGAACAGTGTTCCGCTCTCCCAGGGGCTCTCTGGGCTAGTGAGCTAATGTGCCGTGTATGGATCTATGTGTTTCCTTTGAGAAATGTCATTCCCGCAGCAGACAAGGATGTGTCCCCAGTGTGTTCCCTAGACCAGGAACTCTGCTCAGGGGGGAAGAGTCATCATTAGACACTTTCCAACCCAATGTGATTAGTAAGAACTGAGGGGTCACACTCACCTAGGGGGAGGCAGAGGAGGGCAGGCATCTAGTGGACTGACTGAGTCTCAGGATTCAATTCATGTTCTGCAGAGAGAGGGGAGAGTGGGAAGGACATTCAGGTCGAGGCACTAGCGCATGCTAAGGAAGAGATACCTGGAGATGTGAGGCAAGCAATTCCAACTGAGTGTCTGTGGGTGTGGGGGGAGAGGCCTGAGAGATTGGCGGGCCCTGGACACCTGCAGAGGGTGTATTGACCTGTCAGCTAAGGAAGCTTATGTTTCAGGACCCCTCACTTGCGTGGGCCCCTCATAAGGCTCTCCACCTCATTTTATATTATTTTTCTTAAAGACCCAGACCGAAACCAAACCCACTGCCCGCGAGTCAATTATGACTCATAGGAACCCTGTAAGACAGATTAGAACTGCCCCATAGAGTTTCCAAGGCTATAAATCCTTACGGAAGCAGATGTGCCACGTCTTTCTCCCAAAGCGTGGCTGGTGCGTTTGAACTGCTGACCTTTTGGTTGGGAGCCAAGCGCTTAAACACTGTGCCACCAGGGCCCCCTTTTTAAAAGAAGACCCACCAAAATTGTAAAAGCTTGAAGCCCTACAAAGCCCTGGATCTTCCACTGATGCCTTGTATCTGTCTTGGGTGAGACCACTCACCATGCAGGTGTTGTGAGAAGCCAGTGAATTAATTCATGTGAAGCACCTAGTGTCAGGCTCGAACACAGAGCCCAAGACAGCAGGCGGGTAGTCTGTGAGAGTCACTTTTTAAAAATTATTATTATTTTAAAAGGCTCTGAGATAAATAAAGGAAAAAGCATAAGATTCCGATTCAGAAAGACCTGGGTTCAAATCCCAGTTCCCCTATTTCCTCGCTGTTTTGCTTGTTGTTGTTGTTAGGTGCCAACGAGTTGGTTCCAACTCATAGCGACCCAGTGTACAACAGAACAAAACACTGCCAGGTCCTGCACCGTCCTCACAATCGTTGCTATGTTTGAGCCCATTGTTGCAGCCACTGTGTCAGTCCATCTCGTTGAGGGTCTTTCTCTTTTTTCTGACCCTCTAGCTTACCAAGCATGCTGTCCTTCTCCAGGGACTGGTCCCTTCTGATAATGTGTCCAAAGTACATGAGACACAGTCTCACCATCCTCGCTTCTAAGGAGCATTGTGTTGCTTGGGAGGAGTTAATTAACCTCTCCCATCCTCACTTTTCTCACCTGTGAAACGGAGATGGCAACACCCATCTCAGGGGGGTGCCATAAGGACCCAATGAGAGAGTGTAGGTAAGGTATATGATGCCCAGCCTGGGTTTTGAGCAAAACAGTGCTGTGTCTGTTTTTCTATTCTGGAGAGATTTCTCTGGCTCTGGTGGATCAAGCAGGCAGAGCAGGGACAGAGTGGATGTAGAAGTCCGATCAGGAGGAGGTGGTTGTGAGAGGGATTTCTGAGGGAGGACTGATGAACCTGACTGCTAGAAGGCCCAGGAGAGGCAGATAGCAAGGTTATCCCAGGTTTGGGGCTGGGGGCTGGGGCATGCTTGAGGAGGACAGTGATGAGCTTTGTTGGGGGCAGGTTGTGTCCTGCAGGGAAGACAGCCTAGTTTCTGAAACATTCTGAAGGCAGTTAGGTTCTGGATCTGGAGCTCAGTGAAAAAGTCAGGACTGGAAGCTTAGACAGACATGGGAGTGGCCAGTGAAGAGATAAACGGTGATTATCCCAAGAAACATTGTTAGTGGATGTGAGGAAGGTGCAACATTTAGGAGTTGAGCCAAGGGGAAGAGGCCCACCCAGTTAGCTGGTGTAGTATTCTCTTGCGGCTACCATAGCAAAGTGCCACCAACAGAGTGGCTTGAAACAACATAAATGTATTCTCTCACAGTTCTGGAGGCTAGAAGTCTGAAATCAAGGTTTTGGCAGGGCTGTGCTCTCTCTGAAGGCACTAGGGAAAAACCTTCCTTGCCTCTTCTAGCGTCTGGTGATTCTTGGCAATCCTTGGCGTTCCTTAGCTTACACAGCTGCATCACTCCAATCTCTGCCTACATCTTTGTGTGGCATTCTCCCTGTGTGTCTCTCTGTCTCTCTAGCTCTTGTCTTCTTATAAGGGCATCAATCATACTGGATTTGGATCTACTCTACTCCAGTAGCACCTCATCTTTGCTAATTACATCTGCAAAGACCCTATTTCCAAATAAGGTCACATTCTGAGGTTCCAGGAAGTCCATGAATACTGAGGGAACACTGTTCAACCCAGTACACCTGGGAAACTCAAAAATGTTGAGGGGAGTCAGGGAGGTGAATACGGATCTTGGAGGCCAGCAGCACAAGCACTCGCTGTCCAAGGGAGTGACCTGCCTGCTGCAGAGGTCCTGAAGGGGTGAGAACTCCTAGTGCCATATGGCTTGTCAAGTGGGAGTCAATGAGGGCCTCTGCTGGAGCTGTGCTCTATCCTGGGGGTGAGAGGCTGCTCTTTGGGGTGGAAGCAGTAGCTGGGGAAAGAGGCCGAAGCTGAAGATGATGTTGAGAAAAGCGACAGCAGGAGCAAGGGCTTGGGTGAGAGGGAAAGACTGGTGGGAAGGTGGTGGGCCTTCTGAGGAGGAGGAGGTGAGGACACATGCTGCTGGGCATGAGGGTGACAGTAGGAAAGGGGGAGCTACGGGGGATAACTGATGAGGGGAAAGGACAGGGTGCGCTCAGGGCTGGGCAGAGCTTGGACATCATCAACCTGCGGTGAAAGATGGCTCTGTCCAGCCGACAGAGGAACCGATTAGGCGGGGTCTGTAGGGTGGGGTAGGGTAGGGGTGAAGGGCTCAAGCTAAAGAGACATTCAGACATCTTTCTTAGGAAGCTGTTTGTCCAACTCCGCAGGCAGGAACTCTTAAAATTATTGATCGGAAAAAGCACATATTTAAACTTGCTCAGGGAGAATATGTTGCGCCCGAGAAGATTGAGAACATCTACATCCGGAGTGAGCCTGTGGCACAAGTGTATGTCCATGGAGACAGCTTAAAGGTGAGGTCCCTATGCTTCAGCTCTTTCGCACATACCAGGCCTGCTGAAAAATGCAGCCAGTATTATACTGAGCATTGATATTTGATTAATGTGGTAAATAATAATTTCCAGGCAGACACCAGCATTCTCCTATACTTATGAAATGATGAGCGAAAAATCCTTTTTAAAGGAGAAATCTTAATTATTTGTAGTTTGATAGATTGCAGTGAGGTCAAATAAGGTGCTTGAAGTAGTAATAATGAATATTCCCACCAATTGTAATTTATGCTCCACCTACTTACCAGGGGAACTTTTGAGATAAGATGCTAAAGCAAGAGCCTCGATAAGGGCTTTCTCATTCTGGTATCCTCCTATGTCAGGATTCAGGGTTTCTGCTTTTTTGCTTTTAAAATATGCAAATGTACTTTACAGATAAATGTATAAAGTAGTGCAAATAATATTACTGATGGTAATATAGGTTATTAGTATTAAATTATTTGGAGAGGATTTATACTTATTCTGCTTCCAACATTATTTAAATTTGAAGTCAGACCTGATATGATATCATTGGATTTATGTTCATAAATATTATAAAATTATATTTCAAGGAAATGCTTTTTTAAAGGAAATTAAAATCCTCATGAGTGAGGACCATATTGATGAAAAAATTTCAAAGTGATCTGGCAATCCTGGGAAATGTATGTGTTCGGGTTCATAGCGTTTGGATCAGTTGTTTGATTAGCATCCAAAAGATGTACTGATTAAAGATTGGCATGAGAGCCAAATGTACATATCAGCCTAACTTTACTGATTCTTAATCTCCCTAATCTTATTCTTTCTTTCTTTTTTTTTTTTTTTAACAAAGTTGGAGGAGTGTTATCAAGAACATGTGATATATTGGGGGAAATGTTTCATGATACAAGCAGATACTTATTTCCAGAAAAGGGTGGAGTCTTTGAGAATACCAAGAGATTATCTTTAATCCTGGACCACAAGTAGGCACTTTAAAAGCTTTTGTCATGACTGTGTTTTCCTTTGGTGGGAATTGCAGGCCTTTTTGGTGGGCATTGTTGTGCCTGACCCTGAAGTCATGCCCTCCTGGGCCCACAAGAGAGGATTTGAAGGGACGTATGAAGAGCTCTGCACAAATAAGGTGGGTACCTCTGGGCTGCCTCCGAAAAAGTTGCTGATCTTTTTATAATATGACATAAGGGGAGGATTGAAAAGCAGTAGATCAATGAAATTTGAACATGTAGGTAAATTTCTAACATTTTTTAAAGTGGTAGTCCCAAACCAGAAGTTCATCTTTTCTGGCTGAAAAGGAAGTTTGAGAAACCGTTGAATTTTAGAGCCAGATGATATCACAGAAAGCTTGTCCAGCCCTGTTGTTTTGCAATTTGGAAGAGAGTCCAGAGAGGGAGGGACTTGCCAAGGTCATCCAGCTGGTTAACAGCCAGCCGTCTTGGTGTGAGCACAGCCTCCCTGACTCTCTGGCCACACACTTTCCAAATGTCAGGTAGATTTTGTACCCTACTGGCCTTCAAAAGACAGCTGTGGAATTGAAAAAGTAATACAATCCTTCCTGCTTAGAACATTAGCCACTTGACGCTTTCAGAAACCTTCTTACGGCACGTGTAGGACTGTGTGCTTCCTGGAGGGGCACTGCTGTGCTCTGACCCTGCAGTAGTAGCCCCTTCGGTCACACCGTCCATGTTTCAGCAGCAGCCATAGACTCTTCCTTTCCCAATGGACCCTGGGCTCCCCTCGGGATGGCAGGGCCCCTGTGACTCACCAGGTTGACCAGAGGGCCCTCTTTAAAAGAAGAAATTGAGTGGTCCCTTAGCCTGTTCATGGTCACTATTTGACCATCCCAACATTGACTTTCCTGATGTGAGGTAGTGATTGACGTGCAACCAGGGAGCATGTGAGGGGGGAGGGGAGGAGGGTCAGCACAACTGCCAGTTGCACTTTGCTCAGAACTCATTGTTTCCTTTACCTCCATTTTGAAATGTATTCTTGCCTTGTAATTGTACTTATATGGTTCAATTCAGGACGTAAAGAAAGCCATTTTGGACGATTTGGTGAGGCTAGGAAAAGCAGGTGGACTCTATTCTTTTGAACAGGTAAATGTTACCTTCTGCATACTCAATACAGCCCTTTATTCAGTGATGGAAATTTGCCCCTGGTGACCCTGACCTACATTCCCCACCCTCCATGCTGTGGCCCGCTTGCAGGCTGGGTACAAGCGGACCACTGAAGGACTATTTCAAGCTGACACTGCGACAGCCTGCCTCCTGAACTGAAATAGGTCATATGTAGAATGAGATTGTGCTCATCCTTGTAATTACAGAGGTTCATAAGGCTGAAATATTAGCCCAGCTGTCACTAGTAGATCATGTGTACACAGTCTGTCTCCCAAGCTGACTGCAATACTCAATACCAGAGTCCTATCTTATTTTTACTTTTATGGGGATCTGAAAGACATTAACTGTCTTCTTAGCTTACTCGCTATGAGGACATCGGAAAGATTGGGCTGGTCAGGCCAGTAATCTGGCAACCCAGAATGCCCTCTTCAAAGAGTAGGCAACAAAGAATGTGTTGGGAGAGAACACAGTAGTCCTTTAAGCTTTTTTTGTCTTCTCAAGGTTAAGGTCTTATTATAACTGGGTTTATAAGCATACTTGGTCCTACTTAAACACGTATCATCTATACATCCTCTTTAGTCAAAATTTCAAAAAGAAAAATTCATTAATATCCTGATTTTTAAAATTTCCCCTTATGTTTAAAATAATTATTTTTCATAAAGTTTTGTTTCTCCAATAGGGGTCCCCCTAAAATAGTGTTAAGGGTCTGCAAGGTTTATGGGAATTTTTAACTTCTGTGTGTTCATTTTGATAACCTAAAAACATTTTTAAACCAGTTTTAAATATAAAACTCTTGTAGTGATAATTTGTGATCTAAAAACATTTTCACAGATTAAGAGTTTGATTTCTTATGCTTCAAGCTGAGAAAATCTAAACATAATTTCAGGGTTTGAAAGAATTGTTTTTCTTTCAAAATAGATTTTTACATGAATTCAGTTTGAGAAATACTGCTTTACCCTAATCTGTCATTGCTGGATAAATGAATCTTTATTTTAAAAAAATTATAAAATCTGAGGCATTCAGGCAAGTTACATTTATCTTTTGGAGTAAAAGATCAATTCTGGCATAATAATTATCTAGATTTCTAAATTTGCCAGCACTGACTTCATTGCCCTTCCTTAATTGAGAGCTGTGTGACTGGATCATGTGATAATTTAGAGCAGGGACCACACTTGAGTGGTCCCAGGCCTGACTGGGCTGGACCTATGAGGTGCTTTGAAGGGTTGGCTGTGAGGTGACTGGGGACATGCTTTTTCAAGTTGCTTAGCCCCTGCAGGGAACCTCTGGTGGCTCAGTGGTTAAGAGCTAAGACCGCTACAGTTCGAATCCACCAGGCGCTCCTTGAAAACCCTATCGGGCCGTTCTACTCTGTCCTATAGGGTCACTATGAGTCAGAATGACACTATGGCAACAGGTTTTTTTTAGCCCCTGCAGACATCCTTGGGCATTAACAAGCCCCGCACGCCCCCTGCTGGCACTAGGATGGATGACCTGCCCCAGGACATGCAGAGAATTTAACATTGCTCAGTTCATGGGAAAAAATACCAACTCCTAAGAAAATGCGGAAAAGGGATCTTTGGTTACATTTCTAGTGTTAACCATTGCTTTGATTAGATCTTTTACTGAGAGGAGACGTGCTCTTGACATCACACATTCCTTAAGCAGAGTTTCTGCTCTAATAATCTGCCCTCTCCACCGTAAACCTCAAATACAGGGAAGTCATGTGGCATCCCAGAGGCCTTTAGTTTTATTTCCTAGGCTGTCACCTCCTGATTTTGTCTGTTCTCATTCTCCTCTTTGTTGATCTGTGGCATCCTCCCTACCACAGCTAGTGTGTGCCCTCAGCTGACCACAGGAGGGCAAAAATCAGGCCTCACGCCTGAGTAGGGTGTGCTCCCTGCTGGGTTCCAAAGCCTGACATAAATTATTTAGGTTAACCCGTAATTCAGTGTCAGCTTGTTCTTTTCTCTCTTCCTCAAGATTGAATGGTCAGTTAAGGCTTAACTCTAATTAAAACGCACACACATACGCACAGACAATAGATATGCAAGTCCAAGGCTTAAACTGTCCAACAAAAGCTTTAAAAGCTCAGACTAACTAGCCTGGATTGGTCTGAATTAAACTTTGAATTAGAAAAAATGTAATTTAATTTCCAAAAATAGTTCCTAAAAGTAGGGTAACCATTATTCATGGAGATCATTGAGAGATATATTTTAATGAGTAGATCAGAAGCATTTAAAATAATTATATCTACAATTAAGGTACTTGAGCATATGTAATCGTGATTTGACTATTTTCTTGACATTTATATACTTCATTAATTTGCATACGCAATACAAAGTTTACTTTGACACTTCATAGATTTTTCAAATTCTGTGTAGTGAAGCCCTAACTAAAAACATTTTACTGTATTTCCTGTCATTGAAATGAATACTTACCTAGCCAATTTGCCTTTGAATCAGAAATGAATTGAGCATTTCCATAATTAATTTAAATGCTTCATTTTTACTTTATCTCTTCTATCTTAAATTATTCACTCTGTGTTTTTTATCTACAAGCAAAATTGTGTTAAAGTCTTTTATTTAGTAATACCATTGAAAAACTTAAAATACTGTTTCTTCAAAATTATGAAAAGCTCTGTGCTTTAATGAAATGGTATAAATTGAAGCTTCGAGAACTTTTATTCCAATGCAGTATTTAAATATTACAGTATTTCTAAATTAAGGGAAAAAAACCTATGGAATCTCTTTTCAATGACAAGAGTGTAGTTTCAGGAAAGGAAGAGAATCTCCTTCCTTCTTTCCTCAACAAAAACGTTGCCTATTAAAAATTGGAAAACTAGTTTCATACTGTGTTTCGTACAAAGATAGAATAAACATTCTCATACCTTTTTTATATAAATTCACAGTTTGACAGTTTAATTTTATGGGAAAATATATAATCATTATAGAAAATGAAAATTGGTTTTATCACTGATTCATTTCTGGAAAAAAAAAAAACAACTATCGGTTTGGGGCCCACAGTTAAGATCAGTGATAGTCAAACAACTGGTTTGACTCATTTTTTTCCACTTAAGAATTTAAATAAACCCAGGACAGTAGGTTAGACTGGAGCAGGGACTTGCAGCCTAGCAGCAGTGTTGTTCTGACCCACTAAGGAACTGGAGAGTGAGCCAGGTGCAGGCTAGAATATTGCTTGACCTTCTGCAAGGCTGTATTTAATGATATTGCCTCTCCTCAGGCAGGGGCTGTTTTGTAGATAGTCATATTGGACTGCTGATGTCCCAGTCTGCTTGCTGCAGGTAGCTGGTTTGACAGGTATTCAAAATCTACCTATTGATGCAGTTTTTTGGTCCTAAGATCTTAATGTTTTCTTTTACATTTTACTTACTATCTAAATAACATTATGTAGCTCTTCCCATCAAATTCATCTTCCCTGTCCTGTATTGTTTGTAACTTCTGCTTGTCACTGCTAGGTTTTCAAAGGTGTCCCGATTACACAGTGTTCTCTATGTGCTGTTGGGATTGCAGACCAGCTGAAAACACAGGCTGCAAGGATCCTATAGAAATTATATCTTGGCATTTATATCTCCTTTTAAAAATCATATTATTAATTCTGTTCACAAGAGAAGGTGAATAAATAGTTTGCACCGATCAAAAATTTTTCTGATACTGTTTCTGTCAGAAGAGAACTTTTTTTTTAAGTTAGGATATTAGCACTTCGGATTTTTCAGTTTTTCATTTTATGACAGTAAACATGAGTTACTAAATTAAGTCACTGTGTCTAGGATTAAATTTTATCTAGGTTGTATTAATTTTCTCTTCAAGCTAACTAATTTTGTTGTCAAATGGTGATTTCCAAATTTGTTTTAAGTTGCGGAACATAAACAAACAAAAAAACCCATTGCTGTTAAGTCGATTCCAACTCATAGTGACCCTATAGGACAGAGTACAACTGCTCCATAGAGTTTCCAGGGGGTGCCTGGTGGATTTGAACTGCCAACTTTTGGTTAGCAGCCATAGCACTTAACCACTACACCACCAGGGTTTCCAACAGAACATAGATGGCATCTTATAGGAAAGTCCAGCATGCACAAAACATAAGAGCAGAGCTGCTTGGGTCAGTATGGGGCTTGAGCCAGAGCCCTGCCTCCACCCTATCTCCACCCCAACCACCTCGCCCCACCACTCCCCCACCTCACCTCCACCTACCTCTGTCTCTCCCCCACCTCCATCCACTACTACTTACCTATACCCCACCTCCACACCCACCTTCACCTCCACACCACCCCCAGCAGCGGCCTCTGTAGAATCCCTAGTTCTTAGTGCACTATGGTTTGAAAACATCTCCCTTGGGACCTGTTTCCAGTAAATTTTGGGTTCCCCAGAATAGTTTCTGTTTAATGAACACAAATTAAGAAAGAATTTTCCAGAGGGCCCAAAGAACAATAGCCTTATTCTTTGGCAAACTCATGCTTCTTTGAGTATCAAGAACACTGAGTTTTCAAACAAAATACTTTTGACAAGAACCTTCATCAATTTTGAAACACTTGATGACACCTCTCTTTAGCCAAGAGCCTAAGATTTCCAGCTATTTAAATTGGGTATTCAAGTAGAAATCCTTTCAATATGTAAAGTTGAGGCGGCTACCTGTAATGCTAGTTGCAGTTTTAGCCTAACCCTCCCCCCCGCCACACAGACACAGACACACACAGACACACAGACACACAGACACACAGACACACAGACACACACACACAGACACACACACACAGACACACACACACAGACACACACACACAGACACACACACACACGAATCCCTTAAAATGCTATTCTTTTTATGGAATAAGCTACTCTAAGTTGAGAGTGAAAGGAGCCCTGGTGAGGCAGTTGTTAAGTGCCTGGCTGTGAACCAAAAGGTAGTCGGTTTGAACCCATCAGCCGCTCCAGTCACTCCGTGGTAGAAAGCGGTGGCAGTCTACTTCTGTAAAGATTTACAGCCTTCAGAACCCTATGGGGCAGCTCTACTCTGTCCTATAGGGTCTCTATGAGTCGGAATCAATCAACGGCAACGAGTTTAAGGTGAGAGTAGATCCTTCATTTGGACATATTTCTGAGACACAAAGATCAATATTATTTACTAATGCTGTGCTCATTTGAAATTACAAACATGGGTTTAAAAAAATGCCAGAATTTGTTAAAAATTTTCTTTAAAGCTTTTTAATTCTTAAGTAGAAGTTGGAAGTGTAGCTATTTTAGAGGGCTGTTTATATCAAGTGTTTGGTCTGAAAATCAGTTAATGAAACAGAGTTTTCTGAGCAGAGAATTCTTTGTCATATTAAAATACCCACCTGCCAGTACATGAAACTATTAGCATCAGAGATTTTGAAAACAAACATTGACATATTGAAGTTTTGCAACTATTGGACATAACTTGATTTTTAAAATAAGTTATTTCCTGGTTGTGTACATTGATTTTAATAACAGTCCTCATTTGACAGTAGCATCTCAGACAATAAGTGATCTTTCTCCCTTCTTCCCCTGGCTTTTGCATCCCACACTCGCCTGCTTCCTTTCTGCCTCAAATCCACTTCTCTGGCTCTAGCCCAGGCTGCAATTCTGACCTCCAGACTAATATATCCAATGTCCAAAACCCAATTTTGGGTCTCTCAGAGGTGTTTCAAACAACATGAATGCTTTATCTTCCCACTCCCCCCAAATTTTTCTGCTCCTCCTCCAGTTTTTGACATCTGAGTATGCTCAAGTCAGAAACCTAGAGCCATTCTTATTATCTCAAGATATCCCAGTTTCCAAGTCCTGTCCTTTCTGCCCCCAAAGCCTATTTCCATCTCCACAGCCAGCTCCACGACCAAATAACCATCATCCCTTGCCTCTTGACTGAAACAGCACCTAATTGGTCTTCCAGCTTCCACTTTTGCCCCGTTTCATCCATTGTTCACAGGGTAATCTTTACAAAGAGCCATTCTGATTTAGTCTCTTACTGCTTAGAAATTGCTTAAAGAATCATGTCCAAACTACTTAGCTTGATGTATAGGTCTTTTATAATTTTTCCCGTTTATCTCTCCAGACTATTTCTTTCTTCCTCTTTATTTGTACCATATGTTTCAGCCCACACTTGTAATGTCCCAAATGTGCTTTGGCAAATGTTGCCTCTGGCTGGAGCACCCTCCTCTCCTCAGGCCATACAACAACTTCCCACCCCTTGCTTTCTTCATCTGGATAAATCCTACTTATCCTTCAAAGTTCAACTGAGGCATTCCTTATATGCCTCCAGCCTGGGTTAGGTGGTGTATGAGGAATTTATTCAGATCTAACAGAAAAACCGATTCACAATGTCTTTAAATACATAGGATTTTTTTCCCCCTCTCACATAAGAAGTCCAAATAAGCAGTCCAAGACAGGTTCAGGTCCTAAAAGACCTAGGCTCTCCCTGTCTTTCTACTCTCCACTCTTAGCATGTTGGCTTATTACCTCATGGTCACAAGGTGGCTGCTACAGCTTCTGTCCATATTCAGAGAAAGAAGAAGGGCATGTGGGTGGAGATAGCCATGTCTGAACCTTTTATCAGGAAAGCAAAAACTTGCCCTTACCACTGGCCAGAGAGGAATTTCATGGCCACTGTAGCTGCAAGGGAGGCTGAGATAGCAGGGAACAGGATTATCATGATTAGCATAGACTGATTTAGCCCCAAACCGAATCAGGGTTCTATTAGCAAGGAAGAAGTGGGAAGTGGATACTGGCTGGGAAAGCAACTAACTGCCTGCCACAGGTGTTGCTCTGTGTGCTTGTCCCCATAGTAGCAGTATCATACTGCAACATCTCCCACTAGATTGTAAACTCTATGCAGGCAGGGATTATGTCTTGTTCTTCTTTGTATCCCTGGTGCCTAACACAATACCTGACACATAGTAGTTGCTCAATAAATATCAGTTACACAAAACAACAAATTATATGTACACATAAAACATATATTTTGAATTAATTGACAAAAAAAAATTATACCAATTCATAACCCTGTTTGCTATTTAATGATGATGGGTGTAGTCTCTCAACAAAATAATTAAATTTAGTCCCAGTTATCATTCAGTATACAATTTCTTGGATACAGTGTCACTTCATGATTCAGCTCAAGCTCAGATTATAACATTCTCATAGAACTGACTGTGACCCTTTCAGCTGGAGCCCCACGTGGGAGGAGACTGCCCAGGCCCTCCTAGACCGGTCCATCTATTCTCTCTGGCTCCATTTAGCCTTGTAAAGAACCTTTGTATGAGGAGACCTGGGACCTGCCTCACGGAAATAGGCAGTGTGAATACTAAGTCTGATTTGTCTATACCTCCCCTCCCCACAGATGAGATAAAATTCCATGGCAGAACTTTTTTTTTTTTTTTTTAAACACGGACTCATCATTTAACTTGGACTTTATGTTCCTCCTGTGAATGGCACCACCATCCATGCAGCCATCCCAGCCGGAAATCTGGGAGTCCTGAAGGCTGCCTCTCTCTTATGCTACATCTTACCAATTTATCTCTGAACTGTTCTTGAAACTGCTTACTTGTCCCTGAATCTGCCACTGACCTAGCAGAGGCCCTTATCGTCTCTCCCATGGATTGGCCAGATCCTTCTGATTGGCGTCCCTGCTTCCAATCTTGCTTTCTCAAAAACCATCTTTACGTTTCTATTGGTGAGATAATTCTAAAACACAGATTCAAGCAGTGTCATCCCCCTGTACAGAAACCTTCAGTGCCTCCCTATTGCCCTAGGAATAAAGTTTAAGCTCCTCCAGGAACTGACCCCTCTACCAGTTCAGTTTCATCTCTCACCCTCTTTACCTCCTACTTTATATTACAACAATAAGAAACCAGTTGGATTTCCTTTCTCACACTGCCATTTCTCACCCCCATCGCTTTTTCTTGGGGTTGCTTCTCCCTAGAATGCCCTTTTCCACTCAACTGTCCCCCTTTGTTGGTTAACTCTTACTTATTCTTTAGAACTCATCTGATTTGGGAAGTCTTCCCTAACTGTTCTTCCCTCTCTCCTACCATAACTGCGTTAGATGCCCTTCATCCTGTGCATACCATATTGTGTAATAATTGTTCAGTGTGTCTCTGTCTGCTGTACTGGATGAGGATGTATACTCCTTGAGGGCAGGGACATTACTGATTCCTCTTTGTATCTTCAGTGCCTGCTACAAAGTAAGCAACCATGCATTTCTGTTGACTGGCTAAATGAATGAGTAGAAGGAAAAAAGGTGGCTTTCAGACATGTCAAAAGAGCTTAATGTTCAGTTATTAACAATTTCAACTTTTAAATAGTCATAATGTTTGTATGTCTGTATATCTATTCCCATATGCCTGTCTACTTTTATCATGTATGTTATAAATATTATGTTCTATTCCTGTTAAAGATGTATTCTGCATTTGGTTTTTAGGTTAAAGCCATTCACATCCACACTGACATGTTCTCAGTTCAAAATGGCTTGCTGACGCCAACACTAAAGGCTAAGAGACCCCAGCTAAGAGAGTACTTCAAAACACAAATAGAAGAGCTTTACTCAGTCTTCATATGAAGTTCAAGGAAAGTTCTCAGTATAATGGACTGGGTAGCAGTATTAGTTATTCTGGAAAGTAATGAGTCAGAATGATGCAGCTGAAAATGAATAAGCACCTGACCTTATAATTAAGCCTTTTCCTGTCCCAAGAGGTCTTTAACGATATTTTCTCTATCATCATCGAGTACACTTTATTTTTATTAAAATGGTATTGTAGCAAGCTGATAAAAATATTATAAATGGCAATGTAAAAATCAAGACATTTTCTCAAGGACTGTGTATCACTAAAAGTAATATATTCTCAATGTTCACAGAATTCCTATTAAACATAAAGGAAAAATATAAGTGATATATTGTACTTAATTATTTGTGGCATAGAAACCAGATACAGCAAATATTTAGGCAATGTGGACTACCTCATTCAATAACTGATTGTCAAAATCACAATTAAATCAGACTTAAAAAATTAAAGCTGGGTGTACAGAATCATGCTGAAACAAAGCATGAGAGCTCACATTCTACATAACTTTAGATTATTTAAACATGACAATCCATATTGATGTGAAAAAGTTTTCTCTCTAATTTTTACCTTTATTCATGAAAAATGCATATTCAGATATTTGTAAAACAAATGTTATATAACAATTTACAAAGATCTTTCAATACATTTTTTCATTTAAGACCATTAATATTCAGAAACTACCTAGGAAAAAATGTCATGTGAAAACTACTTCGAAATAGTATATGTATATCCATGGACTTCTTATCATAATGACTTCTAAAAGATGTTTGTTGATTTTACAATGAATGGACCCTTGGGGAAGACGGGAGAAGAAACCCAGAGTTATTTCTCAGGGTGGGCAGCAATTAATGTACCTATGTTCCTTGCTGGGGTCTTCCAGTCTTCCATTGTCACCATGTCCATGCCAGGCCTGAGAAGCCCAATATGACTAACTCTGAACAACCTCACCTTTCAGTAAGGCTGTCAAGGCAGGATGGAGGGAGGGGCTGTTATCGCCAAATAAAATAATTTTCAACAACATAATTTTGAAGAACTTCTTCAAAATGCTCCTAGGAAACTTTATAAGTCCATCATATAGAAATAAACCCTTAGGGCATAATTCTATTCCCAAAATTTTTAAGTGTTTTTAAGTTAAGCATGAAAACCCCCTCTCTTGCATTATGTATTTAGACATGCCTGGCCCTGGGTGCCAACACTTTCATATGAAGCCCAGATATTATGGACAACAATTAAGCTTCAAGCTACAGACTGTGCATCTGAAGAAGGCACAGTACCTAGGAAAGTGTTTTTCTTCTGTAGAGCCAGGTCTTTGAAAGCAAAGGAGGGGCCTATTCACAGTCCAGAAGCTCTTTTCACCTGGAGTAAATCCAAACTGTAAATAAATGCTGTCAGTTAAAAACTGCGTAATTACACAGGCCTCCTGGATGAATTATACACTTACATTTCAGTCTTGCTAGTAGTGGACTACAGCTTCATTTGATGTATTTATTTAATCTTTTACATAATTCCTTGAGCATATTCTCTCTGAAGATCCACTGTGTTCACTTATGGATTTGACATTTAGTAAATGAGTTAGTTATATGTGCATTAATTTTGAAAGACATTTCTGAATAAATAATACTAAAAATGTCTGAGACCACATCTATGTAGTATTAATTTTTTATATTTAATATATATTTAACTAATAAAAGTAAAAATTGTTACCGGAATTGGCTATTGATACTATTTTAGAGGCCAGTAACTTCACATTACAAAGAAAAAGCTGTCCTTCCACTCAAGTAAAATTTTACAGTTGGCTTTGTTTTCAAAAAGATTTTGGACAATGTAATACAAGCAAATAATTTAAAACTTATTTTGATTCTACTATACTTTATAATGGTTGGATATTATTGATTATGGAAAACTTAGGATTTCTTTTTTCTCACTGCAAAGATTTTATGTTTCGACCTGCTTTCCTGATCTGTGTGAAAATCATCACATTGGGCCAATAAATAGTGACGATGTGCTGAGAAAAGAGTGAACCCTAAATATGTTGCATGTACATTTATCTATTCCTATCTGTTTAACTCCACTTAAATTTTTAATAAAGGAAAAATGAGACAATATGTATTTCTTGCTTCAGATTTCCCAACATTATTCTGCAAAAAAAAAAGTTTGTATTTCTCTTTAACCAATAGAAAAAGGCTATGTACTTAAGACATTGGCATTCAGATTGGGCATAAGATCTAAGACCGGAGGTATAATAGATAATCAGTTCCTTAAGCATAAACATGTTCTTAAATGTTTGGCTTTTTTACCTGTTTCTCATTCAGATGTGTTAGTAATCCTCACATTTTGTAAACTAATTCTGTTGTGTATATTATAAAATGGAATTACATCAATTCTTTTTCTTTTTGTCATAAAAGATGTCTCAGTATCATATTGTGATTTCCTGTCCAGACAGGAGGGGAGACTGTGTCCAGGTGTGGTGTATAGACCTAGCCCCATGTATTAGGAATTCACAAACTCAGAAGTCCAAGGAGTAAACCTACCGTGTCTCCCTCACATAAGCAAGTCACCCTTTCATTCTAAATTTAGGTAAAACTGCAAGCATGAGAAAAAATAGAACTTTCCATTGCAATTTTTGCAATCAGATAATGTTTTAGCAACTTGAAATCAGTTAATTTGATATTCTTATCCATCAAAGAACCAATATTATTTTATTTTTTTGCAGTAAAGAAAATTATTCTTTATTTTTCAAGTGTATAAAGCACAAATGTGATATAGTTATTTAGAATATAAAATACTATAAAATGAATGTAAAGAACAGGAAAACATATTTTTGCATGAAAGCAGACCACTTGCAAACTTGCTTATATCTCAGGAAAAAGAAATGAATGATCATATATAAAATTGATAAACTATATGTTGGGCTAAGTTGGCTGTATTTTCTTGCCTGTTTTTATTTAAAGAAGCATTTACTTGAAAAAGGATCCTGGTAGTCTGAATTGTCTCTCAAGTATGCTCCACAGTCCTTTCTGTGAATGTACAATTAGCTGCAGTCAGAATGGGATTAGCATTCCAGTGAGAACTAAGCCCCAAATGAGAAACTCTTCAGATAGAACACATTAATAATTGTAACACAGAGGCAGTAGATAAATACCTGAATACAAGCATTTCTAAACCTGGTTCCAAACTGAAAAGGTTAAATGTTCATTTGACTGCTTATTTTCATTTTCCTTGTTAAGTCATTGCAATGATTGCATGGGCGGAAGATTGATATTTTTTGAAGAATTGCTTATTCTACTTTCAATTTTTAAAAACTGAGAGGATTAAAATATTACTTTTTAAATATGCATAAAAGTATCTTAACTGTAATTATATTTTAAGTTGCTTTGTTATAATAGCATGCATATCAAACAAAATGCATTTATGAAAACTTTTGTAAAAAATAAAGATTTTTCAGTTCTCAAAGTTGCTTATAATTAGTATTTTATATATTTAGATCACATAATCTCCTGATGTTAATATATTTGGTAATCATCAATGATAATCAATGTTTATGATAAACACAGTATCGAGCTAGGTCACTAATCAGCCTTTGTAAGTGTTCCCCAAATTCCAAAGACTCATGGTGTACCAGAGAGACTCTCCTTTGCCTGGGACTCTGCTGAAACTGTTGCTCTCACCAAATGTGTCCTAGGTTTAAATCATTCTTATAGTTTTGAAAGAATAAATAACTGTATTCAAATTTTCCATCATGATGGCCCTTAAACATATTTCCATGTCTTTACTCATATACAGAGTAGTAGGTATGATTTCTTAAAATGGTGCATTCTGCCATGTCTAAGTTTTACAGATTCTGCCTTCTCCATATATTTGCTACCATCCATTCCTCTTCTTTCTCATAGCTATTAGTGTAGTCTGGTCCATTTTCATCTCTTGTCTGGACTCACTGCACTCTTAACTAGTCTTCCTGTTTGCTGCCGGCATTCTCAAATTTCACCACCACATTTCAGCCAAGGACGATCTTTCTAAATTGGAAATCTGGTCATGCCACTCTCCTGCTTAATATTCCTTTGATGACTTCCCGTAGTTAGCAGGATAAAGTTTAGCATACAAGGCCTGAAGGGATCTAGCATCTCTTCTCCTGCCCCTTCCCTATGGAAGGAAACTTAATTCCAATCATGCCAACAACTTTTTGTAGTGCCCTGAACGTATCATGCTTTTCTGTGCCTCCATGCCTTGCATGGTATCCTTTTCCTAGAATGCTCTTCCCTTTTATCCCCCTTGTCTAACTTCTACCAGTTCATCTCTCAAAACTCAGCTCAAGCATCCTTTTCTCAGGCTTCCCACATGGTTGATTGATTGATTGTTCCCTCTGCCCCACTCCCACTCAGACTGTGAGCTGCCTGAGGTGGTAGCCCCAGTGCGGAAGACCTGTCCTGTCTGTAGTATATGCTCAAAAAAATCTACTAAATGAAATCTGCTTGGTTCTTTTTCATATGTTGCATAACATTAAGACTCAATACTTGAAGGAACATTTCATCTATCACTGTGATTTATTCTATTCTTGTCAATTACGCAAACTTAAACTGGCTTTCAGTTGGACTCCTAAAGCCTGTGGATGGCGTCACAAATGAAGCTGCTTAGTGGGTTACTCAATTGTTGTTTGTTAGTTGCCATTGAGTCAGCTCTGACTCATGGCAACCCTATGTGCAACATAACAAAACATTGCTCAGTCCTGTGCCATCTTCAAAATCATTGGCATGTTTGAGTCCATCATTGAGGCCACTGCATAGTACCTTCCAACCTAGAGGGCTCACTATGTTAAATAATTTTCTGTTGTGATTCATAGGGTTTTCATTAGCTAATTTTTGGAAGTAGATTGCCAGGCCATTCTTCCTAGTCTGTCTTAGTCTGGAAGTTCTGCTGAAACCTGTCCACCATGAGTGACCTTGCTGGTACTTGAAATACTGGTGGTATAATTTTCAGCATCATAGCAACATGCAAGCCATCACAGTAAGACAAACTGATAGATGCGTGGTGTGGTTACTTCATAGGAAAATATTCAGAAAGCTTTCCTTTGGGCTCCAGTGAATCCCAAACCCACAAACTGGCTGTATATTCATACACATAATATTATAATCATATACACAATATTGGAGTATCACAGAAAAGTCCTTCTTGAGCTTTTTGTAATTTTACCTCTAAAAACTGCATTTTTAAAATGTGAAATGTTGACATTTTTTAAAAAAATAAGAAGATAGCTATTGTTATGTGCATAATATGCTTATCAGATGCAGCCAGATATTCAGCCTGAATGTATGGTCACTCTAATGTCCCTCTAATTAAGCAGAACAGAAGAGTTGAGCCCCACTGCACTAGGAGGGAAGCCCCTATGGAATTTTCTGACTTGATCACAAAAATGCTTAATGTCCAGAAAGTGGTTCCTGGGCAGGCACTAAGGGACTGTGTTTGTCCTCTAGAGCCTGGTCTAACTGGTCTTCATAGGCATGGTTAGAGCGACCCTCAAGTGCCATGGCCTCTCAGTAAATTGCTGGCCCCAAGACATGAAGCTGATTCCTCAGGCCTCTGCTCCCTGTTGCCTTAATGTGCATTTGTTCCTCTTCGACCTTCTTGAACTGAGTTAGACTGACCCCTAGACACTCCTTGTGCTCAGACTCCTAAAGCTCCATTACTGTGGCCTCCCTGCAGTGCTGATAAGGAGAGCAGCTGAGGCATCAGAAGCAGGTGTTGGAACTAATCGACTATTGAGGAAATCAAAACCAAACGAGTGCCCCCAGATAAGTAAAACACTACTGGAAAAAAAAAAGTAGGAGGCCTCACACTACTCAATCTCAGAAACTACTAAACAGCTACAGTAGTCAAAACAGCCTGGTACTGGTACAACGACAGACATATAGAATGATGGAACAGAATTGAGAACCCAGAAATAAAGCCATCCACCTATGGACACCTGGAAGGAGCTCTAGTGGCTCAGTGGTTAAAGAGCTTGGCTGCTAATCAAAAGGGCAGCAGTTTGAACCCACTAGCCACTCCGTGGGAGAAAGTTGTGACAGTCTGCTTTTGTAAAGACTTACAGCCTTGGAGAAACCCTATGGGACAGTTCTACTCTGTCCTATAGGGTCGCCATGAGTTGGAATTAACTCGACAGCAATGGCTTTGGTTTGGGTTATGGACACCTGATCTTCTGCAAAGGGTCGAAGTCCATTAAATGAGGAAGAGATAATGGTGCTGGCAAAACTGGATAGCCATTTGCAGAAAAATGAAACAGGATCCATACCTCACACCATACATAAAAACTGACTCAAAATGGATCGAAGACCTAAATGTAAAACCTATAACTTTAAAGTTCATGAAAGAAAATATAGGGACAATGCTAGGGGCCCTAAATTATGGCATAGATAGAATATTAAACATAACTAAAAACGCACAAACTCCCAAAGATAAGCTAGATAACTGGGATCTCCTAAAAATTAAGTACTTATGCTCATCAAAAGACTTTTCCAAGAGAGTAAAAAAAACACCTACAGACTGGGAAAAAATCTTTGGCAATGACATATCTGATAAAAGTTTAATCTCTAAAATAATACAGAAAACTCCAACAACTCAACAATAAAAAGATAATCAATCCAATCACAAAATGGGCAAAGGACACGAACAAACACTTCATCAAAGAGGACACTCAGGCGGCCAACTAATACATGAAAAGATGCTGGTGATCATTAGACATTAGAGAGATGCAAATCAAAACCATGATGAGATGCCATTTCACCCCTGCAAGAATGGCACTGATCAAAAAATTCAGGAACCAATAAATGCTGGCGAGGTTGTGGGGAGACTGGAACTTTCATACATTGCTGGTGGGAATGTGAAGTGGTAGAACCACTATGGAAAATGATATAGCACTTCCTTTAAAAGCTAGAAATAGAAATACCATATGATCCAGCAATCCCACTCCTTGGAATATATCCTAGAGAAATAAGAACGATCACATGAATAGACATACGCGCACCCATGTTCATTGCAGCATTATTCACAATAGCAAAAAAATGGAAACAACCTAAGTGCCCATCAACAGATGAATGGATAAACAAATTATGGTACATATGCACAATGAAATACTATGCAACGATAAAGAACAATGATGAATCTGTGAAACATCTCACAACATGGATGAATGTGGAGGACATTATGCTGAATGAAATTAGTCACAAAAGGACAAATATTGTATGAGACCACTAGTATAAAAACTCAAGAAAAGGTTTATACACAGAAAGAAACAATCTTTGATAGTTATGAGAGAAGGGAGTGGTAGTAGAGGAAATCACTAACTAGATAGTAGACAAGTGTTAACTTTGGTGAAGGGAAAGACAATACACAATAAAGGGGAAGTCAGCACAACTTGATCAAGGCAAAGGAAGACACTTATAGGAACACAAGAAGAAAAAGAAAAAGGCAACCACAGTAAATACTATAGCATATATAACCCTACAACAACAGTAAAAACAAATAATTTACAAGCAGATACATAAGCAGATATGTATGCTGAATAGGAGAAGGACTGGGGAAGATGTCTTAGCCTGGGTTCCCTAGAGAAGCAAAACTAGTAAAGTATATAAATATATATATAGACCGAGATTTTTATCAAGGACATAGCTCATGGCATTGTAGAGGCTGGAATGTCCCAAGTCCATGGGTCAAGCTGGAGGCTTCTCCTGGCTCACAGACTGCGGAGACTGATGAATCCCAAGATCAGCAAGCAAGGTGGCAGGTAAGCTGCTAGCTAAAGTCCCAAGAACGGGGGTCAGATGAACAGGAGCCAGCTGCAGGATCTGGAGTGAGCAAAAGCCCACATGCCTTGCCAGAAAGTCCACCTATATTGGATGCAGGCCACACCCCCAAGGAAAGTCCCTTTCAACTGATTGGCCACTCACAGCAGATCCCATCATGGAGGCAGTCACATTATATCAGATCTCTTCATGGAGATGACTGCATCATTATATGACTGCCAGACTACATCATAACTGCCAAACCACTGAAAATCATGGCCCAGCCAAGCAGACACACAACCTTAACAATCACAGAGGGCTTATAGGAGTATACAATGTACATATACAGGTTAGGCTGTGGATATTTTACATACATATTTGTATGTATAGCATGTATAATCATATATATAATAGTACAACCAACAAGGTTAAACTGTTCCCTCTCCATCCATTACACCCTGGGTCTATGGTCAACTAGTCCCTGATAAGGCATCCTGTGTAGCAGCCCAAAGCCACTTTACTGCTCCCCCTCCTTTGGGACATGCGCAATAAGCCTCAAAGCTGTTCTTAGATGAACTTCATGCTTCACACCCTGAAAAACATACCCCTGGACGCCATGACACTGCACGCCCCACACATGAATTATGCATTACTTCCCTATTCTGAACCTTGTAACTACCCTGAAATCTCCAACCTCAGGGAACTTGAGATTTAGTTTCCAAGCTCCTTGCTTGACTGGCTTGCAATAAAGTCTATTTTCTCTTTCTCAAAGGCCTGGTGTCTCTCAATTGACTTGAGGGGTTGCACCAGGCAGGACCCACCCTCACTGGGTTACCATAGAGTACAAAGGGGCACAATCATAAAAGCTTCCTAAACATATCCCAACACGTTGAGAGACCAAGTTACTGGGGCTGAGGGCTACAGACCGTGGTCTCGGGGGACATCTAGGTCAATTGGCATAGCATAGTTCATAAAGAAAATGTTCTACATCCTACTTTGGTGAGTAGCTTCTGGGATCTTAAAAGCTTGTGAGCACCCATCTAAGATACCTCTACTGGTCCCATCCCGTCTGGAGCAGAGGAGAATGAAGAAAACCAAAGACACAAGGAAAATATTAGCTCAAATGACTAAAGGACCACATGAATCACAGCCTCCACACACCTGAGCCCAGAAGAACTAGATGGTGCCCAGCTACCACCACTGACTGTTCTGACAGGGATCCCAATACAGGGTCCCAGACAGAAGAGGAGAAAAATGTAGAACAAGATGCAAATTCACACAAAAAAAACCAGACTTACTGGTCTGACAGAGACTGGAGGAACCCCTGAGACTATGGCCCCCGGACACCCCTCTAACTCAGAACTGAAGCCACTTTTGAAGTTCATCTTTCAGGCAAAGATTAGACAGGCCTATAAAACAAACAATAACACCTGGGAGGAACATGCTTCTTAGACCAATCAAGTATAGGAGACTAAATGGGCACTACCTGCCCAAAAGCAAAGATGAGAAAGCAGGAAGGGACAGGAAAACTGGATGAATGGAAACGGGGAACCCAGGGTGGAAAGAGGGAGAGTGCTGACACATAGCAGGGATTGCAACCAACGTCACGAAATAATTTGCGTACAAATTTTTGAATGAGAAATTAATTTGCTCTGTAAACTTTCCCCTAAAGCACAATTAAAACAAACAACAAAACACAGAAACAAAGGTCTCCTGGACGAGGAAAAGGCTTTTTCTAATTAGTTTCCCTTCAGCACAGAGTAAGTAGCCTGTGGCAGAGGCCCAGGTGCCATGCAGGCCAATGGTCAAAAGGGTGGGGCCGACGCCTCACTCTGGGTCTTCCCAGAAGCCGCCGCGCGGCCTCGCAGAAATAAAAAGGCGGGAGCGAGGCTGAGGGTTGTGGTTGCAGTTCTGGGGCCTTCGTTGTCGGTTTTTTTTTTTTTTTTTTGGCACCTGTCAGGTTGCTCCGCAGGCCTCGCCTGGGCGGTGATTCCCTCCGCTTGTAGTGCCATTCCTCAGGGATACGTCGAGAGTGGCCAAGAGGCCCACGAGGCCTGGGGATAGGCTGGCAATGTGGCCGCTACGGGTCTATACCCGCAATAAGCGGGCCGGCCAGAGGCTTAACCTAACTCCGACTCCGGACCTAAGCGCCCCCACGAAGGCAGAAGCCCCACCAGGCCCGGGCCGATGGCTCATTGCCCACTGTAAGCCTAGTCGGGCCGGCCTCTGGGGCGGGACCCAGGGCGGGTGAGCGCAGCGGGCCAAGCGGCCAGGCCTCAGCCCCAAGGATCCTGAGACCCATGGGCGGGGCTCCCGGGCTGTTGCCCTGAAACGTGTCGCGTTTTCGCAGGCCTGAAGGGGAAACGCAAAGCAGCGCAGGGTTTGCCAAAGGTCGTGGAGAAAGCCGAACGCAGCCGGCGGGGCGGGAGCGGCTCTCGGCTTCTGAGGTGAGTAGCCTCGAATAACAGCCCTACACCTTCTGGCCTCCTCAGAAAAATTCCGTTTCTAATTTTTTGCTAATACCCTCTCATTCTAAGAATCAACGAAGAAAATAAATGAATACTCTGATTTCGCTTTTCTCTGAACAAAAACCAAAATCTGTTGCCCTCAAGTCGATTCCGACTCAGCGACCCTCTAGGATAGAGTAGAACAGCCCCATAAGGTTTCCAAGGTGCAGCTGGTGGATTCAAACTGCCAACCTTTTGGTTAGCAGCCACTGCGCCACTAGGGATCCTCTCTGAACACAGACCCAAATATTTGACAGAAAATTTTGTTTAAAAAAAGTGGAAATCTTGCCTGTTACCTAAAAGCAAGTGAGATAAAACCTCTGAGAAGGCTTTTGTAGCATGATTTGGGTATTGGTGGAATTTATCCACTCCGTTTCTTACTTCCTAAGAATGTCTCCAAAGAGTTGTTAGGTTCAGAGCAGTAATGAACAGATACATTGACAGCCAAGTCCAGACCGTACGGACTAATTATGTTGTTTTGTTTGTTAGCACTCAGTTAAGAGTTACAGGAGAGAAAAGCCTGAAAGAAAATAGCACTAGTGAAGAGACCCAGGATGAGAAGAGTCCTCCATTGACTGTATGTATGTTTCTCCTATGTTTCTTGGATACGCTTAAGAGACCTGCAGTACCTCATGTACCTCAGCATAAAAGAATAAATTGGTCTTTGTTGATAGAAACTCCATAGGCTTCTGGTATTTTTATAAACATCGCTTTTGTATCTTTAGACAGGGCCTTGAATTTCTGATTCAGGTTGGTTCCTAGCCATGCGTTTTTGTTTTTGCTTTCACTTGAAAAGATTTGAGAAATATATGTTACTGGACAATTTTCTGTGACAGATACAAAACATTTCTTAATAACTCGTTATGTTTAGTGGCACTTAAACATTTTAAAGCCATTTTCACCTTTGACTTTCCATCAACCACTAGAAACAGGATTCATTACCATTACAATATTATGTAACTTCTGATCTACTGTATTTAATATGAATTCTGTACAATACTTTAAAGCTGTACTTCAATAGTTTGGGGAAAATTCACAGTTTAAAAATGGGTTGTGACTCATCTGATACTAGACATTAAATCTGATAGTCAAGTTACAAGTTATTAGTTTACATATTCCACTATAACATTTGTGTTTATCTGTGTGTGAGGAGGGCAGTTTCAACACAAGCCTTTTTTTTTTTTTTTCAAAGGATCTTGTGTATTTTACCACACACAGAAAAAAGACTGTAACAATGTTGAGCATTCCTTGTAGATGATTCTTCAGAATATGCAAAAAAAAGTGTAAAAAAAAAAGTTTCTTCTAATATTTGTATATTTCTTCCCATTCTTTTTTTTCTGTACTTAAAAAATTCTAGAAAATATTATCTTATTGTATATTCAGCCTCTTCCCCTAACATTAGTCTTCAAAAAATACAATGGTTAGTGTCTGCATAGTACTTCGTCTTGTAGATAGATGTACTATAATGTGTAACCATTTTCCCGTGGTGGGGGGATTGAGATTGTTTCCAAGATTTGCTGTTATACATCAGTGGACATCCTTCTACAGAAGTTTATGTGTGAACCTCAGATTATTACCATAAGGCAAATACTTTGCACTGGGTCAGGAGGTTGGATCATGTTTAAGATTTTTGATTCATGTTGGCAGATTGGCACCATCTTGCCTGAAATTTAAAAAAAAAAGAAAGAAAATCTTTATTAGAAGAAAAGTAGCATGTTTTAATTTGCGTACTCTTTTCTCATGTTATTGACCGTTTGCATTTCTTTTTTTGTGTGCAACACCTATTCATTATTCATATTGAAGATATACTTTGACACACATACATACGTAACAAGCATTTCCTTATTTGTTTGTTTTCCTTTACTTTCTGATATTTTAGACTTAGCTATCTTTTCTCTTAGTTTATTTATTTTGCTCTTATATTTGCAGGAAAAAAAGTCCTTCCTCTCTAAGGGATAAGAAAAATATTCACCTTCATTACCTATTTATTGGTTTATCCCATAGTAGTTATAGATTGTCGACTCCCTAGATATGTCCACAGCATTGTATTTTAATATCTGTTCTTTAGATTTAATATTAAATTTTATGAGATTATATCTATGATCAGTAAGCTGAAGGAATACATAGTATGTATGAAACTATATACAAAGTTGATGTTATTTCTTCATTTTCAAAATAGCCAAATCAATGTGGTATAACACTGTAATATAAAAATATTCAATCTCATAACTTATGCTATATCTTTAATTCTTATTCTACATAGGAATCAGTGACTGACCTTCAGGTTGACAGTAGTTCATCAAATAGTGAACTAGTATCAGGTAAGACTGCCAGATGTGAACTCCCTCAGCTTCCTGTCCTTCTGTCAAAGATAAGCATCCATTCATACCTCTGCCCTATCTTCCCATCTTTGTGGAATAGGTATCCTTCCCTTAGTCTAAGATGGATTGTCTGCCTTTGCTCCGAATCTCATCCGTAAAACCTTCAAGTACATACAAGTAAATGTGCAATTACAATAGTGATAAGTGCTACAAAAGAGAAATAAATATTTAATGACTTGAGTGTAACTAATCGAACTTAGTTGGAGAGATTAGGGAAGGCTTCCATGAGGGAATGAAAATTGAATTGAGATTTGAAGAAGGGTAGAAATCAACTGCAAAGAGATAAGCAAAAAGTAATCCAGGCAGAGAGAATGGCATGTGCAAAGATCCTAAGTTGGGACTGAGCATTATGTGTCCACTGAACCGAAAGAAGGCCGGTGTGGCTGGACTACAGAGAGCAGGAGGAAATGTAATCATAAGACAGGGTTGAACAGTCAATTAGAGGCCTTGCAAAGCCTTTAGGCTATGTCAAAGACATTAGTCTTTATCCTTAGAGCAGCAAGAAACCAATGAAATCTTTTAAGTGAAAATGATAATGATCAGTGGCTGCAATATGGGAAAAGGAGTGGAAAGGAACAAGAGTGTATGCAAGTAGGAGGCTATTGCAGTAATTCAGGGGAGAAATAATGGCAGGATATAATAAGGTGGTGACATTGGAGATGGAAAGAAGTGGACAGATCTGGTAGCTATTTTAAGAAGTGAAATTGACAGGATTTGGCAAATGACTAGTGAAGGAGATGGGAGGCGTCAAGGATGACTCCTGTTTCTGGCTTGCATAACTAGATACAAGGTGATGCCTTTCAATGAAGATCTGGTTTAAGGGGAAGATCATAAGTTCAGTTTTTAATATGTTATGGGTGCCTTTAAGATAACCAAGTAACAATAGTGACATAGGCAGCTGGTTATGGAGGGATGGATGTACAAGTTTGTAATCAGTCTACATATTGGTATAATTGAAGTTGTTCTTGAAAATAAGAAAGGGTGCTGTCAAAAAACCAGAAATTCTGAGGTATTCTTAAAAGGTGAGATTGATGAATATATCAAGAGCAGATAAAAACTACTGCAGAGGTAAGAGTAGTGCTAGAGAAACTCCAAACTCTTGGTCAATAAATGCAAAAAATTATAATAGAAGCGACCCTGACAGACTTGTCAAGGTGGTGAATTAAGAACTACATTGGGAATATTTGGTCCCCTTCTCCTCATTCCCTTCTTATACTGGAAACACAGATAGCTACTGGCTCTTGCTGCCACGTTAAAAGCCTGAGAACTACTCCCAAGCAAAGTGAGCTTCGGTCAGGGGTTGACCCCTAAAGGTCAATTTGGGGGCTGGAGTGAGAAGCAGAGGATATCCTGAAGTAGCTCCAGATAGCCACAAAGATAGCAGAGGGAGGAAAAAAAAAAGAAGACAGATAATGCTTATGTTTGTTAACTCCAGGATAGATATAGTATGGCTCTCTGAAATGGGAATTCTGATGCAGGAGACTTCCTGCGTGGACACTGACCCAGACAATTAGCACAGTGTCCCATGTAACCTATGATACCAGAAGATACAGTGGACATCCCCACCAGAACACAAGTTCCCAGAATATCTCATTGCTCTTCCAGAATCTCCAGAGATAGGCTACTGTTACCAGAATTTATACTCATTGCCATACAAGAGATTCTCAAATAGAAATATGAACAGACAATTAGGAACAGCCTTTGAAGAAAACTAGTGCCATGGAAGAGAGGCAACACGTATAACAAACAGAACTAACAACTGAGGAAAAACTAACAACTGAGAAAATGGCAGAAAACTTTAAATATCTTTTGAGAGACAAGAGGCCACTGAATCCATATAATAACAACAGGCTGCTATGAAAAAATGATTATAGACTTGGAAACTAAAAATATCATCAGATTAAAAGCTCAATAAATAGGCCTAACATTGTAATAAATACAGCTGAAAATCAAATTAGTGAGCCGGAAAATAAGAGGAATTTTTCGTAGAATATAGTGCAAAAGGACACAGAAGATGTTCAACAGATATTTTTCCTTCTTTGCCTGGTTCACTTCTTATTCTTCAAGAATAAGCGCAGGTGCCATCTCTACTGGGAAGCCTTTTTTGACTTCATTCTAGATGAGTTGTTCTAGCCTAGTAGTTTTGTGGTACTTTTTGTATACTTGTGTTATCGTACTTAAAACAGCAGTGTAATGTTTCCGTCTATCTCTTCATCTTGGCTCTAAGGCCCTTGAGAGCAAGTACTACCTTTTTTCTTCCTATCCACTTTTTTCCAATAATAAAATGGTATAAATGTGTTAGGTTTGAGTAGCCCACAGAATTTTATTTAACATGTAACCGTTTTAATTCTCCCTTGGAATCTAGTAATTTTATAATATGTTGAAAGATTAATTGAGAACTTCAGGTTTAATGTGGAAGATTGAGCACACATATTTATATCTCCCTTCTGAAACCCCACTAAAATAATAGTAAAAGCATAAAAAAGACATAGAGTCATATGGTGGAAAGAGCAGACCTCAACTTATAAGAGAATCAAAAAAGTTGGATCTAGAAGATAGATGGATGAATTATAATTAACTTAGACAAAAAACAAAACAACAACTGAAAGCTAGGTGCCTAGATTAGGGAGAAACCAAGAAGCAAACTGATTCAGGCTGTAGATTCAGAAATTGTAAGCGTCACATATTCCTGAAGGAGTGGATACAGATAGTGTTGAAAACAGGAAAATTTTTATCCTTTCCCCCGCCCTTTGTAGTGAGGCAACTACCTTTCTTCACACCCTGGCAGTCCAGAGACATTGAACTAGAGGGACTGGACTTAGGGATGCTAGGTACTGTTGAAAGCAGAAATGTACACCGAAAACTAGGTGGAAAGGATTAAGGAAAGTCATACTTAGTGGTGAAACCACCAGATCTTATCCCACTCCGCTGCTACATTGGCAGCCATACAAATATACCCCAAGTAAGAGATTAGAGGATACCGATACCTCTTTGGGAAACATACCTAGGAGAAGACCTATATTCTGTTAGTAATGGCCTTGTCCCTGTCTAAATGCCCTTCAGTAAAGCCAGATACTTCATACACCCCACTTATGAATCCAGAGCTTCCATTTAGTATTTTAGTGCTTCATTCTCATGAACGAACAAACACAAACACCAGACATTTGAGGAAAACATTTAAAATAAAAGATAGCAGATAAAAAGAATCTTGAAGGATACAGACAATACAGGGGAAAGAAAACTTTAAAAGCTGTATTTTCATTAATATCCTCAGAGTGATGAAAAGATGTTGTGTCCATGAAAGAAGTGCAGGTTACTGTAAAAAGCAACATTCAGAGAACAAAATAATTCTTAAAAAGTAAAAATATGAAACTAGAAATAAAAATTCTACAGAAAGATTAAATGGTAAAATTAAGGAAATATCTCAGAAAGTTCAACAAACATCAAAGAGATAGAAGATAAAAGATAAAAATAGTGGTGATGGTGGTACAACTCAGAATATACAAAAAATCTGTGAAAGCCGGAACCTGCTTAAGGCAGAAACCTGTTGAAGGAAAACTCAAATATTTTCCACTAATACAGAGTGATAGAAAAGTGGTAAGACTGTGCCCTGTCAAAGGTGGAAAACTTGGAAGACCCAGAAAAACAAGGCAGTCCTGTTGGGTTCTGGCTCTCACAGGTTTCACTATACAGGTAGTCCCTGACTTACCACGTATTCAAGTTACCACAAACTGCACTTAAGACCGTTTGTTTTTGTTTTTGTATATCTTATCGTTAGTCATATGTACTGCATACAGTGTTACAGTGCATAATTTGCTGATGTCATCGTATCTGTGAGTTTGTATATAATGTTTCCAACAAATAACAAATAATGTTTCCAACAAATAAAGATCGAATTTATAAAGATACTGATAATAAAAGTCAATAATAATGAAAACTTTAAAAAAAAAAGAAGAGATATTCAACTTACGTTAGAACTGACGTACAATGGAGTCGTCAGGATGGAACCCTGTTGTAAGTTAGGAACTACCTGTACTAAAAATCACTGAATTGTATACTTTAAATTGGTAAATTTTATAATATGAATTATATCTCAATAAAGTGAGATCAGGGATGCTGACGTCTAAAATATAGCAGTTCCAGGCATTGTAAACAGAAGGAAATTATTAAGCAAATAAAACTTGAAATTTTTCTAAAATTAAAAATGATCATGAATATGTACATTGAGAGAGCCCACCAAATGCCCAGCATAACAAATGAAAAAGAGACCCACACCAAGGTACAACGTTATAAAATTTTAAAATCCCCAGGATAAAGAGAGAAATCCTTCAGTCTTTCAGAGAAAAAATAATCAGTGCAAATAAGCAATCAAGAATATGAATGGCATTGGGTTTCTCTAGAGCAAATCCAGAACACAGTGGAAAATGCATTTAAAATTCTACAGAGAAATGATTTCAGAGAGATAGGATGGACCTCCACCAAAAATTTGGTTTGGATTTTAAGACTGATGATGCAACCTACACACCAAGAGAGTTTGAAAAGGTTTATTACTCACATATTGAGGCTTTCTAGAAAGAAGGGTGACTCCCAAGCAGGTTTGAAAATGGCTTGAGAGAACCAGGAAAGGAGACTGGGGTTTTTATGGTGATTAGGTGGTGGGGCCTGGGTAAGGGTTCTCATGCTTGATCTAAACTTAATGCCAGTGCCAAAGAAGGGAGCACTAGGGCATTCTTACCAGCTTTTCCAGATGCAGGGCACAAGGGGAAGAAGGAGGACTGAGGCTTAAAAGCTGTCAAACATCAAAAAACAAAGTCAGACTCTTTAATACACTAACTTAGATCACTGTATTTGGCTGTATCCAGCCAAACTATCACTCAAGTGTAAAGATAGTATAAAGAAATTTTTAGACAAGTCTTCCATGCACCTTTTCTCAGGAAATAGAGGAGATGCTATAATAAAACCAGGGATTAAATGAATAAAAAATTATAATCCAGTAGTCAAAGGCTCTAATATAGGAAATATATTAAAGAATTTCTTAAGATAATGGTAAAGGGAGATCCCAAGAAGACATCTCTGCAGCAAAAAACAACACGTCCAAATTTGAGCAAGTGGATTGAGATCTCTAATAGTAATATTTCTTTTAAGAAGAAAGGAAGGTTACCTCACACAATATACAAAAATCAAATCAATGACCTAAGTATGTTGCAGTTGTTGTTAGGTGCCATTGAGTCAGTTCTGACTCATAGCAACCGCGTGTACAACAGAATGAAATACTGCCCGATCCTGTGCCACTGTGTCAGTTCATCTCACTGAGAGTATTCCTCTTTTTTGCTAACCTTCTGCTTTACCAAGCATGATGTCTTTTTCCAGGGACTGGTCCCTCCTGCTAATATGTTCAAAGTATGTGAGACGAAGTCTTGCCATCTTCCCTTCTAAGGAGCATTCTGGCTGTATTTCTTCCAAGACAGATTTGTTTGTTCTTCTGGAAGTCTGTGGTGTATTCAGTATTCTTCACCAACACATAACTCAAATGCATCAGTTCTTCTTTAGTTTTCTTTTTTCATTGTCCAGCTTTCCCATGTGTATGAGGTCATTGAAAATATCATTGGCTTGGATGAGGTGCACCATAGCCCTCAAAATAACATCAGTGCTTTTTAACACTTTAAAGAGGTCTTTTACAGCAGATTTGCCCAATGCGATGCGTCTTTTGATTCCTTGACTGCTGCTTCCATGGGTGTTGATTGTGGATCCAAGTAAAATGAAATCCTGGACAACTTTGATCTTTTCTCTATTTATCATAATGTTGCTTATTGGTCCAGTTGTGAGGATTTTTGTTTTCTTTACATTGAGACATAATCCATACTGAAGGCTGTGATCTTTCATCTTCATCAGTAAGTGCTTCAAGTCCTCTTCATTTCAGCAAGCAAGGTTGTATCATCTGCGTATCACAGGTTGTTAATGAGTCTTCCTCCAATCCTGATGCTGCTTTCTTCTTCATGTAGTCCAGCTTCTCAGATTATTTGTTCAATATACAGATTAAATAAGTATAGTGAAAGAATACAATGCTGATGGCACACCTTTCCTGATTTTAAGCCAGACCTAAACATAAGGTCATTAAAATCATAAAACTCTTAGAAAAAAACGTAGGGGTAAATCCTCGAGACCTGGATTTTGGCAAATGGACTCAGATATGACAACAAAAGCATGAGCAACAAAAGCCAAAGTAGAGAAATTGAACTTCATCGACATAAAAAAAAAAGTTTGTACATCAAAGGACTCTATCCAGAAAGTGAAGAGACGACCTACAGAATGGGAGGAAATAGAGGGAGCCCTGGAGGCGCAGTGGTTAAGAGCCAGAGCTGCTAACCAAAAGACTGGCAGTTTGAATCCACCAGCCACTCCTTGAAAACCCGATGGGGCAGTTCTACTCCCTCCTATAGAGTCGCTATGAGTTGGAATCAACTTGACGGCAATGGGTTTATATATCTGATACGGGTTTATATATCTGATATGAGCCCTGGAGGCACAGTGGTTAAGCTCTCAGCTGCTAACCGGAAGGTCGGCGGTTTGAACCCCCTAGTTGCTCCACGGGGGAAAGATGTGGCAGTTGGCTTCCATAAAGATTTACAGCCTTGAAAACCCTATGGGGCAGTTCTCTCTGTCCTATAGAGTTGCTATGAGTTGGAATCAACTCAATGACAGTGAGTTTTTTGTTGTTGTTGTTTGTTTGTTTGCTTATGTATCTGATAAGGCTTTAATATCCAGAATACATAAAGAACAGCTCAAAAACAAGAAAGATAATAAAAAAATGGGCAAAGGATCTAAACAGATATTTCTTCAAAGAAGATATACAAATGGCCAATAAGCACATGAAAAAATGTTCAGCGTCATTAGTAATTAGGAAAATGCAAAGGAAAACTACAAGTAAATACTATTTCACACCCTAATGTGAAATGTCTATTACCAGAAAAGTGGAAAATAACAAGTGTTGCCAAAGATGTAGAAAAATTGGAGCCCTCATTCCTTGCTGTGGGATTGTAAAGTAGTACAGCTGCTATAGAAAATAGTTTGACAATTTCCTCAAAAAAGTTAAACTTAAAATTACTATATGATCCAGCAATTTCCCTCCTAGGTATATACCCAAAAGAATTGGAAGCAGAGACTCAAAGAGATACTTGAATACCAATGTTCTTTGCAGCATTATTCACAATAGCAAAAAAGTGAAAACAACTCGTGTCCATCAACAGATGAACAGATAAACAAAATGTAGTACATATATACAGTGAAATATTAAAGCATAAAGAGAAATGAAGTTCTGATACATGCTACCTATACGGATGACCCTTGAAAACATGCTGAGTGAATTAAGACAGACACAAAAGGACAAACATTGTATGATTCCCACTTACATGAGGTATCTAGAAGAGGCAAATGCATAGAGACAGAAGTTTATTGGTGGTTACCAAAAGCAGGTAGAAGGAGGAAATAGGGAGTTATTGCTTAAGGGGTACTGAGTTTCCGTTATGGGTGATGAAAATGTGGAAATGGATAGTGGTGACGGTTGTAAACATGGTGAGTGTAATTAATGTCACTGAATTGTATACACAGAAATGGTTAAAATGGCAAATGTTTTGTTATATGTATCTTACCACGATGAAATTTTTTTTAAAAATTGAAAAGTTAAAATGGCAAATTTTATGTTATATGTATTTTACCACAATAAAATAAAATTTAAGAAGGAAGGAAAATAGGAAAGGGAAGAAAGTAAGGAGATAGGGGAGAAAGGAGGAAGAGAAAGATGGAAAGAAAGAAAACGGAAGGAAGGAAAATACTAGATAGCCTAGGATTTTTTTTTAAATCTTGAGAGGAAATTTATACTTTTCAAGAAGTTGAGATGAAATAGTGATACTTAGAAAACTAATTTAAAAACTGGGTTATCAATAACTTGACAGAAAAACAAAAACTTATACCAAAAAGATGATGAATATAGATAGTACAGTACATGGCTCGTCTCTGAATCTGTTTGAACAATCATAATAATAGAAATGTTGACTACATTGAATTTAGATATATAAAGGTGAATATCAAAATAAACAGTTAATTGAGTTGACGGTAGTTGCCTCTGGAGAGTATAAAACTGTAGTGAAAAGGTATGGGACAGGTTTTTGTTAAAAGCCTTATAGAACTATTTGACTTTTTAAAAAATGTATGGTATGATTTGATGAAAATGTAATTTTTAAATGTATTTATATTGCTAACTTGTGATACCAGGAACAACCTTCCCCAGCTACAGCTATAAACATGGATTTTTTTTTTCTTCTCTATCCAACTACCCAGATGGTGGGAACAGGGCTTTCCTTATTTCTGAGCCTGGGTTGAGTTCTGGGGTTTGGTGGAAGGGATAGCTCTACTGTAAGTGGTATTCATGGAATTCTGACAGATGGAGGGGAAGACAGATGTGACAACATGTGGATGGGAGGATGAAGACTATAAAAATGGCTTGACGAAGGCCAAGGGGGCTGACCTCGTCTGACTTCACAAGGGGGAAGAATCGTTCTCAGGATCAACAACCCAAGGCTGATTGCTGTGAGACAGAGGTCAAACATGCCTCCACCCTCTAACCTTTTTACCAATTCCTACACCAGCTGTCCCTCCCACAGCACTCTCTACTCCTCTGCTGGGTTCTATAATTTGTTGCAGTGGCCACACAGACAATATTCATGATTATGGGGCCTATTAGGGAAGTAACAGGTTACAATTCAGGATCAGAAACAACTCAGGATACAGTTCTTCAATCAGGACAGCCTCTTCTCAGTTGTGCCCCCAGGCAAGCCTCTCTGTGGCCCTCAGCCCTTTGGTGGGCCTTTTCCCTACCTGGGCAAGTGTTACAAAGGTCTTTAGCTCCTCCAATAAGTGCTTGGAGGCACCCCATACCACCAGCAAGCCTCCTGCTCAAAGATGCTCAGCTTTCTCTCAGTGGACCGGGAAGCTCACCACACTGTCTCCTGCTGGTCTCCTGGTTCTGCTGCCTCTGCTGCCACTGTTTCTCTGCTTCTCATCTCCTGCCATCTCCGGTGTTATATATCTCTCTCTCTATCTCCTGCATCTAGGAGGTTCTCAGTGCAGGGATCCTGGGTCCAAAGAATGCATGCCACTCCTATCTCTTCTTTCTTGGTGGTGGTAAGGTCTCCTTTGCTCTGGGATTGGCTCTTTTAAGCTTAGCAGGATGGCAAAACTGACTAATCCCCTTGTTAGGGTTCCATACATCTTATTTGCATGGTCCCACCCCCACAAGGGTGCCATGCACCTTATTTACAACATTAGCAAGCTATCCAATCCCCTTGGTGGGCCACAAGCATCTCATTTGCATAGCCCCACCTAGTCGTTAGGTGGAAGTTACAAAAACTAGAAGGGCCATATTAAGTAATTCACTGTACCGCAAGACAGAGTGATAAAAGTAATAAGTAGCATGAATAGGGACCGGACACTGTAGGGCAGTTGGAGCAGGGGAAACAAAGGATTCTCAGAGGGATAACCTACCTCTGACAGCTGAAGAGGTGGAGACGGATGGTAGATTGGGTCAGTCAGTTTAGGTGTTATGGTGGTGGCTGGAGGAGATGACCAGGTGAGAAACAATTGTCAGCTTTAACAAGGTGTTGGGAGTGGGAGAGAAGAATGTGGTGAGGTCAAAGGAGGAAGGACAAAAAGTAGTTGTCTCAGGTAGGTCATGGATGAGCAGAGATAGGCATAAGTCAGCTCCAGGCCAGGAGATAATAGGTTGTTAGAACAGTGCTCCCCTTTCTCCCTTAGTTTCTAGTATTGTTGACCTCCATCTTGTCATGTGGTAGTGTTTAATAATGCTGACTAAATTAGAGTATGTCTTCCTTTTTCTTACTAAACCTTCTGGTTCTCCTCAACTTTTAGTACTATGTTCTATCCAAAGTTCTTCATTCTAATCTATTCTCACAGGAATGACTTTAAAGCCTCTGAGTCTGAGACCTTTTCTATTCCGTTTTGTTGCCCATTTTCTTATTGAGATGTTTGTTTTCTTATTATTGGGTTTCCAGAGTTTATATATATATATATATATATATATATATATATATACAGGAGCCCTGTTGGCACAGTGGTTAAGCGCTTGGCTGCTAACCAAAAGGTCAGTGGTTTGAACCCACTAGCTGCTCTGCAGGAGAAAGATGTGGTAGTCTGCTTCCATAAAGATTTACAGCCTTGGAAACCCTATGGGGCAGTTCTGCTCTACCCTACAGCGCTGTTATGAGTTGGAACTGACTCAACAGCAATGGGTTTGGTTTTGGGATTTTATATATACTGTATATAAAAGTTTTATTATACTCACAATTCCCTGGGAAGAACATAGCTCACCACGTGGCATAGCCACTCAGGGAGTTGAACACAGGTTCAGGGTAACAACAAGCTGGAATGTAGGAGATGGCTTATGTTTGGCAAGCAGGATGAGGTTAGCTAGTTTTTGAAGGCTTCCTGTGGATTGGGTATTTTCAGTAATTTCACAGATACTTGGGGTGGGGGGTGAGCATAGAGGCTGTCCCTAGGTGTTTGGTACCTGGCCCCAAGGCAATTAGGGTGGGTGCATAGTGGCCCAGGAGCATGAGAGCCTGATAAGAAGAGTGGTTGTAGAGTGGGCTTAATCAGCTATTCAAGAAGGGGAACTGACTGGCCTCCAGTGAGGGCCTTAAAACTGGGCCAAGACAACATTTTAAGAAAAAAATTACTTGCAAGGAGGATTATGATGTATTTTATCAACATCAAAAACAATTATTTTATACAGTTAAAATGGTTTACAGTAGTATGTCCTTTCAGTTCAATTTTACATTCTTCATATGTAACTGCACTGTACATTTCTACAAATTTGAATTCTTAGGAGTTTGAGTCTGTTTTCTATTGAAACATCTTACCCTTTTTGTCTGTCAATTCTGCAGGACTAAGTTTGCAGCATGATATTTCCAGTTCACTTCTGAGCTATTCAGTCACAGACTCTTACACAGAATGCAACAGTTTTGAAGAGAGTTTAAGTAGCTTCTCATCACCTGAACTGTTCAGAGCGTCAGGCTATTTAGGTAAGAAAATATTATCAACTGTAAATTGCTCCACTATAGAAATTGTTTCTTTGTCCACAAATTCTTCAATGAATAAATGTTCCTTTTGAGAAGACATACTTTTCTTCTTCTGTACCCACTCCCCTGCCTGAGGCTACTCGCTCTGTTTCATGCTCAATCACATACGACTTTAGAACCAAAGTCCTAAGATCAGGAAAGGATGAAGAAATGTTATTAGCATTTACATGTAATACAAATCCAGTTTTAAAACAGTTTTGCACATAGTGAAGGTATACTTGTTTTCTTGAACTATGGGCTGTATTTTATGTACTTCTCTATTTTCAGCGAATAAGTTAAATATTAACTAGGCCATTTTCCCGCTTGAATTATCTCTATAAATTAACTTATTTATGTATATGTAAATAAGAGCTTTCAGTTATAATGGCAGATTGAACACATGCCTTCTTCCACTACTTTATGCAGTGGCAGAAAATAGTTTTTTGTTTTTCGAAAGACATAAACACACAAGGGCAAAGAGAATAGAAAAGAAAAACGTATGAAGTTTGCAAAGTTAGTGCTATGGATCAAATTGTGTCCCCCTAAAAATGTGTGTCAACCTAACTAGGCCATGATTCCCAGTATTGTGTGCTTGTCCACCATTTGTGATCTATGTATTATAAATCCTAACCTCTATGAAGTTAATGAGGCAGGATTAGAGGCAGTTATGTTAATGAGGCAGAACTCAATCTACAGGATTAGGTTGTATTTTGAGTCAATCTCTTTTGAAATGTAAAAGAGAGAAGTGAGTAAAGAGGAGAGAGACCTGCTACACCAAGAAAGGAGAGCCTGGAGTGAAGCACATCCTTTGGACCCAGGGTCCCTGCACTGAGAAACTCCTATACCCAGGGGAAGACTGATGACAGGAACCTTTCCTCAGAGCTGGTGGCCTGAATTTGGACTTCTAGCCTCCTAGAGTGTGAGAGGATAAACTTCTGTTTGTTAAAGCCATCCACTTGTGGTATTTCTGTTATAGCAGCACTAAGTAACTAAGACAGCTAGAGGGCAGCAGACCTGAGAAAGCTGAGTCCTAAATCAACAATGAGACTACCTCAGAAACAAACCAGTTTGCACTATGGTGTTTGAGAAAAACTCACAATTTGACTGCACCAAGCACCTATGAAAAGATTTGTCTGAAACATGAAAGATGCAGCGTCTGCTCCTTCCCTTCTTATCTTTGGAATGTGTTGAAACAGAGGGACTCTGGACTGAAGGACACTAGACGCTGTTGATAGAGGGATATTGTGGTATTTTGAAATGTTAGTCCCAATTATTCATTCACCTCTGCTAGTATTATATATCTACACCCTTGCTGTGGCCTCGTAGTGAGTGGAGTATACTTTCCCACTCTTTGGCTTTGGGGTTTGTCATGTGACATGCTTTGGCAATAGGATATTAGTGAATGAAATAAGCAAAGCTTTGACAAGTGCTTAAATGGTTGGGCTTGTTCTCTTGTACATTTGCTATTACCATGAGAAGAATATACTCTGATATGCCTCTCCTGAGAGAACCCAGACAGAGACCTAAAGAGCAGAGCAGTCCCAGCCAACTTGCAGACCACAGAGAGTTGCCCCAACTGATCTGCAGACCTGTAACCTGAAGCAGAGCTGCCTAAGCCAACCAGCAGACATAGGAATAAGAAATAAATATTTGTCATTTTATGCCACTGAGATTTTGAGGTTATTTATTATTCAGCAAAATCTTACTGCTACCGATACTGTAGTGAAAACAGAGGAGGTGGAATTAAATGAAAGTTTACATCCTAAATTGTGGGACCTGCTCAACCTATACCTATCTTACCCCCACCCAACAGCCCATTTCTCTGCTCAACTTGAAGAATATTGGTAACTGGACTTCAACCTTCCAGGCAGGAGAATGGAGGATTCTTTTCTGAGGAATCTGAGCAGCTCAAAAGAAAATCCTAAAGATACTGACCTCAGGAGTCCTTCAGTGAAACTGCCAGTCAGAACACTCTACAGTGAAGCCAACTACATGACAAGTCCCACCAAGGCCACAGTGATGCCACTTAGCCTTTTAGGGCCCCACTTAAATATGAGCAGAGGCAAGGATCATCAGACTTCTGAGGAAAGCCTCTAACCTAAAAAAACAGAGGTCAGAACAAAACAAGAAAAGGAACCAAGCAGAAATAGAAACAACATAAGGAGAGGAAGATATTGTAAAAAAAAAAAAAAAGAGTTCATTGAGATAAGAAAATATATATTGCATCCGTTAAATAGGAATATTGTTAGTTGCTGTTTGATTTAGTTCTGACTCGTGGAGACTTTATGTATAACAACGAAACATTGCCTGGGACTGCACCATCTTCATGATCATTTGTATATTTTAATCCATTATTGTGGCTGTTGTATCAATCCACATCACTGAGGGTTTGCCTTCTTTTGCTGACCCTCTACTTTACCAAAAGAGTCCCTAGGTGATGCAAATGGTTAAGCATTCAACCAGTAGCTGAAAGTTCGTGATTCGAACTCACCCAGAGGTGCCTCGTAAGACAGGCTTGGAAATCTGCTCCCAAAGGTCACAGCCCTTGAAGACCTTATGGAGCTGTTCTACTCTGCACACATGGGGTCACCAGGTGTAGAAATAGACTTGATGGCAACTAACAACTACTACTACTTTACCAAACCTGATGTCCTTTTTTTTTTTTCAGTTCAACCTGGAATGAAGGTCAGAAGGATTAGCTGAGATTATGGATGTGGATGTGGTTTTTGTGTGTGTGTGTGCTTTACATGAAGGTTTACAGAGCAAATTAGTTTCCCATTCAATAGTTTATACACAAAATGTTCCTTGACATAAGTTGCACTCCCCACAATGTGTCAGCACTTTTCCCATTACCACCCTGAGTTCTCCATTTCCATTCATCAGGTTTTTCTGCCCCTTCCTACCTTCTCATCTTTGCTGTTGGGCATATGTTGTCCTTTTGGTCTCATGTAGATGATTGTTCTAAGGAGCGCTTTCCTCCTGTGTGTTATTGTTTATTTATAGGCCTGTCTGTTATATGCTGAAATGTGATCTCCAGGAATGGCTTCAGTTCCAAGTTAGAAGGGCATTCAAGGGCTATAGTCTCAGGAGTTTCTCCAGTCTCTTTCAGACCAGTAAATATGGTCTTTTTTTGTGAATTTGAATTTTGTTCTACATTTTTTTCCCCACTCTAACCAGGACTTTCTAATTGTGATCCTGGTCAGAGTGGTCAGTAAGGGTAGCTGGGCACCATCTAGTTCTTCTGGTCTTAGGCTGGTAGAAGCTGTGATTCCTGTGGTCCATAAGTCCTTTGGACTGCCTGATGTCCTTTTCTAGCAATTAGTCTTTCCTGATGATGTGCCCAAAGTAAGTGAGTTAAAGTCTCGCCATTCTTGCTTCTAAGGAACATTCTGGTTGTATTTCTCCTAAGACTGATTTGTTTGTTCTTTTGGCAATCCGTGGTTATTCAGTATTCTTTACTAACACTACAGTTCAAATGCATCAGTTCTTCTATATTCCTTTTTCATTAGCCAGCTTTCACATGGCTTAGGTCATATGCACCTTAGTCATCAAAGTGACATCTTTGCTTTTTAAAACTTTAAAGAAGTCTTTTGCAGCACATTTGCCCAGTGTAATACATTGTTTGATTTCTTGACTTCTACTTCTTGTACGTTGGTTGTTGATCCAAGTAGAATGAGATCATTGACAACTTCAATTTCTTCTTCATTAAGCAGGAATAGGATGCTATGAAAAGGAATAGTCAGAGCACAATTAAGTGCAATACCAGAATGGAAAACTCAGTAGAAGGATTAGAAGGTTGAAGAGATTTCCCAGAAAAAAAAAGAATCAAAAGAAAAAGTCTTTCGGTGGCTAACAGACACATGAAGAAATGCTCACGGCCATTAGCCATTAGAGAAATGTAGATCAAAACTACAATGAGATATCATCTCACCCCAACAAGGCTAGCATTAATCCAAAAAACACAAAGTAATAAATGCTGGAGAGGTTGTGGAGAGAGTGGAACACTAATACACTATTGGTGGGAATGTAAAATGGTACAACTGCTTTGGAAATCAATTATGCTTCCTTAAAAAGCTAGAAATAGAAGTACCATACGATCCAGCAATCCCGCTCCTTGGAATATATCCTAGAGAAATAAGAGCCATCACACGAATAGATATATGCACACTCATGTTCACTGCAGCACTGTTCACAGTAGCAAAAAGATGGAAACAACCTAGGTGCCCATCAATGGATGAATGTATAAACAAATTATGGTATATCTACACAATGAAATACTATGCAACAATAAAGAGCAATGATGAAGCCATGAAACATCTTATAACATGGAGGAATCTGGAGGACATTATGCTGAGTGAATTTAGTCAGCCACAGAAGGACAAATATTGTATAAGACCATTATTATAGGAACTCAAGGAAAGGTTTAAACATAGAGGAAAACATTCTTTGATGGTTACGAGGGTGAGGGCTATTCACTAACTAGATAGTAGACAAGAATTATCTTAGGTGAAGGGAAGGACAACACACACTACAGGGGAAGTCAGCACAACTGGACTAAACCAAAGCTCAGAAGTTTCCTGAATACAATCAAACACTTCGAGGGACAGAGTAGCAGGGGTGGGAGTCTGGGGGCCATGGTTTCAGGGGACGTCTAGGTCAATTGGCATAACAAAGTTTATTAAGAAGATGTTCTGCATCCTATTTTAGTGAGCGGTGTCTGGGGTCTTAAAAGCTTGCAAGTGGCCATCTAAAATGCATCAATTGGTCCCAACCACCTGGAATAAAGGAGAATGAAGAACACCAAAGACACAAAGTATTAGCCCAAGAGACAGAAAAGGCCACATAAACCAGAGACTTCATCAGCCTGAGACCAGAAGAACTAGATGGTGCCTGGCTACCACCAATGACCACCCTGACAGGGGACACAACAGAATCCCTGATGGAGCAGGAGAAAGGTAGGGTGCAGAACTCAAATTCTAGTAAAAAGACCAGACTTAGTGGTCTGAGACTGGAGGAACCCCAGAAAGCATGGCCACTGGATTCTGTATCAGCCCAGAACTAAAACAATTTCTGAGGCCAGCTCTTCAGACAAGGATTGGACTGGACTGTGGGACGTAGAATGAGGCTCGTAAAGAGTGTGCTTCTTAGCTCAAGTAGATACATGAGACTAAATGGGCAGCTTCTGTCTGGAGGTGAAATGAGAAGGCAGAGAGGGTTAGGAGCTGGTTGAATGGACATGGGAAATCGGGTGGAAAGGAGGAGTGTGCTGTCACAGTATAGGGAGAGAAATTAGGGTCACATAACAATGTATGTGTAAATTTTTGTATAAGAGACTAACTTGAAATGTAAACTTTCACTTAAACTATAACAATAAACAAAAACTCTTTAAAAATGCAGAAAAAATGGAAATTTGGAGAAAAATAGATAAATTAGAGGAGCAATATAGGAAATCCAGTTTCACTTAACATGAGTTCCAGGAAGAAATAATGAAGAACACAGAAGGGAGAAGATTATCAGAAAAATTATTTAAGAACATTTTCTAGATCTAAAGAGTATGAGTTTCTATATTAAAAGGGTCATAGTGTGCTCAGCACAATAGATTGAAAAAACCCAATGTACAGTATGATGAAACTTCAGAACACTGGACTGGAAAAAACAATGAATTTATACAATTCAGTAGCATTTGGGAATAAATAGGTGAAAAATGCATAGAAAGCTAAACAAACGCAAAAAGACGTTGACTTCAGGAAAAATAAGAGGTAACTGATATTCCACAAGAGTGAATAGCATTTTTATAGCATTTTATCATTCTAATGTCTACGTTGAATATTGATCTAACTAAATACGTATCAGTATGGGGACTGTAGGAGGAGTGGGAAAGGTGAGAACAGGGAGATACAAGACGGAATAGCCTCATTCTTCCAACGGGTGAAGTCAACAGAAAGCTTAAAACTGATGTCAGTAAATAACAATATAAGTATGCTCTTTAGTGATATGTTGTTTAATGGGGCATAGGAATAACATATGTAAAGTGTAAGAGCTAGCTCCCATATGCTGCTTGTCCCTTAGAGCCATAACCTTTATAGGGCAAAAATCTAGCAAAGCAAGCAGGATTACAGAACCTAAATAGGCCAAAGACTGTACTATCCCCCATTTAATATCTTGATGCCATCAAGGTTTGCCTTTTTTCTCTATCTCACCCCAGCCCTTCTTTAATTACTATATTTAGGGCCCTAAGAGGGGAGAAAAAGGTAACCTGTCACTTATGTGCTGTTACTCAAAGTTTTATGCCATTTCTACCTGCTTTTTGTTTAGATCGGGAGTATCCCAAGTTGGAAGAACGTATGCAGTGCAGGAATTCCACTCTTCTGGATAGCAGTAAAGCAGTAGCAGTAGAGAAGGCACCACAGTTTTCAAACCTCTCTGCCATTTTAGGTAAGTTTTCACACTCTTTTTTCTCATGTCACATGGGGAAGAACCGTCGTCTATGTTGGAAAAACAAAGTTTATTTTTTTCCCTTGAATGATTCTAAGGTAAGTTTATTAATTAGGATGCCTTTGGCTGCAAATAATTTCTGACTAGCACCTAACAACAGCAACAATAGCAGCTTAAGTACATATGGATTTACTTTTTTAAAAAATAACTTTTTATTTTTATCTAATTTTAGACTTACAGAAAGGATGCAAAAATACCTCACACCCACGTTTCCTTAATGTTAACATTTTACGTAACTGTAGTATGATGATCAGAACCAGAAAATTAACATTGGTATAAAACTATTAACTAAACTATAGACTTTATTTGAAATTAACCAGCTTTTCCACTAATGTCCCTTTTCTGTTTCAGAATCCTATTCAGAATCTCACATTGCATTTAATTGTTATTTTTCCTTTGTTTCCTGTAGTCTGTAATAGTTACTCAGTCTTTCCTTATCTTTCATATTCTTGATCCTTTTGAAAAGGACTGATCAGTTATTTTGTAGAATGTCCCTCAGTTTGGGTTTGTCTCATGTTTTCTCATCCTTGGAATGAGGTTATGGTAAGAATATGACAGAAATGATGTTGTATCCTTCTCAGTGAGTTGTATCAAGGGGTTCCTGATGTCAACATGTCTCACTACTCGTGGCGTTAAGCTTCATCTTTTGGTTAAGATGGTGCCTGCTGGGCTCTCCACAGTAAAGTTATTGTTTTCCCTTTGTAGTTATTAAATATTTAGGGAATGATACCTTGAGACTCTGCATATTCTGTTCTCCTCAAACTTATGTTCATTAACTTTAGCACCATCAGAAGATCTTGACTACAACAGTTAGTACTATGGTATTTATCTAATGGTGATTTTTTCTTATCTTGCTCTTCTACATGTATTAATTGGAATTTTACTGTAAAATAAGAACCATCTCTTTCCCTCTATTTATTTATTTGATATTTGTATCAGGATGGACACATGTACATTTATGTTATTCTATGTGTTAAAAATCCAATGCTATCATTATATATTTACTTATTTGTTTAACTCTAATACACACACACATAAAATAGTTTCAGAATTGTTAATCCACACCTCTGTGAGAAGCACATTTACTAACTAGATTATAGCATTTATGTACCGTTCTTTTTGTTTTTAGCCTTACAGTATCTAGTCAGAATGTTATTTTCCAAAGTTACTTAGATTAATTCTTTTCTTCCCCTCCCCTTTCTGTTTGGTTGTCATTCATTTGTAAAACAGGTGCATTTGTTACTGTTGTATTCAATTCTGAGGTCCTTCTATATCCTGTTTGGTTTTAATTGTTTATTTAGTCAGAGGGTATGTGAAACATTACTATGGTTCTAAGAGTCATAGCTATACAAAAAGATATTCTCGGAACAGTATCACGTCCTCCTTCATCATCCTTACTACTCTAATCCCATTCCCTCTTCTTTCTACCCCTTTCTCACCCACCCCCTGTAGGTAACCAGTATCTTTCATTTCTAGTTTAGCCTTCATGTATTTCTTTTGAACAAATGAGCAGATATCTGTGTATTTTCTTAAACCTTCTTTTTCTTATATGAAGGATGGCTTACTGTGTAGATACTCTTTTTTACTTTGATTTTTTTCACTTAGCAATTTGTATTGGAAATCACTCCATATTAGTTTATAGAGATCCCCCTAATTTTTTATACAGCTGCATAATATTCCATTGTGTGGGTGTACCTTAGTTTAGTAAACCACTCTCCTATAAATTGGACATTTACAGGTTTTTTACACCCAATATTTTTCCCTTACAAACAGTTCTGCAATGAATAAACTTATGATAATATATTTTCATATTGTTAGAGGAATATCTTCAAGGTAAGGAGCCCTGGTGGCACAGTGAATGGTTAAGCACTCGGCTGCTAACTGAAAGGTCAGTGATTTGAAGTCACCAGCAGCTCCATAGGAGAAAAGTCTCAGCAATCTGCTTCTGTAAAGATTACAGCCTAGGAAACTCGGGTGGTTTCACTCTGTCCTATAGGGTTGCTATCAGTAAGAATTGACTCAATGGCTTACCACAACAACAACATTTTAAGGGTGGATTCCTGGAAGTGGGATTGTTGGGCCAAAAGGTAAGTAGATTGTGATGGTTAACAATGAGCGTCAACTTGGCTGGGCCATGATTCTCAGTGTTTTGGCAGTCATGTAATGTTATGATCACTTCTGTGTTGAGATTTGATATGTGATCACCCTGATGTGCTATGAGCAGGCAGTCAGTTGAAAGGGAGTTTCCTTGAGTGTGTGCCTGCATTGAATATAAGTGGACATTCTAGCAAGGCTTGTGGGCTTTTTGCTCATGCTGGATCCTGTTCATCTACTCTCCGGTTCTTGGGACTTGAGCTAGCAGCTTGCTTGCAATCTTGCCTCCTGATCTTGGGATTCATTGATCTTTTCAGCCTGTGAGCAAGGGCTCTGCTGTCTGACCTGCTGATCTTGGGTTCACCAGACCCTCTGGCTACATGAATCAGGAGAAGCCTCTATCCTGACCCATGAACTTGGGATGTTCTAGCCTCTACAACTGTGTGAGCCATTTCCTTGATATAAATCTCTCTATATATATATTTATACACTTTACTGGTTTTACTTCTCTAGAGAACTCAGCCTAAGACATGGATATATAATTTTGTTAGGTGTTGCCAAGTTTCCTTCCAGAAGAATTTTACCAGCAATGTGTAAGAGTGCCTGTTTCCTCATAGCCTCACCAACAGAATGTGTTATCATATTTTTAAATTTTTGTTACCTTGATAATTAAGAAATGGTATCTCAGTGTTGTTTTAATTTGCATTTCTCTAATTATTGTCCTAGTAGGGACATTGGACTAATAGATTTTTTTTATTGTGCTTTAGGTGAAAGTTTACAGCTCAATTTAATTTCTCATACAAAAATTTATACACATATTATTATGTGACCCTACTTGCAATCCCTATAAGATGACAGCACACTCCCCCTTTCCACTCCCAGTTTCCATGTCCATTCAACCAGCTCCTGTTCCTTTCTGCCTTCTCATCCTGCTTCTGGACAGGAGCTGCCCACTTAGTCTCGTGTATCTACCTGAACTAAGAATAAGAAGCGTACTCTTCACGAGTATTATTTTATGTTTTATAGTCCAGTCTAATCTTTGTCTGAAGAGTTGGCTTTGGGAATGGTTTTAATTCTGGGTTAACAAAGAGTCTGGGGGCCATGTCTTCTGGAGTTCCTCAAGTCTCAGTCAGAGCATTAAGTCTGGTCTTTTTACTAGAATTTGAGTTCTGCACCCCACTTTTCTCCGGCTCCGTCAGAGACTCTCTGTTGTGTTTCCTGTCAGGGCGGTCATTGGTGGTAGCCGGGCACCATCTAGTTCTGGTCTCAGGCTGATGGAATCCCTGGTTTATGTGGCCCTTTTGTCTCTTGGGCTAATATTTTCCTTGTATCTTTGGTATTCTTAATTCTCCTTTGCTCCAGGTGGGTTGAGACCAATTGATGCATCTTAGATGGCTGCTAACAAGCTATGAAGACCCCAGACACCACTCACCAAAGTGGGATGCAGAACATATTCTTAATAAACTTTGTTATGCCAGTTGACCTGATGCCCCCTGAAACCCTGATCCCCAGGCCCCCACCCCTGCTACTCTGCCCCTTGAAATGTTTGATTGTGTTCAGGAAACTTTTTAGCTTTTGGTTTAGTCTGGTTGTTCTGACTTCCCCGCATTGTGTGTTGTCCTTCCCTTCACCCAAGATAATTCTTGTCTAGACCAATAAATATTAAAACAAAAATTTTATTGAAGGAATAATTCATTCTGAGGAATTCTTACCTACTGCAATGCATGCTCTGCTTTAAGGCAGAACAATGAGGTATTTAACAGGCAAGGTAAACAAATGCAAACGAGTTCACTTCAAAGCAGTTTCAAAGGAAGGAAGGAAAATTTACAAGAGGTGATTAAACTACAAACTTTCTTACACATCAATTTCTAGTCTAGCACAAATCTCTCATTCCTGATACAGTTTGACTAAGGGAGTATTTCTAAAATGAAATGTATAAACATTCTTGATATGGAGGTTTAGTGATGTACTGTAGGCTGAGTCCACTTAATTGGAGTCCTTGGAAAGAGTGAAGGTCAACTCTAAATCTACAGTCTTTTGAAGTGTAAACATTGCTTATTTAGCTAAAGGAGGAGAAAGATAAAGACCAGGCATCCACTGGTGAAATTCCCTGAAGGTAGTTAAGACAGGAGCCCTGGTGGTGCAGTGGTTGAGAGCTTGGCTGCTAATCAAAAGGTCAGCAGTTTGAATCCACCAGCTGCTCCTTAGAAACCCTATGGGGCAGGTCTACTCTGTCCTATAGGGTCGCTATGAGTTGGAATCAGCTAGATGGCAACGGGTTTGGTTTTTTGTTTTGGTTTAGTTAAGACAGTAATTATCAGTACATCTTGATTGCATGTTTGATCAATTTCACACTGCAGAAGTTGGTAAAAATCTTCAATTTCCTCTTCTTTGGCATTAGTGGTTGGTGTGTAAATTTGAATAACAGTCATACTAACTGGTCTTCCTCACAGGCATGTAGATATTATGTTATCACTGACAGCATTGTACTTCAGGATAGATCTTGAAATGCTCTTTTTTGACAATGAATGTGATGGCATTCCTCTTCACTTTGTCTTTCCTGGCATAGTAGACCGTATGATTGTCTGATTCAGAATGGGCAGTACCAGTCCATTTCAGCTCACTAATTCTTAGGATATCAATCTTTACGCATTCCATTTCATTTTTGATGACTTCCAATTTTCTTAGATTCATAATTCATACATTCCATGTTCTGATGTTTGCAGCTGTTTCTTCTCATTTTGAGTCATGCCACATTAGCAAATGAAGGTCCCAAAAGCTTTATTCCATCCACGTGATTAAGGTCGACTCTACTTTGGGGAGGCAGTCTTCGGCAGTCATATTTTCAGTGCCTTCCAACCTGAGGGGCTTGTCTTCCAGCACTATATCAGACAATATTCTTCTGCTACTCATAAAGTTTTCACTGGCTGATATTTTTGAAACTAGACCACCAGGTCTTTCTTCCTAGTCTGTCTTAGTCTGGGACCGCTACTGAAACTTGTCCTTCACGGGTGACCCTGCTAGTATTTGAAATAGCAGTGACATAGCTAATAGCATCATAGCAACATGCAGCCACCACCGTACGACAAACTGACAGATATGTGGATGCATTGATAATTACTGGTGATTGGAATGCAAAAGTTGGAAACAGGAGAAGAATCAGTAGTTGGAAAATATGATCGTGGTGATAGAAATGACACTGGTGATCGTATGATAGAATTTTGCAAGTCCAATGACTTATTCATTGCAAATACCTTTTTTCTATAGCATAAATAGTGACTATACATGTGGACCTCACCAGATGGAAAACACAGGAATCAAATCAACTATATCTGCAGAAAGAGATGATGGAAAAGCTCAATATTGTCAATTGGAACAAGGCCAGGGCCAACTGTGGAACAGAGCATCAGTTGCTCATATACAAATTCAAGTTGAAGCTGAAGAAAATTAAAACAAGTCTTTGACAGACAAAGTATGACCTTGAGTATATCCCACCTAAATTTAAAGACCATCTCAAGAGTAGATTTGACCAACTGAACACTAATGACCAAAGACCAGACCAGTTGTGGGATGACATCAAGGACATCATACATGAAGAAAGCAAAAGGTCATTAAAAAGACAGAAAACAAAGAAAAGACCAAAATGGATGTCACAAGAGACTCTGAAACTTGCTAAAGTTTGAATGTAGAGGACCTAAAGAAAATGGAAGAAATGATGAAGTAGAAGAGCTGAACAGAAGAATTCAAAGGGTGACTCGAGCAGACAGAATAAAGTATTGTAATGAAATGTGCAAAGACCTGGAGTTAGAAACCCAAAAGAGAAAAACACACTCAGCGTTTCTGAAGATGAAAGAACTGAAGAAAAAATCCCAGCAACAAGTTACAATTTTGAAGGATTCTATGGGCAAAGTATTGAACGATGCAGGAAACACGTGGAGTTAGAAACCCAAAAGGAAGAAACACACTCAGCATTTCTCAAGCTGAAAGAACTGAAGAAAAAATCCAAGTATCAATTACAATTTTGAGGGATTCTATGGGTAAAGTATTGAACGATGCAGGAAACATGAAAAAAAGATGGAAGAAATACAGAATCACTGTACCAAAAAGAGTTGATTGACATTCAGCCATTTCAGGAGGTAGCAGATGATCAAGAACTGATGGTATTGAAGGAAGAAGTCCAAGCTGCACTGAAGGTATTGGTGAAAAACAAGGCGTCAGGAACTGATGGAATACCAATTGAGATGTTTCAACAAATGGATGCAGCACTGGAAGTCCTCACTTGTCTATGCCAAGAAATTTGGAAGATAGCTGACTGGCCATCTGACTGGAAGAGATGCATATTTGTGCCCATTCCAAAGAAAAGTTATCCAGGATGTGGAAATTATCCAACAATATCATTAATATCACACACAAGTAAAATTTTGCTGAAGATAATTCAGAAATGGCTGCAGTTGTACATCAACAGGGAACTGCCAGAAATTCAAGCTGGATTTAGAAGAGGATGTAGAATGAGGGATATCATTGCTGATGTCAGATGGATCTTGGCTGAAAGCAGAGAATATCAGAAAGATGTTTACCTGTGTTTTATTGACTATGCAAAGGAATTCAAGTGTATGGATCATTACAGATTATGGATAACATTGAGAAGAATGGAAATTCCGTAACAGTTGTGCTCATGCAGAACATGTACGTAGACCAAGAGATAGTCGTTCTAACAGAACAAGGGGATATTTCATGGTTTAAAGTCAGGAAAGGTGGTGTGTCAGGGTTGTATACTTTCACCATACTTATTCAATCTGTATTCTGAGCAAATAATCCGAGAAGGTGGGCTATATGAAGAAGAATGCAGCATCAGGATTGGAGGAAGACATTAACAACCTGCCATTGGCAGATGCCACAACCTTGCTGAAAGTGAAGAGGACATGAAGCACTTACTGATGAAGATCAAAGACTACAGCCTTCGGTATGGATTACACCTCAACATAAAACAAAAATCCTCACAACTGGCCAATTAAGCAACATCATGATAAACAGTGAAAATACTGAACTTGTCAAGGATTTCACTTTACTTGGATCCACAATCAATGCCCGTGGAAACAGCAGTCAAGAAATCAAATGAGAGGCAGGGCCAAGATGGCAGAGTAATCAGACACTTCCTGTGGTCCCTCTTCCAACAAAGACCAGAAAAAAAAAGTGAATCGATTATGTATGACAATCTAGGAGCCCTGAACATCAAAGGCAAAGTTGAGGAATCAGTCTGAGTGGCAGGGGGAGGGAGAGATGGTTCGGAAGCAGCGAGGAATTGCCAGGCCTGACCCAGTGGAAGCCGGCACCCTTCAGGCTGGATAGTCTGGCATGTGAGGTGAGGCAAGCAGTGGCACTTGGGAGGCGTTTTCCACATTGGCAGAGAATGAGCAAGAGGCGGAGAGTCTACTCACACCTCCAGAACCAGTCTAAAGCAGTGCTCAATTGGCAAAAGATAAGTACATGCGTCCGACCTACCACGCTGATCAAAAAACACCCTCTTTGGGAAAAATCTCTCTCCCATTTACCTGCCCTCTCCCTGGTCTGCACTGGGTGTCAGGCCAGCTTCAGTGATTGCTGAGTCCCCTGGGCTGGAAGGGGGACCCCTCACATGCCCTGAGCCATTCTTCTGACCTTGGAGAGGAAATAGATGAACAAAGGAAAAAATAATCTGCCGGCTCCCCTAAACTGGGAATCGGAGTAGGCACGGCTCCTTTGCCTAGGCTCAGGCATAAGGGGTTCATGGACTTCTAATGCCTTTCACCCCTGCATAGACCTCTGTGGGCCCATTTCAACAGCATAGGCCCTCATTACCACAGTACAACCGGGTATATGCCTGAAGCCTAACTTCAGCTGTATCAGCTATATGGTGAAGTGGCAGGTTCGTGACATTTGACACTGCTGTGCCCATTAAACAGGGTCCTCACCTACCCACATCAGGGGCCTGATAATTGGTGGCTTCACCCATGCCACCTAGCGACTTGTGACAAGGGTCCAAGAATAAGTGGTGCTACCCAGTCCTTACAGCCAACAGCATTGACTGCTCATAGTCTGGCTGCAAAACCCACCCACCTATGTACTCTAGAGAACAGGGACACGCTTTTCTCCCACTCGGGCAGCTGTCAGCCCCCTGCCTTGCTCAGCACGTGACCCTCTACTACAGCCAGATACCTGTGTCTACACCAATCACCCCTGCCTGTCTAGGACTATAGGTGAGAGCCTGTACCACACACTTGGTGACTAACTTCCTGGACACCTGAGCTGAATCCATACAAGAAAATTAAACAAGACTCCTGGGCTGACATACCTAGTAACAGATCTAACTACCTGGTGACAGGACATTAGAGCTTCAAAGGCACCAATAATCAAACTAGCTCACACAAGCAGCCTATCTGGGCATATCAAAACAAAAAAAAAAAACAAGAAGCTAGGACACAATTATCAAACATAAAATAAATAAACATAATAACTTATTGATGGCTCGGAGACAACAGTCAGTATCAAATCACATAAAGAGGCAGACCATGATGGCTTCAGCAAGCTCCCAAAATAAAGAATCAAGAAATTTTCCAGAGTAAGAGAACTTCTTGGAATTACCAGAGGTAGAGTACGAAAGAGTAATATACAGAACTCTTCCAGAGATCAGGAAGGAGATCAGACAAAACGCAGAACAAGCCAAGGAACACACAGACAAAGCAAGAGAGGAACCTAAGAAGATTAGAGAAGAGCATAATAACAAACTTAACAGGCTGCAAGAATCCATAGAGAGACAGTAATCAGAAATCCAGAAGATTAACAATAAACTTTCAGAATTAGACAACTCAATAGAAAGTCATAGGAGCAGAACTGGGGCAATGGAAGTCAGATTTAGTGAGATTGAAGATAAAGCACTTGGCACCAACTTATTTGAGGAAAAATCAGCTAAAAGAATTTTAAAAAATGAAGAAACCCTAAGAATTATGTGGGACTCTATCAGAGGGATAACCTACAAGTGATTGGAGTACCAGAACAGGGGGATAACAGAAAATACTGAGAGAATTGTTGAATATTTGTAGGCAGAAAACTTCCCTGATATCGTGAAAGATGAGAAGCTAGCTATCCAAGTTGCCCATCGAACCCCACACTGGGTAGATCCCAAAAGAAAGTCACCAAGACATATTATAATCAAACTTGCCAAAACCAAAAGATAAAGAGAGAATTTTAAGAATGGCTAGGGAGAAACGAAAAGTCACCTACAAAAGACAGTCAGTAAGACTAAGCACTGACTACTCAGCAGAAACCATGCAGGCAAGAAGGCAATGGGATGATATGTAGAAAGCCTTGAAGGAAAAAAATCGCCAGCCAAGAATTATATATCGAGCAAAACTGTCTCTCAAACATGATGGCAAAATTAGGGCATTTCCAGATAAACAGAAGTTTAGGGAATTCGCAAAAACCAAACCAAAATTACAGGAAATATTAAAGGGCGTCTTCCGATTAGAAAATCAATAACATCAGATAACAACCCAAGACTAGAACACAGGACAGAGCAACCAGATATCAACCCAGATAGGGAAGTCACAAAAACACCAAAGCTAAAACACTTAAAATAGGGAAACAGATGTCAATATGTAAAAGATGACGACATTAAAACAAAAAAGAGGGACTTAAAAAATGTAGACATAGACTTTGCATATGAAGAGGAAGTCAAGGCAATATAAAGAAATAAAAGAGTGGTTTAAACTTAGAAAAATAAGGGTGAATATTCAGATAACCAGAAAGTAAACTAACAATCCTACACATCAAAATAAAAAACAAGAAAAACATAAAGACTCAGCAAATACAAAATCAACAACAATGAAAAAGATGAAAAGAAAATACATAAAGAAAAACAACTGAGCACAGAATATTAAGTGGAGCAAAGAAACTATCAACAACACGGAAAAAAAGACAACATGACAGCACTAAACTCATACCTATCAATAATTAACGTTGAATGTAAATGAACTAAATGCAGCAATAAAGAGACAGAGAGTGGCAAAATGGATTTAAAAAATGATCCGTCTATACGCAGCCTACAAGAGACACACCTTAGACTTAAAGACACAAACAAATTAAAACTCAAAGGATGGAAAAGAATATATAAAGCAAACAACACTCAAAAAAGAGCAAGAGTGGCAATATTAATCTCTGACAAAATAGACTTTAAAGTAAAATCCACCACAAAGGATAAAGAAGGACACTATATAATGATTAAAGGGTCAGTACACCAGGAGGACATAACCATAATAAATATTTATGCACCCAACAACAGGGCTCTAAAATACATAAAACAAACTCTAACAGCATTGAGAAGAGAGATAGACAGCTCCACAATAATAGTAGGAGACTTCAACACACCACTTGTGGTGAAGGACAGAACATCCAGAAAGAATCTGAATAAAGACACAGAAGATCTAAATGCCACAATCAACCAAACTGATCTCATAGACATAAACTGAACACTCCGCCTAATGGCAGCCAAGTATACTTTCTTTTCCAACGCACATGGAACATTCTCCAGAATAGACCACATATTAGGCCAGAAAGCAAGCCTTAACAAAATCCAAAGCATCGAAATATTACAAAGCATCTTTTCTGACCATAAAGCCATAAAAGTAGAAATCAACAATAGAAAAAGCAAGGAAAAAAAATCAAACACATGGAAACTGAACAACACCTTGTTCAAAAACTACTGGGTGAGAGAAGAAATTAAGGATGGAATAAAGAAATACATAGGATCAAATGAGAATGAAAACACATCCTACCAGAACCTTTGGGACACAGCAGAAGCAGTACTCGGAGGTCAGTTTATAGCAATAAATGCACACATCCAAAAAGAAGAAAGGACCAAAATCAAAACATTAACCCTACAACTTGAACAAGTAGAAAGAGAGCACCAAAAGAAGCCCTCGGGTGCCAGAAGAAAGGAAAAAATAAGAATTAGAGCAGAATTAAAGGAAATAGAGAATAGAAAAACAATTGAAAGAGTTAACAAGACCGAAAGCTCGTTCTTTGAAAAGATCAACAAAATTGATAAACCATTGGCCAAACTGACAAAAGAAAAACAGGAGAGGAAGCAAATAACCTGAATAAGAAATGAGATGGGTGATATCACAACAGACCCAACTGAAATTAAAAGAATCATAACAGAATATTATGAAAAATTGTAGTCTAACAAATTTGAAAACCTAGAGGAAATGGGCAAATTTCTAGAAATGCACTACCTACCTAAACTAACACAAACTGAGGTAGAAAAACTAAATAAACCCATTACAGAAGAAGAGATTGAAAGGGTAATTAAAAAACTCCCAACAACAACAAAAACAAGCCCTGGCCCGGATGGCTTCACTGGAGAATTCTACCAAACTTTCAGAGAAGAGTTAACACCACTACTACTAAAGGTATTTCAGAACATAGAAAAGGATGGAATACTCACAAACTCATTCTGTGAAGCCAGCGTAACCCTGATACCAAAACCAGGTAAAGACACCACAAAAAAAA
>NW_004444063.1:7065935-7076315 GCF_000243295.1 Trichechus manatus latirostris
CAAGAAAACTACTGGAACTAATAGAAATTTCAGCAAAGTATCAGGATACAAGATAAACATACTAAAATCAGTTGGATTCCTCTACACCAACAAAGAGAACTTCGAAGAGGAAATCACCAAATCAACACCATTTACAGTAGCTCCCAAGAAGATAAAATACTTAGGAATAAACTAACCAGAGATGTAAAAGACCTGTACAGTGAAAACTACAAGACACTACTGCAAGAAACCAAAAGAGACCTGTGTAAGTGGAAAAACACACCTTGCTCATGGATAGAAAGACTCAACATTGTGAAAATGTCAACTCTACCCAAAGTGATCTATAGATACAATACAATCCTGATCCAAATTCAACCGGCATTTTTTAATGAGATGGAGAAACAAATCACCAACTTCTTATGGAAAGGGAAGAGGCCCTGGCTAAGTAAAGCATTACTCAAGAAGAAGAACAAAGCGGGAGGCCTCACATCACCTGATTTTAGAATCTATTATACCGCCAAAGTAGTCAAAATAGCCTGGTAGTGGTATAACAACAGATACATAGACCAGTGGAACAGAATTGAGAATCCAGACATAAATTCATCCACCTATGAGCAGCTGATATTTGACAAAGGCCCAAAATCCATTAAATGGGGAAAAGACTGTCTCTTTAACAAATGGTGCTGGCATAACTGGATATCCATCTGCAAAAAAATGAAAAAAGACCCATACCTCACACTATGCACAAAAACTAACTCAAAATGGATCAAAGACCTAAATATAAAATCTGAAGTGATAAAGATCATGGAAGAAAAAATAAGGACAATGCTAGGAGCCCTAATACATGGCATAAACAGACTAGAAACCATAAGTAACAATGCACAAACACCAGAAAAGAAACTAGATAACTGGGAGTGCCTAAAAATCAAACACTTACACTCATCAAAAAACTTCACTGAAAGAGTCAAAAGACAGACTACAGACTGGGAAAAAATTTTTGGCTACCACAAATCCAATCAGCGTTTAATCTCTAAAATCTACAAGATATGACAAAACCTCAACAACAAAAAGACAAATAACCCAATTAAAAAATGGGCAAAGGATATGAACGGGCACTTCACAAAAGAGGACATTCAGGCAGCTAAGAGACACATGAGGAAATGCTCACAATCATTAACCATTAGAGAAATGCAAATCAAAACTACAATGAGATACCATCTCACCCCAGCAAGACTAGCATTAATGCAAAAAACACAGAATAATAGATGTTGGAGAGGTTGTGGAGAGACTGTAACACTGATACACTATTGGTGGGAATGTAAAATGGTGCAGCCACTTTGGAAATCGATTTAACGCTTCCTTAAAAAGCTAGAAATGGAAGTACATACGATCCAGCAATCACTCCTTGGAATATATCCTAGAGAAATAAGAGCTATCACATGAGTAGATATACGCACAGCCATGTTCATTGCAGCACTCTTCACGACAGCAAAAAGATGGAAACAACCTAGGTGCCCATCAATGGACAGTGGATGAACAAATTATGGTGTATTCACACAATGGAATACTATGCAATAATAAAGAACGATGAATGATGAATCCGTGAAACATCTTACAACATGGAGGAAGCTGGAGGACATTATGCTGAGTGAATTTAGTCAGTCACAAAAGGACAAATATTGTATGAGACCACTATTATAAGAACTCAAGAAAATGTTTAAACACGGAAGAAAACATTCTTTGATGGTTACGAGGGTGGGGAGGGAGGGAGGGGGTATTCACTAACTAGATCGTAGACAAGAATTATCTTAGGTGAAAGGAAGGACAACACACACTACAGGGGAAGTCAGCACAACTGGACTAAACCAAAAGCTAAGAAGTTTCCTGAGTACAACCAAACACTTTGAGGGACAGAGTAGCAGGGGAGGACATCTGGAGACCATGGTTTCAGGGGACATCTAGGTCAATTGGCATAACAAAGTTTATTAAGAAAATGTTCTGCATCCCACTTTTGTGAGTGGCACCTGAGGTCTTAAAAGCTAGCAAGCGGCTATCTAAGATGCATCATCAATTGGTCCCAACCCACCTGGAGTAAAGGTGAATGAAGAACACCAAAGACACAAGGAAAATATTAGCCCAAGAGACAAAAAAGGCCACATAAACCAGAGACTCCATCAGCCTGAGACCAGAAGAACTAGATGGTGCCCAGCTACTACCAATGACCACCCTGACAGGGAACACAACAGAGAGTCCCTGATGGAGCAGGAGAAAAGTGGCTTGCAGAACTCAAATTCTAATAAAAAGACCAGACTTAATTGTTTGACTGAGACTGGAGGGACCCTGAAAGACATGGCCCCCGGACTCTCTGTTGGCCCAGAGCTGAAACCATTCCTGAGGCCAACTCTTCAGACAAAGATTAGACTGGACTATGGGACATGAAGTGATACTCGTGAGGAGTGTGCTTTCTTAGGTCAAGTAGATACATGAGTCTAAATGGGAAGCTCCTGTCCAGAGGCGAGATGAGTAGGCAAGGAGGGTTGGGAGCTGGTTGAATGGACATGGGAAATCAGGGCTGGAAAAGAGGAGTGTGCTGTCACAGTATAGGGAGAGCAACTAGGGTCACATAGCAATATGTGTATAAATTTTTGTATGAGAAACTGACTTGAATTATAAACTTTCACTTAAAGCACAATAAAAAAAATCAGATGTCATAATGCATTGTGCAAATCTACTGCCAAAGACCTCTTTAAAGTGTTGAAAAGCAAAGATGTCACTTTGAGGACTCAGTTGCACCTGACACAAGCCGTCATATTTTCAGTCACCTCCTGTGCATGTGAAAGCTGGATAGTGAATAAAGAAGACTGAAAAAGACTCGATGCTTTTGTATGATGGTGTTGGTGAAGAATATTGAATATACCATGAACTGCCAGAAGAATGAACAAGTCTGTCTTGGAAGACATACAGCCAGAGTCCTCCTTGCAAGCGAGGATGATGAGACTTTGTGTCACACACATTTGACATGTATCAGGAGGGACCAGTCCCTGGAGGACATCATGCTTGGTAAAGTGGATGGTTAGCGAAAAAGAGGAAGACCCTTGACAAGATGGATTGACACAGTTTCTGCAACAATGAGCTCAAATATAACAATGATTGTGAGGATAGTGCAAGACCTTTCTGTTGTACATAGAGTCGCTATGAGTCAGAACTGACTCAGAGGGCATCTAACAACAATGAAGTTAATACAGTAAGTTTATTTACGTAAGTTAAGGCCCAAATCTCTGCACTCTTGGGTTACAGACAGTCGAAACTTTTACAGCTGTGATTTGCCAACTTATTCTAACAAACCTAGTTTATACCTAGTTAGTAATTTACAGAGACCTAGTAGATCGCAGGGAGCCCTAGGGGCAAAGTGGTTAAGAGCTCCGCTGCTAAACAAAAGGTCAGCAGTTCAAATCCCCCAGCCACTCCTTGGAAACCCTGTGGGGCAGTTCTGCTCTGTCCTATAGGGTCACTATGACTCAGAATCCACTCGATGGCAATGGGTTGTTTTTTTTTTTTTTTGGTTTAGTAGATTGCAGTGAAAATCAAAAATTTTCACTGCAAAAATTAAGGACTGAATGAGTGAAAATTAATTTAGGATTGGGAACAGGGGTAAAGTTGATTATGTTCCTATCTTGAGTATAAAGTTATTTCTAGGTTCTGACTTCATTTTAGTTATCAGTAAGTCACCTCTGGGGCCAGATCCGTAAACATTATTAACAGGCACTGGGCTTTTTGGTTTTTCAATCAGTAAAACCTTAACAGAAGGCCAAATATTTCTTAGGAGAGTAGAAATGAAATTCTCGGTTTACTTAAGAATGAAGTTTTTAATTTTAGTTCTGAAACCACCTAATTCAGATATGCCAGCACCTCAGATTCTAAAAATTTGCATTTACATTTTACATACTTTTTATATATTTGAGTGCCATTTTTATTTTGTTTTTGTGTGAGTTTTCTGTTTATGTCTTTTCCCCATTTTTCTGTTGGATATTTGGTGCTTTGACCATCTGTTTTTAAGAGTTCTTTATATATTAAGGACATCAGCCTTTTTTCTGTGGTATATGTTGTGAATATTTTCTCCTAATTTGTCAGTTGTCTTTTTGTTTATGGTCTTTTTTGTCATGTAAAAACTTTTTTTTTTTTTTTTAATTATATCGGGTTACTTTTCTCTCATATCAGTCCAGGGCTCATTAGCAGGTCAATAATAATATTGCCAACGTCTTAGGCTCTTTCTGTCTTCCTGCTACCAAGTTGTGTTAGCTAGTTTCTTCATAGCTGTAGTAAGATGGTTGCTAAACTTCCAGGCATCACAGCTATGTTCTAGGTAGAAAGAATGAGAAAGGACAGTACCAGCTCTGCATGCCTCTTTTTATCAAAAGTACAAAAGCTTTCCCAGAAGCTTCTATTTAGGTCCGTTTACCAGAAAAACTGGGGCATATGTCCATCTACTGTCAGGGAGGCTGGGGAACCAAATATTTTGCATTCTTAGTTTCTATAGCAGTTGAAGAGAAGGGAGAATGGAAAACTAGGTGGAGGAAAGAGGTAGGAATGAATATTTGGATGTTGTCAGCCAACCTACCAGAACCTGCCACACTGAACAGGAATATCAGCCAAAAAACTAAGCACTGGATTGGGCTCTCTTATGGGAGAGTTAATAGCTGTCTGGATGGTAATATTTTAGTGTTTGGGACCTTTCCTACTGTATTATGTTTAGTTTGACAGCTCCTTTGCTAAAATAAAGTGCCAAAGAAGCAGCCTGTCTCTTTAGCAAGTGTTTTGGTTAGGTTCTATGTCCATGCAAATGACAGAAAACCTGACTAAACTATATTAGGTTAATAAGGGCATTTATTACCACATGCACCTGAAAAATCCAGCACTAAATTAGATTCAGATACAACTTGATCCAGGGTCTTAAATGATATCAGTAGGATTCAGTTCCTCTCCATCACTCAGTCCAGGATCCATCCGTGTGGGTTACACTCTCAGCCAAGCTCCCTTCATAACTTTTTCCAGTTCCAGGCTTTCATATTCATAGCCTCAAATCCAGTGAAAAAGGAGCTTCTCTTTCCCAACTGTTTGACTAGAAGTCCTGGGCCTTGCATGTTGGCTTAAATTAGCCCATATGCCTATCCCTCAATAGTCACTTTGGCCAGTGAGATGCATTGAGTCACATGCCTGGACCATTAGAAGAAAAATCAAGGGACTATTTCCAGCAAAGGCAGAGACAAGATGTTGGATGATTAAGTGTCTGCTGTAATCCTTTACATTTTCAGAATCTCCCTCTCAAGGAAATCCTCTGTAATAATTGGGAGACATCGTTCATTTTACCTCATCTAACTGTTGGCATTTTTTATTCTAATCTAATGTAAGAAGAATGTTGCAGCTGCTAAGCGTTATAACTTCTTAAAAAGACTACTCTCATGGTTCTTTGTATTCCTAGTGTACCTGAGTGTATCTTAGTGTACCTTAGGCAGTTAAATGTTGAGTGATAGGCATTCTCTTGACTAATCAATCTACTGATATGCATATCTATATATTTGGTATCAGTGCTGGACGAAGAACCTTGAAACCTGGGCTTAAGTTCCAGTTATCCAGCTACTAGCTTTGTAACTTGACTAGTTATCTCTTTCTTATATGTAAAATGGGGATAATAAGTTGGTCTATTTGCCTGACAGGATTGTTGTAAGGATTAAGTGATGTAATAAATGTAAAAGACTTTGAAAATTACAAAGAACTATCCAAATATAAAGTGGCAGATTCCTGTATCTCATAAAATTTTTTTTTTATTTTATTGTGCTTTAGGTGTAAGTTTATAGAGCAAATTAGTTTCTCATTCAAAAATTTATACAGTTTTTTTAATGATATTAGTTGCAATACCCACAATGTGTCTGCGCTCTCCACCTTTCCGCTCCGGGTTCCCTGTTTCTTTTTGTCCAGTTTTCCTGTGCCTTCTTGCCTTCGCTTTTGGGCAGGTGTTGCCCATTTGGTCTCATATACTTGACTGATCTAAGAGGCACATTCCTCCCATGTGTTATTGTTTGTTTTATAGGCCTGTCTAATCCTTGGCTGAAGGGTGAACTTTGGGAGTGGCTTTAGTTCTGAGTTAAAAGGGTGTGCGGGGGCCATAATCTTGGGGGCTGCAGTCTCTGTCAGACCAGTAAGTCTGGTCTTTTTTGTGAGTTTTAATTTTCTTCTACATTTTTCTCCTGCTCTGTCTGGGATCCTCTATTGTGATCCCTGTCAGAGCAGTTGGTGGTGGAAGCTGGGCACCATCTAGTTTTTCTGGGCTTAGGCCAGCGGAGGCTATGGTACATCTCATAAAATTTTGCAACAATTTTGTTTTACTTTGGTACTTTGAAAATACTTCTAATTTAAGTGCCAGACAATAAATAAATAAGAAAAAGTAAACTGCAACTATCACCGTGTATTTTGAGGGAAATATTTATTTTTTCCTAGAGTAATATTAGCTTCTAGTCTGTCTTCAAATTATATTTCTGATAGATTGTTTGACTTTTCTCTTTCCTAGGTACTTCTTCAGAAGACTATCAGAAATGCTACAGAAAAACGTAAGAACTAAAACTTTTTAAGTTGCTGTACTTCTGAAAACCCTGTGTTCTAGTAATTATATAGCAGGTTTGACTGTTGGCACGCAAACACTTCACTCAGTTTCACTCAATCTTTGTTTATTTAGTTTATTCACTCATTATTGAGGATTTTTCTAGTTGTTGGAGAAATAATAGTAAACAAAATTGTTTTTTAAAAAGTCTCTGCCCTTAATGAGTTCACATTCTGGTTGGGGAAGATAGACAGTAAACAAAAAAGCAAGTAAATTTATACTGTGTTGTGTGATGATGAATGCTGTGGAGAAAAATAAAACAAGATGGGGGATAAGGGAGTATGGAGTGAAGGCTTACTATTTTAAATATTGTGGTAAGGGAAGTCATCATTGAAAAGGTAGCATTTGAGTAGAGACCTAAAGAAGGTAACAGAGCAAGCTGTGTGGAAAAGAGCATTCCAGAAAAGAAGCATTCCAGAGCAAATCCCTGAAGCAGGAAGGCCTGGATTTCTGGAGTGGAGTGAAGGAGGAAGAGAAAGGTTGGAGATAAAGAGAGAGAAGCAGGAGGCCTTTAATGTGCTACTCTGTCATATAGGGTTGCTGTGAGTTGGAATCGAGTCTACGGGATATGGCACGCAGCAACAACAACAGGCCAATATGAGTGAGATGAGAAGGAAGCCTTTGAAGGATTTTAAGCAGAAGACTGACATGAAATGACTTATGATTTAAAAGAATTACTCTGGCTGCTTTGTTGAGAATAGAGGCAAGCATGGAATCAGGGAGATAATTGTTAGGAGACTATTCCCCTAATTCAGGCAAGAGATATTGGATCATGGACCAGAGTGGTTAAGAATAGAAGTGGTGAGGTGTGGTCAGATTTTAGATATATTTTGAAAGTAGAACTAACAGGATTTGTTGATGTATTGAATGGTGGGGTGTAAGGAAAGGGAGTTAAGGCTGATGAAGATTTTGGTTTAACCAATTAGGATAGAGTTGCCACTTTTAAGATGGAAAGACTGAGGAGAAACAGATTACTGGGGGAAGATCAAGGCTTGAGGCATGTAGACCGAAGGTATAAGTGAGAGAGACAGGATCTAAGTTCAAGAGGTGGTTGCAGCCAGGATCATGAACGGCTTCAAAGGCTGGGATTACGATTCCATCCTGAACGTGATGGAGCCCTGAAAGGTTTTAAGTTGGAGTGTAACATAAAATGAGAATTTTTAACAGCTTCATCCTCAAAGAATGAAAGAGCTTAAAGACAATACATGCAAGTTGAAAAACAAAATTAGGAGACATCATTAGGAAAGTGAAAAGACAACCCACAGAACTGGAGAAAGTATTTGCAAATCATCAATCTGATAAGGAACTTCAATCCAGAATATATGAAGAACTCTTATAACTCAACAATAAAATGACAAATAACCCAATTAAACAATGGGCAAAGGATTTGAATAGACATCTCTCCAACAAAGATATACAAATGGCCAGTAAACCAATAAGTTGAGCAAAAAAGATGCTCAACTTGATGGATTCAAACTGCCAACCTTTTGGTTAGCAGCCGAGCTCTTAAACACTGTGCCACCAGGGCTCTTCATTAGTCATTAGGAAAATGCAAATCAAAACCACAATGAGATACCACTTCACAGCCAGTAGGATGGCTGGAATAAAAAAGACAGATAATAACAAGTATTGGCAAAGATGTGAAGAAATTGAAACTCTTGTACGTGTACTGCTGGTGGGAATGTAAAATGGTGAACCCATTTTGGAAAACAGTCTGACAGTTCTTCAAAATGTTAAACATGGAGTTAGCGTATAACCGAACAGTTTTTCTCCTAGGTATATACACCCAAGAAAAATAAAAACACACATCCACATAAAAATTTGTACATAAATGTTCACAGCAACATTATTGATAATAGCTGTCTTAGTTATCCAGTGCTGCTATATGCTATAACAGAAATACCACAAGTAGATGGCTTTAACAAACAGAAATTTATTTTCTCACACTTTAGGAGGCTAGAAATCCAAATTTAGGGTGCCGGTTCTAGAGGAAGGTTTTCTCTCTCTGTCGGCTTAAGGGGTAGGTCCTTATCTCTTCAGCTTCTGTTTTTTGGTTCCTTGGAGATCTCCATGTGTCTTGGCATCTATCTTCCCCCATCTCTGCTTGCTCACTTGCTTGTTGAATCTCTTGTATATCTCAAAAGAGATTGACACAAGACACACCCTATGCTAATCCTGCCTCATTAACAAAACAAAGACAACCCCTTCTCAAATGGGATTATAGCCACAGGCACAGAGGTTAGGATTTACAACACATATTTTGGGGGGACACAATTCAATCCATAACAGTAGCCAAAAACTAGAAACAACCCAAATGTTCACCAACTGATTAATGGATAAATAAAATATGATACATCTATACAATGGAATATTATTTCACAATAAAAATGAACAAAATACTGATACATGCTGCAACATGCATGGATCTTGAAAATATTATGTTAAGTGAAAGAAACCAGTCACAAAATAGCACATATTTTATGATTCCATTTGTATGAAGTGTCCAGAATAGTGAAATCTATAGCGACAGAAAGTAGACTAGTGGTTGCCTAAGGCTGGGAGAAGTGGAGAGGTTGGGAAGAAATGGGGATTGACTGCTAATGGGTACAGTTTCTTTTGGGATTGGTGAAAATGTTCTAAAATTGGTTTAGTATATTCAGAACTCTGAATATACTAAAAATGATTGAATTTTATACTTTAGATGAGTAAATTGTATAGTATATGAATCATTACTCAATAAAGCTGTAAAAAAGAAAGTTAGGACTAAGGAAATGGAAATTTAAATAGGATGTATAGATTGCAAAAAAAGAGAATAGAACAAAAATAAATAAATCATAAGAATAAAGAGTCAGATGCTTTCACTGAGCCAGATTTTGGCTCTGAGCTTTTTAAGATACAAGGAAAAAGTCTATAGCTATCAAATAATCATGTCTCCTTCCAATAATTGTTTACATCTCCTACTGTCTTATAGATTTTTCACAAGAATTAAATGACAGACAATATTGTCTTCTTTGGTGGAAGTCTAAAGTATAGATATTCTGTACTGATGGGGGTGGAGGGTAAGGATTGATATACTTTTGTGTCAAGAGTTCTGTGAAACTTTTGCATTAGCCAGCCAAGTTTCTTAACCGTCATCGCATTTCTTCACAGAAGTGGGCATGATCAGATTTGTATCTTACAACAATCACTCTTACAGCAAAGAAATGATGGTTTGGAAGGGGTGATCATATTGGAAGGGGTGACTGTTGTAGTATTCCAACTAAGGCATGATGAGGACCTAAGCTTTAGCAGTAGGAATAGCAGAGAGGAAAAAATTGAGAATGATTCAGGAGGGAGAATAGACAGTTCTTTTTTTTAATTTTTTATTGTACTTCAGGTGAAGGCATACAGAACAAATAGTTTCTCATGAAACAGAAGTACACATGTTGTTTTATGACATTGGTTAACAACTCAACAACATATCAACCCTCTAACTTCTCAACCTTTTTTGTTTTTGGTGAAAATACACATAGCCAAAGATACAGCATTTCAAAAATTTCTGCATGCACCGTTCAGTGACATTGACTATGCTCTTCAAATTGTGCTATTATTCTCACTTAAGATGAAGCCTTACAGAACAAAATAGTTTCTCATTTAACAGTTACTACAAACGTTGCCCTATGACAATGGTTAACAATCTCACAACACATCAACCATATCCTTACTCAGCCTTGGGTTCCCTATCACCAGCTTCCTTGTCCCCTTCT
>NW_004444063.1:7083761-7126336 GCF_000243295.1 Trichechus manatus latirostris
CCAACAAATGGCACTCAGAGAGCCACCTGTTCAGGTGTGTGGAATCTAAGCAGCCGCTGTTTCCTGGTCAAGAGACTGTGGCCACGGGAAGCAGAGGAGGCCTAGTCGGGGTGAAGAAGGGTGGGGGGTGGAAAAGCGTATATTGCAAATTACCGGTTGTTTTGTCTCCCGCTGGGAGCTCCGTGAGGCTGCTTTCTAGTACCCCCTGTTTGCTGGTCTCCGATAGGAGTCCAAGATGGCGGATCCGCGCTGTGTCAGCTGGTAGGGGACCTCTGCATGAATCTCTCCTCACTCTCCATTCTCTGTCAGTTTTCTCACTCCATTTGGTGCTTGGCTGAGTTCTTTATCTGTACGTTTGATGTTTTAGGGTTTCAGGATTGTTGTATTCTTTGTTCGGCTTAGTTTTTCGGATCTTTGCTGTGGAGGGATGGCGTGGTGCTTCTGCCTAGAGCGCCATTTTGCCGGAATTCCGAGAACAGACAGTTCTTAATGACTGATTTGTTGGTGGAGGCATATGGGGTCCAAGATGGCCTCCAGGCCTCTGATTTAGGACACTAGATGGATGATGACTCATTAATTGGGTGAGGAAACAAATGGAAAGACACACATGGATTGGGGTGACAGAGATTTTTTCAGTTTGGAAAACACTGAGATACCCATAGACCTCTGAAGTAGACATGTGCAGCTAGCAGTTGGCTATCCCAGGCTGGCTAGGCAAAGATCCTGAGCTCAAGGCGTTGTTGTCACACTGGGAAAATGTGGAGTGAAAAGAGAATTAGTGTGAGAACCTCCTTTTGAAGCTAGATATATTTTCATAGTTTGGCATAGCAAAGATTTGTGCATGATGCCCATGGGTGAGACATGGATCCCACATAAGGGGCTGGTTGGGGTTCATCTTGAAAGGGAACATGCCAGTATGGCTTTCTGCAAAGGATGAAGTAACTTCAGCTGAAAGAGGCTGTAAGTTTATGATGAAACACAAAAGCTGAGATAATCATAAATAGGTGTAAATGAGAGATCCATAGTGATAGGGAAATCTCCAAAGAACCTCTCAAAATACTTGATGTTTTAGAGTCAGCAGTTTGGTTATTTGCCACACCCAAAGAGCACTAATGGCATATTATAATAGTATCAATCAAGAAAGACCTTTCCAGTCCCTTTCTGCAACTCCTTCCGCCTACTCCAATGCTAAAGGACCCCAAACAATAGTTACAAATGGGGGAGGAATAAGAACAAGAAATAGAAAAGAAACCAACCATTGTTGCTTTCCCCAGTGCAGGTTATGACTCTAAATCATATCCAGCCTTGGAGAAGGAAAAAATTTAAATTTAATAATAAGAGCTTAGAGTTGTTATATTACATTGGATTTTTTACTGCCTGAAAATGTCTATTACCAGACAATTACCAGAAATGCAATGAAATCTACCTGAAAGTTCATTTAGGGGCAGGAGAGTACTATTTTGACAGAATGTGTTTAAAGGGTAAATATGAAAGAAGAAAGTTGCTTCCTGCTTACTCAGTTCAACAGTTGAATAAGTCAGTAATGGAAATATAGAAAATCCTCTTCTCACATCTGCTTTTTGACTCCATTGTCTTGTTAGGGACTCAGAAATCCCATTTTAGTGGTCAAGGCTGAGCTTTGGTCCTTTTGTTTGTTTGTTTGTTTGTATTCCTTTTGTAATAGCTAATCCTCTCCTGTACATTTGGATAGAATGGAGAGAGGTATCATTTGTGGAAGTGCAAAAGAGAAAATATTAATTTCAGAAAATATTATCTCTCATATTACTTGAAATCATTAGCACAAGAATCCTGGGAAACAAGATTTCTATCCTTTTTGCATGAACGAAGTAACCAAGACCAAGACACTCAAGTAACTTTCCCAAAGACACTTAAGTGTAAATAGCAGAACTGGAGTTTAATTTCAGATTTGTCTGATTCTAAACACTATGCCTAGTCCTCTGTACATATTGTCTCTGATAAATGAATAAATGTATTGAATTTTATTATTAAACTACTTTTATTCACACAGATAGGGCAACATTTTTTCTAACCAGTTGTATTTTTTTCTACAGGGTAATTGATTACATATAAATGTCTTTAAGTATTATTTGAGGATTCTTAAAAGTTACTGAAAGATTAAGAAAATACCATTAATTTTTTCTTATTATAGGGCGATGACATTAGCAGACCAAAATCTTTTTCCAGAACCAAAGAGTACTTCAAATTTAGAATCAGGTAATGAATAATGAAACTAATTATTTTCATGATTCTGTATTTCTTTATTTTTGCCGCAACATAGCATGTATTAAGAAAATTGGTAGCCAGGAAGCTGAGTACTTTTTAGCATGGTTGTGTTTACGAAATGAAGATATGTGGAGTTAGAAAGTGGATCTTAACTATCCTCACAACACCCATTATTTATTCATTTAATAAACATTTACTGAGTATTACTATGAGGCATTGCTACAGGTACCAGTGGGGAGTGATTCACATTCTCTGCCCTCGTGGACTTCAGTTGTAGGAGAGGAGGAAAAATAAACGGATATATTGGAGTTATATGTGATTAAAAAATTAAAGGGTTCAACAAACTGCCTTGTATTATAGGTACTCTATTGTTTAGTTTGTTAGAATAAACTAAGCAAGAGATTTTGTGCCGTATCTCAGATCTCTATTTTCTTTATTTGCTGCAGCAAATTTTACAGCATCTGTTTGAGAGTAAACTTGAAGAATTGCTGGTTTTCCTCCTGATGGGTCCTTATTAAATGTCTGTATAAACTAAAAAAAAATTGTGTATGTGTGTAATCTTCACTTAAGAAGTTGTTTTCATGAGCATTTACTAAATGCCAGGCACTGTGTTACGAACTGTGGGTATAAAAATGATTAAGATAATTTCTGTCCTGAAGAAAGTTAGTCCAGTGATAAAGACTAAGCTTTTAAAAACACACATCCTTGGGAGGAGTAGCACCTTCTACCCTGGAGGGTAAGTATTAGAAGGGGGATTTGTTTTATAGAACAAACAGTAATAGAACTGTGGACAAGGAAAGAGAGATGATAAAAAGCAAAGTGGTTAGGTACCAAAAACAACTTCACAATTTTACTTTGTCTTGCCCAACAAAAAGTTCTGCTTTGTTTGTGGAAAATCTTATTTACAAAGCTTGGTGGTAGGTGATTCTGGAAGTATGTGTGCTTTTGTATTGTTACTTGTATGTGGTTGATTGACTTGAAATTTAAAATTAAATAAATCACATCTTGCTTTGTTGTCGTCGAGTCAATTCTAACTCATGAAACAGAAGAAATTGGAACTGATGACTTTAGATTTGTTGTTGTTGTTGTTAGTTGTTGATTCCTACTCAGGGCAGTGCTGTGTGTGCAGAATAGAACCGCTCCCTAGGGTTTTCAAGGCTATGACCTGTCAGAAGCAGATCTTCTGGCCTGTCTTCTGAGGTGCCTCTGGGTGCGTTTGAACTGCCAACCTTTTGGCTCGTAGTTGAGCGCTTAACTGTTTGCGCCACCCAGGGATTCCCTCATCTTGCTATATTATTTATTTAACACTTACAGAGTAACACGAACTGTTTCAGTTGCTGGGGAACATAGCAAAGTCTTTGCCCTAATAGAGCTTACATTATGGTGGAGAGACCCAGAAAAAAACAAACTTGTTGCCATCAAGTCAATTCTGACTCATGACAACCCCACGTGTTTCAGAGTAGAACTGCTGTCCATAGGATTTTCAATGATTGTGATCTTATGGAAGTAGATCGCCAGGCGTTTCTGTTTGTAGCCTGGCACAAAAGGTAGATTATAAACAGGTAAGCACATAAATGTATAATATATTGTCAGGTAGAAATAAAGCAATGAAAGAAAATAAGGCAGAGTAAACAGAGTGTGACTGGAGATGCTGTTTTAGATAGGGTAGTCAAGACAGGCCTCTCTGACATTTGAGCACAGCCTGAAGTGAGAGAGTGGGAGAAAAATAGAAGTCAAGAATGAGTCCTAAATTCTTGGCATGAGCAACTAGGTTGGGAGCATTATGGGGCACAACAAGTTGAAAGGATGGTAAGAGTGTTTGGTTTGGGCATATTAAATTTGATCTGCCAACTGAAGCACATAATATTGTATGAGAGAAACAAGGCACAAACATGCATATACTGTATAACTCCGTATGTATAAAGTTCAGAACAGGCAAGACTATTCTGGATGATAGAAGTCAGAATAGTAGTTACTTCTGAGAGGGGCTTACTGACTGGGAAAGGATATATGAGAAATTTCTGAGGTGCTAAAAATGTTTTATATCTTGATCTGGGTGTTGGTTACATGGGTAAATACATACACAGTCAAGATTTGTACCAATTACTGTATATCTAGCACACTTCAGTAATACACTAAAAAAATTGAAAGATTTATTAGCCTTTTAGTGGAGATGTCATGAAGGCAGTTTGTGATGCAAGAGTCTGGAGTTCGGGACAAAGGCTAAGGCTGTAGATTTATATTTAGAGTCAGTTTTGAAGCCTTAGGATTAGATGAGATCACCTAGGAATTGACAATAAATCGAAAAGAGACATATACAAAGAATATAGATGGTACACTCCAACATTTAAAAGTAGGGAAGAGGAGACATCCAGCAAAGAGAACTGAAACTGAGTGCCAATGAATAATATAAAAACCAGGAGAGACTGGTGCCTCAGAAGCTAACAGAAGGAGAGTAATTCAAGGAGAAAGTGATCCCAGCTATGACAAAAGCTACTGAAAGATGAAATAAAATGAGGATTGAGGACGTAAAATTGTTATGTTCTACACCTAGCCTAGTCCTCCTCCGGTGCCCCCCATCTTTGTTAGTAAATGCAGTTTAGCAAACCAGAACCTTGGGGGTCATCCTGGACTTCCCTCTTTGTCACTTCCCATATCTAATCTAATGCAAAATCTTATTAACAATTTTACCTCCTAAAGAGCTGTCCGACCCACCGACTTCTCTCTATCTTGGGAGGTGAAGACAAGAAGGAGTGGTTAGTTTCTAGGGTTGCCAGATTTAGCAAATAAAAATACCGGATGCACAGTTAAATTTGAATTACAGATAAGCAATGAATACTTTTTCAGTATAAGTAAATATTATACATACTTATTAAAAGTTATTTGTTGTTTATTTGAAATTCAAATTTAACTGGGCATCCTGTATTTTATCTGGCAACCCTATTAGCCTCAGTAATAGGGCTGGAGAATATGTAAGCAATACAGGGATCATAAAAAGCAGGGTTTAATATGCCAAGTAAAGGAGTTTGACGGCAGTGGAAAGCCTTTAAAGAGTTTTGTTGTTGTTGTTGTTAGGTACCGTCAAGGCAGCGCCGACTCATAGAGACCTTATGTACTACAGAACGAAACATTGCCCAGTTCTGAGCCATGCTCACAGTCATTATGCTTGAACCCATTGTTGTAGTCACTGTGTCAGTCCCTCTCGTTGAGGGTCGTCCTCTTTTTCGCTGACCTTGTACTTCACCAAGCATGATGTCCTTCTCCAGGGACTGATCCCTCCTAACAGCATGTCAAAAGTATGCAAAACATAGTCTCACCATCCTTGCCTCTAAGATTGTACTTCTTCCAAGACAGCTTTGTTCGTTCTTTTGGCAGCCCATGGTATATTCAGTATTCTTTGCCAAAACCACAATTAAAAGGAATCAATTCTTCTTCGGTCTTCCTTATTCATTGTCCAGCTTTCGCAGGTATGTGATACGATTCAAAAATACCATGGCTTGGGTCAGGCGCACGTTAGTCTTCAAGGTGACATCTTTGCTTTTCAACACTTTAAAGAGGTCTTTTGCAGTAGATTTGTCTAATGCAGTGCATCTTTTGATTTCTTGACTGCTGCTTCCATGGGTGTAGATTGTGGATCCAAATAAAATGAAATCCTTGACAACTTCGGTCTTTTTTCCATTTATCATAATGTTGCTTATTGGTCCAGTTGTGAGGATTTTTGTTTTCTTTATGTTGAAGTGTAATCCAGACTGAAGGCTGTGATCTTTGATCTTCATCAGTAAGTGCTTCAAGTCCTCTTCACTCTCAGCAAGCAAGGTTGTATTATCTGCATAACGCAGGTTGTTAATGAGTCTTCCTCCAATCTTGATGCCCCTTTCTTCTTCATATAGTCCAGATTCTTGGATTATTTACTCACCGTACAGATTGAATAGGATTGGTGAAAGGATACAACCCTGACGCACACCTTTCCTAACTTTGAACCATGCAGTATCCCCTTCTTCTGTTTGAACAACTGCCTCTTGGTCTATGTACAGGATCCTCATGAGCACAATTAAATGTTCTGGAATTCTCATTCTTCTGAATGTTATCCATAATTTGTTACAATCCACACAGTCGAATGAATACCTTTGCATAGTCAATAAAACACAGGTAAACATCTTTCTGGTATTCTCTGCTTTCAGCCAGGATTCATCTGACATCAGCAATGTTATCCCTGGTTCCACATCCTCTTCTGAATTCAGCCTGAATTTCTGGCAGTTCCCTATAGATATACTGCTGCAACCACTTTTGAATGATCTTCAGCAAAATTTTACTTGCGTGTGATATTAGTGATATTGTTCAATAATGTCTGCATTCAGTTGGATCACCTTTCTTGGGAATAGGCACAAATATGGATCTCTTCCAGTAGATTGGCCAGGTAGCTGTCTTCCAAATTTCCTGGCATAGACGAGTGAGCACCTCCAGCGCTACATCCGTTTGTTGAAACATCTCAGTTGATATTCTGTCAGTTCCTGGAGCCTTGTTTTTCACCAGTGCCTTCAGTGCAGCTTGGACTTCTTCCTTCAGCACCATTGGTTCCTGATCATATGCTACCTCTTGAAACCGTTGAATGTTGATCAATTCTTTTTGGTATGGTGACTCTGTATATTCCTTCCATCTTCTGATGCTTTCTGTGTCGTTTAATGTTTTCCCCATAGAATCCTTCACTGTTGCAACACGAGGCTTGAATTTTTTCTTCAGTTCTTTTGGCTTGAGAAATGGTGAACATGTTCTTCCCTTTTGGTTTTCTATCTCCAGCTCTTTGCACATGTCATTATAATACTTTATTCTGTCTTCTTGAGCTGCCCTTTGAAATCTTCTGTTCAGTTCTTTTACTTCATCATTTCTTCCTTTTGCTTTAGCTACTCAGAATTCAAGGGCAAGTTGCAGAGTCTCTTCTGACATCCATTTTGGTCTTTTCTTGCTTTCCTGTCTTTTAAATGACCTCTTTCTTTCTTCATGTATGATATCCTTGATGTCATTCCACAGCTTGTCTGGTCTTCGGTTATTAGTGTTCAACGTGTCAACTCTGTTCTTGAGATGATCTCTAAATTCAGGTGGGATATACTCAAGGTCGATAGAACATGCAATAAGGATGCATTGATAATTACTAGTGATTGGAATTCGAAAGTTGGAAACAAAGAAGAAGAATTGGTGGTTGGAAAATACGGCCTTGGTGATAGAAACAATTCCAGAGATCACATGATAGAATTTTGCAAGACCAATGACTTCTTCACTGCAAATACCTTTTTTCACCAACATAAACGGTGACTATACACATGGACCTCACCAGACAGAATACACAGGAATCAGATCGACTACATCTGTGGAAAGAGATGATGGAAAAGCTCGATATCATCAGTCAGAACAAGGCCAGGGGCCGACTGTGGAACAGAACATCAATTGCTCATATGCAAGTTCAAGTTGAAGCTGAAAAAAATTAGAACAAGGCCACGAGAGCCAAAGTATGACCTTGAAGAGTTTTAAGCAGAGGATATTATATATTAGGTATGCATTTTAAGTATACAGGGAGGATAATGGACTGCAGAGAGAGGTAAGTTGAAAAGCTGTTAAAATAATCTAAAGGAAATCTTTCGGTGGCTTAAACAAAAGTAGTGGTGTTTAGAATGAAGAAAAGCTGAATTTGCAATATTAAATACATGTGATAGAACTGGCACATAGCAGACATCAGTAAATATTTATTGCTTTGGAATGAGTCTGGAGAGTGAGGAAAAGGGAATAGTCAACACTGGAGAGGAGCCACAGAAGGGGCCAAAGAGGGAAGATGTTCACACCTGTTGTTGTACTGAGGTTTAGTGAGGTTAAGGACAGGAAAGATTTCCACTCATACTGGTGGGAGCTGAAACTGGATTGTAGTGGATTTGGGAGTAAATAGAAGGGGAGGAAGTAAAGTCAGTATGTGTAGACAACTCTTTGAAGAAACTTTCTTGTGGAAAAGAGGAGAGAAAGGCTGTGGCAGGAGGGGGATGTGGGGTACAGGAAAAGTTTTTTGTAAGGTGAGAGAGGCCTGGGCATGTTTTTAAGTTGCAGTAGAAAGGAAAGCCTGCGAATACAGGAGAGTTTTGATGATCAAAGAGTTTTAATCACATCAGCTTCCTCTGTTAATTGAAAGGAAAAACTTATATAGAATTTACTTACTTCTGTGAAACCTGGAGCTCTTGAGATAAAAATATTTTTAAGGTTTTTTTTCATAACTGGAGCAAGTCAGATAGTCAACATATACTAAGTTTTTCTTTTAAAACTATTACAAAAGTTTGTAATAAGTTTGTCAAAGTTGGAGGTCTCTTCCCCTCTTTATTTCTAGTCAGTGACTGGTTAAATAATTAGAATGCTAAAGTATGTTTTTATTTCTAGATAATGCAGCTTGTGAAGTTTTACTTGCTGAGAAAACTTGCCCTCCAGCCCCTGAAAAAACAAAGAAAAAAGCAAGTATTGAAGCAGAATAACTACATAAACCATACATTTCATTAATATAAGACATATTTTTAACCAATACTTTTATAGGAATTATTTTCCATCTATTTAAGTTAATACTTTAAAACATTTTTTGGAGTTTAGCAATTAGATTATTCAATTTTGTGAAAAACCTACACAGCATACAGTTGGGTATATACTCTATGTAAGTTTAATGAAAGAGAATTAAAATTTACAAAATTCCAACTTCCTATGGATAATTGGATGCCTCTATGAAGCTGCTATGAGTTGGAATCAACTTGACAGAAACACATTTGATTTTGATATTACTCATGAATTTAAAGTAAAAATAAGAAATTTACTATGTAGCCAGAGCAGTGTTTTATGCTGAAGAATACTTGTGAGTCAGTACATTAGACCTAGAATCTGGAAGCCTTTGGGGAGGAATTTGGACTTTATTTTGTATGTAGCAGGCTATTTGAGTGGCTATTCAACACTAAGCATTACTCTTAAGCACTTTTCATTAATTGTATCTTTACTTTATATCATTCCTGTCAGATAAATAGTTGTATCCCTATTTTATAGCTGAGAAAACTGAAATTTAGAGACTAACCAATTTGTTTGAGCACCTTGTGGCAGGTCTTTCTGGTTCTTAAACCTGTATTCTTTCCATTACACCATACTATCATCGTATAAGTTGGGGACTGAATTGAAAGAAGGCAAGAGTGACAGCAGGGAGACCCATTAGTAGGCAGTTGCAGAGTTTTTGGTGAGAGATCATGGTGGCTTTCACAGTTATAAAGGTTTTGGTGAGAGATCTTGGTGGCTTTGATTATATTTTATAGGAGAGATGGAAAGAGATGGCTAGATTAAAGATAATTTTGCCAACAGAGATGGTGGATTAGATATAAGAGTTGAAGGAGTGAGAAGTGTCAAGAATGACTTCTAGGTTTCTGTCTTGAGCACTTTGGTGGTTAAAACCAATTGCTATTGAGTCAATTCTGGCTCATAGCAAGCCCTGTGAAAGAACTCTACAGTCAGGTTGGCAGCTAAGCTCACCACCAGGGCTCCACTTCATTAGGAAAATGGAAATCAAAACCACATTGAATGCCACTTCATACCTACTAGGATGGTTAGAGTGAAAAAGACTGACAATAACAAGTGTTGGCAAGGATGTGGAGAAATTGAAACCCTCATGTGTACTGCATGTGATGCTGGGGGGAATGTAAAATGGTGCAGCTGCTTTGGAAAATAGTCTGGCAGTTCTTCAAAATGTTAAACATTGAGTTGGCATATGATCCAGTAAATTCGTTCCTGGGTATATATACCCAAGAGAAATAAAAACAGACATCCACACAAAAACTAGTTCATGAATGCTCACAGCAGCATTATTCATAATAGCCAAAAAAGTAAAAATAACTCAAATGTCCATCACCTGATGAATGGATGAATAAAATGTGGTCTATCCATACAATGGAATATCATTCAACAATAAAAGGGATGAAGTATTGATACATGCTACAACATGCACGAACCTTGAAAATATTATGCTAAGTGAAAGAAGCCAGTCACAAATGGCTATATATTTTATGATTCCGTTTATATTAAATGTCCAGAATAGTCAAATCTACAGAGACAGAAAGTAGCTTAGTGGTTGCTTAGGGATGGTGAGGGCAGAATGAGGATTGACTGTTAATGGGTACCAAATTTCTTTTAGGGGTGGTGACAGTGTTCTAAAATTAGTTTTGATGATGGTTGCACAACCCTGTAATACTAAAAACTATTGAATTTTATACTTTAAATTACTGATTTATATGGTATATGAACTATATCTCAATAAAGCTATTTAAAAATAAAACTTCCCTATATCATTATGTGGAAGAGGGAAATCTTTGGAAATATGAGGAGGGGTGGGGTCTAGCATACCTATGGAGGGACTGACCTTTAAAAGAAGAGAGATACTTCCATTGTGGTAGCTTTATAAATGTAGTGGTGGCAGGGTCGACTTTATTAAACCATGCTTCGTTTAATACTATGCTGTTGCCATTTTGAAATTCTTAATGGTTTTTCAACAAGAGGCCCTGCACTTTCATTTTTCACTGTTCTGAAAATTGTGAGTCCTAAGTGATGATATTCTATCTGATGGCACCTGTTGTTGAACTGAAATGTGAGGCAAGGCCGTCAGCTGAGAATGGTAGAGTGAAAGAGGCTAGAGGTTTAAGGAAAATGGAGCATATATGAAATTGTCATGAAGAACTAGATAAGTATAGTAAAGTTGTCAGTTTCTGGCTGCTCCTTCTGAGTTTGTGGTGACTTCAGTATGCCAGATTGTACAACTTTCCCTAATACTCACTTGTACTGGAGGTACAAAGGATATGGATGTTAGGGTTTATCTAGGGCTGGGAATTTGGCAAGCATGTGTAATAGAAGGAGAGAGGGGTAGGAAAGTAATTGTAATAATGATGGATGGCGGCATAGAACCTAGATAAGGAAGGAAGTGAAGACTACCAGTTGCCCTTGCGTTGATTCCCACTTACGGCAACCCCATGTGTGCAGAGTAGAACTGCAGTCTATAGAGTTTTCATGACTGTAACCTCTTCTAAGGTGCCTCTAGGTGGGTTTAAACCACCAACTTTTCAGTTAGTAGTCAAGCACTTGACTTTTTGCGCCACCCAGGGACTCCTAAAATGGAGACAGGGAAAGGCTAATGGATAAAGAGAAATGGTGGGTTCAGTGAATTAGAGATTTCAATGAAGGGGAAGGCTGTTTCATGAAGACACTGTAGCAGGAGTTGGAAGAATATAGGAAACTACTTGAATTGGTGATTCTGTAGTTTCTTTTGATGATAAGGGCTAAGGTTTGATCATGAAGTGGCTAACTGAAATGGCATGAGGACAAAAGGTTAGAAATGCAGTGGTTAAGGACCTTAGAGCCCAGGTGATTGGGTGGGTTATTCACTTGGATGATAAAATTGCTGAAAATGATGACAGGAACAAGAGAAAAGGTATAAGCAAGGTATGAAATCTTCAATGAGAAAAAGAAGTCAGTAGATGCCAGTGATATTTCACTCTTTGCCCCACACCCTTGCTCATTCCTTTGCTTGAGATATACCTTACACCTCTTCTACTTTCTTCTCTTCCGCTGTATATATATTCCCTCTCCGCTCAAAGTCCTGTCACTCTTTTAGGACCCAACTCAAATTGCCATCCCCATTTATGTTGAATACAGTATATTTAAACTTTGAATAATATTACAAATATGTATTAGAAGTATAAAACAAGATATATAACTTTAGACAAGCAATCACTGAGCAGTCTACAGTTTTCAGTGCAGGGATTAGTTGGTAAAGCAACACATTGTCTTGTAGTTGTGGCTTCCTGATGTCTTAGAGGGGACTTTCTGTCTCTTACAGGTAGATTATTGTATAATAAAGACGTCTATATAAATATACCTAGTGTTTTCTTTAAAACTCAGTTTTAAATATTTAAAAATAGATCTCGTGAGTGTTTGTTTTGTTTGCATAGAACACTGTTTGGGATATGTTGCCTTAAATGTGGTAGGGACGTTTTTTGAGCTAAATAGATTTGAAACTGTTTTGTCTTTCAACAAATTTTTTTCCTTAAATATATAGAAAACCATACTTTTTTTCTAAAAAACATTCATCTATAAAACTTTTTTCATGCTGAGGGACTAAAGCATGTATTTTATAATTAAAAAATTGGATATCAGAGAAATACTAGAAATGCCTATATAGCACTGTGAAATGTGTTTCATGATTATTAATTTGTTTCAGCTTGAGAAAGATATTGAACCTAGAGATGTAAGTTTTCAAACAAAGTTAAACTCTCGTCATCTAAAAATCAAGGTTCCAGCATCTCGTCATAGGTTTTCTGTAGAAGACAATGCAGGTAGATCAGTTCTGCTGCCTCAGCCTCTGGAACCTGAATTGGTAAGCACTGGTCTTTTATTAATAAATAGTTCTTGAAAAGACTATAATAAATAAAAAGCACTCATTGGGAAGATTTATACATACATAATTTCTTAGCAAATATGGGGGGAAACACAGGGTAGCTATACACTTACTGGCTGTATGCAGGCTGATGATTATAAAATTAGTCTGACTATTAACAATTGTGTTGGGACCAAAGGGAAGCAGATATTGAGACAGAATTAGGAGTACAAGTGTTTGATCAAGTGTTTGCTGGGAAAGTAATACCTGAGAAAGGAAAGCAAGTATTCAATGCAGATCTGACAAAATCTTGGCCAACTGAACTGGGAGCTCCAGAACAAAGATTACCCTCTAGAGAAGTCTTATTATGTTGGGCAGAAATGACCAGGCCCTATTACCTCTGCTATGCTCAGACATTGGATGGGAGCTGCCAATGAAGAGCATGGCCTCAGACTGAAAGCTGAAGCAGATTCTAAAGATGTTGTATCTGGAGGCTATTGGCTAACTGCAGTCCTTGCGGTGGAGCAGCAGGTTATTTCCTAAAGGAGATCCAAGCAGAGCACCTCCATGGCTGCCACAATCACAATAATAATAGCTATCACTGAGTATCTCCTACTTTCTAGACACTATAGGCTGTCTTTACATATATTATTTGTAACTCTTACACAACAATCCCCAGGAGTAGAATAATCCCCATTGGGCAGATGAAGAAATTAGAAGATCTATATAGCTAATAAGTTAGCGAGCTGACATATTCATTGTACCAGGTAAATATACCCATAAAAGAAATTTTTGGCTAAAAATTTTCTCAATATACTATTCCAGATTATGTAGTAAACCAAAAACTAATTTAAGAGATTTAAAACCAGAAGGCAAAAGAAAGGGAGGGAGGGAGGAAGGGAGGAAAGAAGGGAAGGAAGGAAGGGCAGACAAACTTTTCTGTGTTCAAGTTTTGCCTCTGAGTTTGGATTCTAGACGTGGTAGCATATGATAAACACCTAATCAAAAAGAGAGCTTAATCAGAAGGACATGGTTGTTTCAAGAAACCAAAGAGTCGAAGAGGGCTCTTGATTGCTAGAAATAAATCTACACGTCTCCTCTCTTAGACTGTCTCTATCACTTTGTTTCTCTTTGCTCTGACTCTGTACCTCTGTCTCTTTACCTTTGCTCTGCCTGTTTTTGTCTCTCTCAGTCTCAAGCGTCTCTCTTTTCTCCCATCTTTGTCTTGGTCTCTCTTATTCTGTCTGTCCTCTGTCATTGATTCTCCATGTTTCTCTGTCTCTCAATCTCTGTCTTTCTGCTCTTACTCTCTGTCTTCTCTCTCTCTCCTCCCTCCCTCTCCTCCTCTCAATTTTCACCTCTTTTCTCTTTCTGTCTTTTGCCTTTCTATCTTCCTTCTTCCTTCCCTCCTCCCTTCTCTTGGTCTGTCCCTCCCTGTCTTTAGCTCTCTAATCTTGTCTCTTTTTCTGCTCGCGCTGTCTCTTGCTTTGTCCACCTATTGCTCTATGCCTATTTTTCTTTGTCTGCCTCTTTACGTCTTCAAGAAATAGAAAATGAGTCTGCATCCTACTTTATAATTTCTTTAACTTCGATGTTCCGTAAATGAAAATATCTGTATACTTTTAATCTTATGTATTTTACACCAATTATCCTTACTACATATATGTTGTAACAGTTTCAGAAATAGCTTATAATCCTTTTCAAAAACAAGTCCAATAATTAATTACTAGGAGTTTAAAAGTAAAATACCTTTCTTCACAATTAACAGAGTTAACCAAAACATTATTTCCTAGTTCAAAACTCTAATTAGCCTTTTTTCCTAAATAGTGATTTCAACCAAAATATTCTCATGTAGTTATTATGCTTCATAAAGTTCTTTAGGGAGGTTTTTTCTTCCCCGCACCTAACTCAAGCTAGAAAATTCTTTCGTTACCTATGTAGTGGCTTAAAATTTAATTAGTAGATTAAAGATTTTATTAGTATGACATATTATGATCTATTGTACTAATTTTAAATTGTGGTTTTACTGTATTAAAGTAGCTTATTTCTTTCTGTTATTCACAAAACATTTATAGAAAACAAATCCCACTATTCCTGATAAGAAAAGGAGAGGCCTATTAACAAGTACTCCATCTTCACAGACAGGTGGTTTTGTGGTAAGTTTTAGCATTTGGTACTTGTAATATCTATTTTTTGACTCTCTCCCCTCCCACTTTAAAATTTTTGTCATACCAAGGGAATATTGGCTACTGAAAATGATGTCTTTGTTTTTATGTTGCACACACTTTCGTTAGAAGTACTGTACTCTATACACCGCTATATATATAAGAAAGAAAGATGAGGATACTGCAGCACCAACCGGGGTTATTCTTAGGTTGAACTAAATGATAGGAATGAAACTTGCCAGCAGGACAGCAGCAAGGCTTCCTCTTCAGTGGGAGCAGTCCTCACAGCTAGTTATATACCAGTCTGAGCACAGCTCAGGAGCAAGGAGATGACATATGTATCCAGTGAATGCAGGAACCACCCTACTCAAGTCAATATCTTTTGTAACAACACATAAACATAGCTTCCAGAATCCCCTCAATGGACATGCCTACATACAAGAGTGACTGCACTGAAAGAAACCCAATGTGTGGCAACTTTTATAGTATTTATTTATTTATAGTACATTTTATAGTTTATTTATTTATTTATACTACGTTCATAGATTTTCCCAGTATAGGTAAAATTTACCAGTCCAGCAATATTGCCTACTAACACAGTTGACGTCCTTACAGTTGACTCTTACCAGGCTTCTAGGGGAATGGAGCTAGAGAGTTAACCAAAGATCAGATTCTCATGCTGGGGAAAAGGTTTTGCCAGCATTCTGCTTGCAAACACTCTTTCTAGTGCTCTAAAAGTTAATATTCCTTTTCTAGAAAATGAGTGATTTCATTTTTTATGTTTTGATTAATTGATGTGATATTTAGAATTAAATTTTTATAGATCAGGAATAAATGTACCAAAATGAGTTTTTCCCCCCTAGAAAATTAATTTAATGGCCATTTTACAAACAGCATCTTTTTTATTGAGATGTAATTCATATTTCATAAAAATCACCATTTTAAAGTATAAAATCAGTGGTGTTTTAGTATATTCACAAGGTTGTGCAGTCATCACCACTGTTTAATTCCAGAACATTTTCATCACCCCATTAGCAGTCATTTCCCATCCCCTTCTCCCCACCCTCCAGCCCCTGGAAACCACTAATATACTATCTGTCTCTATAAATTTGCCTATTCTTGACATTTCAGATAAATGAAATCATACAATACAATACATGGCCTTTTGTGTCTGGCTTCTTCACTTAGCATAATGTTTCCAAGGTTCATCTGTTTTGTAGCATGTGTCAGTACTTTACTGCTTTTTATGGCTGAATAATATTCCATTATATGAATGTAACACATTTTATTTATTCATCAGTTGATGGATATTAGGATTGTTTCCGCCTTTTGGTGAATAATGCTACTGTGAACATTCATATACAAGTTTTTGCATCAACATAATTTTCAGTTCTCTTATATATATACCTAGACATTGAATTACTGGGTCATATAATAACTGTATTTTTAACTTTTTGAGGAAACACCAAACTGTTTTCCAAAACAGCTTCACCATTTTACATTTCCATCAGCAATGCACAAGGGTTCCAATTTCTCCATATTTTCACCCATACTTGTTATTATTTGTCTTTTTTATTTTAACCATCCTAGTGGGTGAGTGTGAAGTGGTATTTTATTATGGTTTTGAGTCGTATTTCCCTAATGACTAATGATATTGAGCATCTTTTCATGTGCTTATTGGCCATTTGTATATCTTCTTTGGAGAAATGTCCAAACTCTTTGCCTATTTTTTAATTGGGTTATTTTTCTTTTTATTGTTGGGTTGTAAGGGTTCTTTATATATTCTGGATACAAATCCCTTATCAGATATGTGATTTGCAAATACAAGTAGTCCCTGACTTACGACGGGGTTTCCTTCTGATGACCTCAATGTAAGCTGGTTCTGACGTAAATTGAATAGCTTTTTTTTTTTTAGTTTTCATTATTGTTGCCTTTTATTATCAGTATCCTTATAAATCCAATCTTTGAACATCTGCTAGTAAACATCTGAGAATGATAACATCAGCAAATTATGCGCTGCAACATTGTATGTTATACATATTACTAATAAGATATTCAAAACAAGAAACAAAAACACAGGCATAAGTGCTGTTGTCGTGTAAATCAAATATGTAGTAAGTCAAGGACCTGTATTTTCTCCCATTCTGTAGTTAAATATCAGCATCTTTTAATAAATAAAATACTTTTGAGAACACTTAATGGCTTGACATTTTAAAGTCCATGTTTTGTTAAACGAGTCTGAGGCCAATTGCCATGTAATACATTCTACAGCTTGCTTCCACCAAATGAGGCATGTAGGTCCCCCTCAGTTACACACTGTTGGTCCTTGGCTAGCCACCTTAGAGAAGGCTAATTTACTGAAGGACTTTTGGGAGATTTTTGTTTTCCAGGATCTCAGTTTAACATGACCTTCCTAAAACTATTCCAAGATACATATAGATAGGCATGAAATTGTTCTGTCCTCCTAAGAGAAAGAGGAGCTAGGCAAAGGCAGACGCCCTCCATCCCCACCCCCCACACCGCCAGTGAAATTGATAATCCATTCCAAGCACCTAAGCTGTGGTCTCATCTAGGTTCAGGCCAGTTACCTTAGTCAGATCTAGCAGGTCAACAGGCAAAAGTTTCTTGGAGTTTTCACCTAAGGAGTATGGATCTTGAGTCTAGTTTTATATATTTTGATTTTGAGTCAGACATATGTTGTGATATTAGTAACCAGATAGAGATATGGATCTGGAGCTTAGACAGAGATTTAAAAGTCTCTAGTGTTCAATGCAAAATATCTATTCTTCTTTATAGATTGATTTGTTCCTAGTTAAAAATGCGTGTTTTTAAGAAATATTTACAAATGTCAGAAATTATGTTAAGTTAGAAGAAAGTGTTCCTATGTCAAGTTCACAAGAAAATCCTCTAATAAGATAGTATTTTCAACTTTCATTACTTAGAATATAATTGCTTTTGCAACATTTAGTTCTACAAAAGAGTAATATATTCTTTTGTAGATTGATTTGTCCTCAGTCCAAAAAGCATCTTTTGAAGAACTATTTCCAATTGTCAGCAATTATGTTAATTCAAATGAAATTGTTCCTATGTCAAGTTTACAAGAAGACTCTTCATATGAGGTAGTATTTTCAATTTTTCCTTCCATTACTAAAATAAATAATACTTATATGAGATACTTTAAGAAGTCTGTAACCCAGTTGAGACAACATCATCTACATGTGGAGTCAGCTATCTGGTACTATCCCAAAAGATATTAGGCTGCCACAACCCAAACACTTTGTGTTTGGGACTTGGGATATTAAAAAACAGGAGGGAGAGGCAGGGCCAAGATGGTGTAATAGTCAGATGCGTTCTATGGTCCCTCTTACAACAAAGACCCGAAAAAACAAGTGAATTGATTATATATGACACTCCAGGAGCCCTGAACATCAAAGACAAAGTTGAGGAGTCGGACTGAGCACCAGGGGGAGAGAGAGAAAGTTCAGAAGCAGTGAAGAAGTGCCAGACCTGAGCTAGCCAGCACCCAGCAGGCTGGATTGGCTGGCGCATATGGGCTGAGGCAAGCAGCAGCACTTGGGACACATTTTACCATGTTGGGAGAAGCGACAGAGAGTCTGCATGAGCCTTCGGAACCAGAGGGAAGTGGTGCTGGATCTGTGAAAGTTAAGTGCAAGCATCTAACCTACTGCATGGGATCAAAATAACCCTTCCGCCTCTGGGAAGTGCCTTTCTTCCCCTCACCTGCCCCCTCACCACTCTGCTCAGGTGCCAGTCTAGCAGTGTTCAGCAGATGCCGTGCCCCCTAGGCCAGAAGTGGGAGCTGTCGCATCCAAGCCAGTCTCCTGGCTTTGGGAGGGGGTGCTCAGGACTAACCGCACCCAAACCAGTCTCGCAGCTTTAAAAAATCACCATGCACCCTAAGCCAAGAACACACGGCAGGCACTGCCCCTTTGCCTAGGCACCAGCATAAGGGATCCAGAGATTCTGAATGCCTTTCACCCCTGCCTAGACCTGTGTGGGCCCATTAAACAGCGTAGGCCCTCTTAGTATAGTACAGCAGAGTATATAATTGAAACCTGTTTTCAACTGCAACAGCTAAGGGGGAGTGGCAGATTTGTGACATTTGACACCACCCTGCCCATTAAGCAGGGTCCTCACCCACTCATATCAGTGGCCTGAGGACTGGTGGCTTCACCCATTCCACCTAGCCACCCACGACAGGGGTCCAAGAAGAAGCGGTGCCTCCCAGTCCTTACAACCAACAGCACTGAGTGCCCAAAGTCTGGCTGCAAAACCCATGCACCTACGCACTGTGGGGGACAGGGACATATCTTCCACCTAGGCACTTGGGCAGCCATCAGCCCATACTTTACTCAGCACGTAATCCCCTACAACAGCCAAATACATGCTCCAATCGCCCCTGCGTAGCTCTGCTCATCTAGGACTGTAGGTGAGAGCCTGCACCACACACTCGGTGAAAGACGACTGGAACACCTGAGCTAAATCCACACAAGAAAAGTGAACAGACTCCTGGCCTCACACACCTAGCAGCAGCTCTAACCACCTGTGACAGGGCGTGGGAGCTTCAGAGATGCCAATAAACAAAGTAGCTCACACACCTACTCTATTTGGGCATATCAAAACAAAAAGCTAGGACCCAGTAAGCAAACATACAATAAATAAATATAATAACTTATTGATGGCTCAGAGACAACAGTCAATATCAAGTAACATAAGAGGCAGACCATGATGGCCCCAGAAAGCAACTAAAACAAAGAACCAGGAAACCTCCTGGAGGAAGAAAAGGTCTTGGAATTACCAGAGGTAGAATTCAAAAGATTAATACACAGAGCTCTTCAAGAGATCAGGAAGGAGATGAGGCAAAACCAGACCAAGCCAAACAACGCACAGACAAAGCAATAGAGGAATTTAGGAAAGCTATACCAGATCAGGATGACAAATTTAACAGGCTGCCAGAATCCATAGAGAAACAGCAAATAGAAATCCAAAAGATTAACAATAAAATTTCAGAATTAGAAAGCTCAATAGAGAGTCATAGGAACAGAATTGAGGCAATGGAAGTCAGAATTAGTGAGATTGAAGATAAAGCACTTAACACTAATCTATTTGAGGAAAAATCAAATAAAAGAATTAAAAAAAAATGAAGAAACCCTAAGAATTATGTGGGACTCTATCAAGAGGAATAACCTATGAGTGATTGAAGTACCAGAGCGGGGGGATAACAGAAAATACAGAGAAAATTGTTGAATATTTGTAGGCAGAAAACTTCCCTAATATTGTGAAAGATGAGAAGATATCTGTCCAAGAAGCTCATTGAACCCCACACAGGGTAGATCCCAAAAGAAAGTAACCAAGACGTATTATAATCAAACTTGCCAAAACCAAAGATAAAGAGAAAATTTTAAGAGCAGTGTCATGGATTGAATTGTGTCCCCCAAAAATATCTGTCAACTTGGCTAGGTCATGATTCCTAGTATTGTATAATTGTGTACCATTTTGTAAACTGATGTGATTTCCTTATGTATTGTAAATTCAATCACTATGATCTAATAAGATGGATTAGTAGCAGTTATACTGATGAAGTTTACAAGATTGGATAGTGTCTTAAGCCAATCTCTTTTGAGATATAAAAGAGAGAAGCAAGCAGAGACACATGGGAACCTCATACCACCAAAAAGCAGTACCAGGAACAGAGCGTGTCCTTTGGACCTGAGGTTCCTGCACAGAGAAGCTCCCAGCCCAAAGGAAGATTGATGACATGGACCTTCCTCCAGAGCTGATGGAGAAAGCGTTCCCCTGGACCTGACACCCTGAATTTGGACTTGTAGTCTACTGGACTGTGAGAGAATAAACTTCTCTTTGTTAAAGCCATCCACTTGTGGTATTTCTGTTATAGCAGCACTAGATGACTAAGGCAAGCGGCTAGTGATAAACAAAAAGTCACCTACAAAGGAGAGTCAATAACACTAAGACTACTCAGCAGAAACCATGCAGGCAAGAAGGCAATGAGATGAAGTATATAAAGCCTTGAAGGAAAAAACTTGCCAGCCAAGAATTCTGTATCCAGCAAAACTGTCTCTCAAATATGATGGCAAAATAAGGGCATTTCAGATAAACAGAAGTTAAGGGAATTTGTAAAAACCAAACTAAAATTACAAGAAATACTAAAAGGGATCCTCTGGTTAGAGAACCAATAATGTCAGATAACAAGCCAAGACTAGAACACAGGATAGAACAACTGGATATCACCCCAGATAGGGAAGTCACATAAATAAGTCAAAGCTAAAATACTGAAAATAGAGAAACATATATGTCAATATGTAAAAGATGGCTACATTAAGACAAAAGAGAGGGACTAATGGTGTAATCATAGAACTTTCATATGGAGAGGAAGTTAAGGCAATAAAAAGAAATAAAAGATTGATTTAAACTTAGAAAAATAGAGGAAAATTTTAAGGTAACCACAAAGGAAACTAACAAATCTATACATCAAAATAAAAAAGAAGAAAAACATAAAGACTCAGCACATACCAAATCAACAGTAGTGAAAAAGATGAAAAAAATACGTAAAGAAAAATCACTCAGCACGGAAAATTAAGAGGAACAAAGAAACTGTCAACACCACAAAAAATAAATTAAAATGACAGCACTAAACTCATACCTATTAATAATTACACTGAATGAAAATGAACAAAATGCACCAAAAAGAGACAGAGAGTGGCAGAATGGATGAAAAAACATGATCCATCTGTATGCTGCCTACAAGAGACACACCTTAGACTTAAAGACACAAACAAACTAAAACTCAAAGAATGGAAAAAAATATATCAAGCAAACAACAATAAAAAAAACAGCATGAGTGACAATACTAATCTCTGACAAAATAGACTTTAAAGCAAAATCCACCACAAAGGATAAGGAAGGATGCTATATAATGATTAAAGGGTCAATACACCAGGGGGACATAACCATAATAAATATTTACACATCCAATGACAGGGTTCGAGAGTACATAAAACAAACTCTAATAGCATTGAAAAGTGAAATAGAAAGCTGCACAATAGTAGTAGGAGACTTCAACACACCACTTTCAGTGAAGGACAGAAAATTTAGAAAGAAGCTCAATAAAGACACGGAAGATCTAAATGCCACAGTCAACCAACTTGACCTCCACCCAACACCTGCCAAGTATTCTTTCTTTTTCAGCACATATGGAACGTTCTCCAGAATAGACCACATACTAGGCCACAAAGCAAGCCTTAACAGAATCCAAAACGTCGAAATATTACAAAGCATCTTTTCAGACCGTAAAGACATAGAAGTAGAAATCAGTGACAGAAAAAGCAAGAAAAAAAGTCAAATACATGGAAACTGAACAATACCTTGCTCAAAAACTACTGGGTTATAGAAGAAATCAAGGATGAAATAAAGAATTGATAGAATCAAGTGAGAATAACAACACATCTTACCAGAACCTTTGGGACACAGCAAAGGCAGTGCTCAGAGGTGAATTTATAGCAATAAATGCACACATTCAAAAAGAAGAGTGGGCCAAAATCAAAACATTAACCCTACAACTCGAACAAATAGAGAGCAGCAAAGGTAGACCACGAGCACTAGAAGAGAGGAAATAATAAAAATTAGAGCCCAAAGAAATGAAATGGATTAAAGAAAAACAGTTGAAAGAGTTAACAAGACCAAAAGCTAATTCTTTGAAAAGATCAACAAAATCAATAAATCATTGGCCAAACTGGCAAAAGAAAACCAGGAGAGGAAGAAAATAACCTGATTTAAGAAATGAGATGGACAATATCCCAACAGACTCAACTGAAATTAAAAGAATTATAACAGAATTCTATAAAAAAAATTGTACTCCAGCAAATTTGAAAACCTAGGGAAATGGACAAATTTCTAGAAACACACTACCTACCTAAACTAACACAAACTGAGGTAGAAAAACTAAATAAACGTATAACAAAAGAAGATATTAAAGTAACTAAAAAACTCCCAACAAGTAAAACCCCTGGCCCTGGTGGCTTCACTGGAGAATTCTACCAAGCTTTCAGAGAAGAGTTAACACTACTACTACTAAAGGTATTTCAGAGCATAGAAAAGGATGGAATCCTCCTGAGCTCATTCTGTGAAACCAGCATAACCCTGATACCAAAACCAGGTAAAGACACCACAAAAAAAGAAAATTACAGACCAATATCCCTCATGAACATAGACATAAAAATCCTCAACAAAATTCTAGCCAGTAGAATTCAACAACATATCAAAAACATAATTCATCATGACCAAGTGGGATTCAAACCAAGTATGCAGGGATGGTTCAACATTAGAAGAACAATCAATGTAATACATCACATAAATAAAACAAAAGATAAGAACCACATGATTTTATTGATACAGAAAAGGCATTTGACAAAAGTCCAACACCCGTTCATGATAAAAACTCTCAGCAAAATGAGACCAGAAGGGAAATTTCTCGACATAATAAAGGGCGTTTATACAAAGCCAACAGCCAACATCATCCTAAATGAGAGAGTCTGAAAGCATTCCCCTTGAGAACGGGAACCAGACAAGGATTCCCTTTGTCACCACTCTTATTCAACATTGTGCTAGAGGTGCTAGCCAGAGCAATAAGGCAAAAAAGAAATAAAAGACCTTCATATTGGTATGGAAGAAGTAAAAGCATCCCTATTTGTAGATGATATGATCTTTTACACAGAAAACCCCAAAGAATCTACAAGAAAACTACTGGAACTAATAGAATATTTCCGCAAAGTATCAGGATATAAGATAAACGTACAAAAATCGGTTGGATTCCTCTACACCAACAAAGAAAACTTCAAAAAGGAAATCACCAAATCAATACCATTTACAATAGCCCCCAAGAAGATAAAATTTTACCTAGGAATAAACCTAACCAGAGACATAAAAGACCTATACAATGAAAACTACAAGACACTACTGCCAGAAAACAAAAGAGACCTACATAAGTGGAAAAATATACCATGATCATGGATAGGAAGAGTCAACATTGTGAAAGTGCCAGTTCTATCCAAAGTGATCTACAGATACAATACAATCCTGATCCAAATTCCAAAAGCATTTTTTAACGAGATGGAGAAACGAATCACCAACTTCATATGGAAAGGGAAGAGGTCCCGGATAAGTAAAGCATTTTAAAAAGAAGAACAGGGTGAGAGACCTCACGTCACCTGATTTTAGAACCTATTATACTGTCACGGTAGTCAAAATAGCCTGGTAGTGGTACAACAACAGATACATAGACCAATGGAATAGAATTGAGAATCCAGACATAAATTCATCCACCTATGAGCAGCTGATATTTGACAAAGGCCCAAAGTCCGTTAAATCGGGAAAAGACAGTCTCTTTAACAAACGGTGCTGGCATTACTGGATATCCATCTGCAAAAAAAATGAAACAAGACCCATACCTCACCCCATGCACAAAAACTCAAAATAGATTGAAAACCTAAATATAAAATATAAAATGATAAAGATCATGGAAGAAAAAATAAGGACAACACTAGGAGCCATAATACAGGGCATAAACAGAATACAAACCATAACTAACAATACACAAACACCAGAAGAGAAACTAGATAACTGGGAGCTCCTAAAAATCAAACACTTCTGCTCATCAAAAGACTTCACCAAAAGAGTAAAAAGACAACCTAAGTCTGGAGGAAAAATTTTAGGCTCCAACATATCCGATCAGCATCTAATCCCTAAAATCTACAAGATACTGCAACACCTCAACAACAAAAAGACAACCCAATTAATAAATGGGCAAAGGATATGAACAGACACTTCACCAAAGAAGACATTCAGGCAGCTGACAGATACGTGAGGAAATGACCACAATTGTTAGCCATTAGACAAATGCAAATCAAAACTACAATGAGATACCATCTCACCCCAAAAAGGCTAGCACTAATACAGAAAGCTCAAAATAATAAATATTGGAGAAGTTGTGGAGAGATTGGAACACTTATGCACTGCTGTTGGGAATGTAATATGGTACAACTACTTTGGAAATTGATTTGGTGCTTCCTTAAAAAGCTAGAAATAGAAGTACCGTATGATCCAGCAATCCTGCTCCTTGGAATATATCCTAGAGAAATAAGAGCCATCACAAGGATAGATACATGCATGCCCATGTTCATTGCACTACTGTTCACAATTGCAAAAAGATGGAAACAACCTAGGTGCCCATCAACAGATGAATGGATAAAGTATGGTACATACACACAATGGAACAATGATGATAAAGAACAATGATGAACCCAAGAAACATCTTATGACGTGGATGAATCTGGAGGGCATTATAGTGAGTGAAATTAGTCAGTCACAAAAGGACAAATATTGTATGAGATCACTATCATAAGAACTCAGGAAAAGATTTAAACACAGACGAAAACATTCTTTGATAGTTATGAGAGTGGGGAGTGGGGGAGAGGGGAATTCACTAACTAGATAGTAGACAAGAATCATCTTAGGTGAAGGGAAGGACAACACACAACACATAATACAGGGGAAGTCAGCACAACTGGACTAAACCAAAAGCTAAGAAGTTTCCTGAACACAACCAAACACTTTGAAGGACAGAGTAGCTGGGGCAGGGGTCTGGGGATCATGGTTTCAGTGGACATCTAGGTCAATTGATATAACAAAGTTTATTAAGAAAATGTTCTGCATCCCACTTTGGTGAGTGGCATCTGGGTTCTTAAAAGTTTGTGAGTGGCCATCTAAGATGCATCAATTGGTCCCAACCCACTTAGAGCAAAGAAAAGTGAAGAACACCAAAGACACAAGAAAAACATTAGCCCAAGAGACAAAAAGGGCCACATAAACCAGAGACTCCATCAGCCTGAGACCAGAAGAACTAGATGGTGCCCAGCTACCATCAGTGACCACTCTTGCAAGGAACACAACAGAGAGTCCCTGACAGAGCAAGAGCAAAGTGTGGAGCAGAACTCAAATTCTCATGAAAAGACCAGACTTAATGGTCTAACTGAGACTGGAGGAACCCCCAAAGCCCTGGTCCCCGTAAACTCTTAACCCAGAACTAAAACCATTCCCGAAGCCAACTCTTCAGACAAAGATTAGACTGGACTATAAAACATAAAATAATATTCATGAAGAGTTCATGCCTCTTAGTTCAAGCAGACACGTAAGACCAAATGGGCAGCTCCTGTCCAAAGGCGGGATGAGAAGGCAGGAAGGGAGGGGAGCTGGTTGGATGGACACAGGAAACCCAGGTTGGAAAGGGGGAGTGTGCTGTCACATTGTAGGGACTGCAACTAGTGTCACATGACAATATGTGTATAAATGTTTGTGTGGGAAATTCACTTGAGCTGTAAACTTTAACCTAAAGCACAATTAAAAAAAAAAAAACAGGAGGAAACAGTGTTCTGCTCCAGTCAGTTTTTGTCTGTACATAGAAATTGTGGTCAGCAAACTCAAGTAAAGCATATTGTGCTAGCATGAATATAGCTGGCTCTTGTTTTTCATCCAACCTGTTGATCTCTGACTTTTCATTGGAGTGTTAAGACCATTTACATTTAATGTGATTATTGATACCATTATGTTTGATCCTATCATTTTGCTATTTGTTTTCTCTATGTCCTTTGAGTTTTTTGTTCCTTTTCCTCTTTTTATGCCTTCTTTTGGAATTGAGTATTTTTTTTTTTCAGTGATTCCAGTTTATCTCTTTTGGTGGCTTATTACCCATGACTCTTTGTTTTGTTATTTTAGTGATTGCTTTAGGTTTAATAGTATACATCTTTAACATATCACAGTTTACCTTCAAGTTATATTATACCACTTTTTATATAGTATACCCGTTGCCATTGAGTCGATTCTCACTCATAGCAACCCTATAGGACAGAACAGAACTGCCCCATTGGGTTTCCAAGGCTGTAATCTTTACAGAAGCATAATGCCACATCTTTCTCCTGTGGAGCAGCTGGTGGGTTTGAACCTCCGACCTTTCAGTTAGCAGCTGAGTACTTAACCACTGTGCCACGAGGGCTTCAAGTATAGTATAGTACTTTCATTTCTCACCACCCAGAATATGGAAATTATCGAACAATATCATTAATATCACACACACGTAAAATTTGCTGAAGATCATTCAAAAGCAGTTGTGACAGTTCCTCAAGGAACTGCCGGAAATTCAAGCCAGATTCAGAAGAGGATATGGAATAAGGGGTATCACTGCCAATGTCAGATGGATCTTGGCTGAAAGCAGAGAATACCAGGACGATGTTTACTTGTGTTTTATTGACTATGCAAAGGCATTCAACTATGTGGATCACAACAAATTATGAATAACACTGCAAATAATGGGAATTCCAGAACACTCAATTGTGCTCATGAGGAACCTGTACATAGATCAAGAGGCAGTTGTTCAAACAGAATAAGGGGATACTGCGTGGTTTAAAATCAGGAAAGGTGTGCATCAGGGTTGTATCTTTCACCATAATTATTCTGTTTGTATACTGAGCGAATAATCTGAGAAGCTGGGCTATATGAAGAAGAACATGGCGCCAGGATTGGAGGAAGACTCATTAACAACCTGCAATATGCAGATGACACAGTCTTGCTTGCTGAAAGCAAAGAGGACTTGAAGCACTTACTGATGAAGATCGAAGACTACAGCCTTCAGTATGGATTGCATCTCAATATAAAGAAAACAAAAATCCTCACAACTGGACCAATAAGCAACATCATGATAAACAGAGAAAATATTAAAGTTGTCAGAGAAAATATTAAAATTCATTTTACTTGCATACACAGTCAACATCCATGGAAGCAGCAGTCAAGAAATCAGATGATTTATTGCATTGGACAAATCTGCCACAAAAGACCTCTTTAAAGTGTTAAAAAGCAAAGATGTCCCCTTTAGGACTAAGGTGCACCTGAGCCAAGCCACGGTATTTTCTTTTTTTTCTTTTTTTTTAGTGTACTTCAGGTGAAGGCTTACAGAACAAATAGTTTTTCATGAAACAGAAGTACACATGTTGTTTTATAACATTGGTTAACAACCCCACAACATATCAACTTCTCAACCTCTTTTTTTTTTTTGGTGAAAATACACATAGCCAAAGATACACCATTTCAAAAATTTCTACATGCACAGTTCAGTGACATTGATTACGCTCTTCCAATTGTGCTGTTATTCTCACTTAAGATGAAGGCTTACAGAACAAAATAGTTTCTCATTTAACAGTTACTACAAATGTTGTCCTATGACAATGGTTAACAATCTCACAACACATCAACAATATCCTTACTCAACCTTGTGTTCCCTATCACCAGCTTCCTTGTCCCCTTCTGCCTTCTGGCCCTTGTCACTGGACTCCTGTACCTCGTTAGTCTCATTTGGTTTTATGGGGCTGTCCACTTCCAGGCTGAACCATGAACCTTGGAGGTAACTTCACCCCTGAGCTAAAAGGGTGTCTGGGGGCCATACTCTCGAGGTTTCTCCAGTCTCCTTTAGGCCAGTAAATCTGCTCTTTTTGTTGTGAGTTAGAATTATGCTCTACCTCCTTCTCCAGCTCTGTCCAGAACCCTCTGTTGTGATCCTGCTCTGTTGTGATCCTGGTCAGAGCAGTCAGTGGTGGTAGCTGGGCACCATCTAGCTGTACTGGACTCAGTCCGGTGGAGGCCTTGTAAGCCACGGTATTTTCGATCACCTCATATGCATGCAAAAGCTGGACAATGAGTAAAGAAGACCGAAGAAGAATTGATGCCTTTGAGTTATGGTGTTGGCAAAGAATATTGAATATACCATGGACTGCCAGAAGAAAGAATAAATCTGTCTTGGATGAAGTACAACCAGAATGCTACTTAGAAGCAAGGATGGTGAGACTTCGTCTCACATACTTTGGGCATGTTATCAGGAGGGACTAGTCTCTGGAGAAGGACATCATGCTTGGTAAAGTAGAGGGTCAGTGAAAAAGAGGAAGACCCTCAACTAGATGGATTGATACAGTGGCTGCAACAATGGGCTTAAGCATAACAACAATTGTGAGGATGGTGCAGGACCGCACAATGTTTTGTTCTGTTGTACATGGGGTCGCTATGAGTTGGAACAGACTCAACAGCTCATAACACAGCTTTTATGCTGTTATCATTATGCATCTTACTTTTACATATGTTATAAATGCCACAAAACATTGTTATTGTTTTTGTTTAAATAATTATTTTTTAAAGTTTTAATGATGAGAAAGTAACATATTTATTTACTCTGGTTGTTTCTAGTGCTCTTCATTCCTTTGAATAGATTCAGATTTTAATTTTTCTTATGCCTGAAAGTCTTAACATTTCTTGTAGTGCAAGTGTACTAGTAGTGAATTCTTTTAGCTTTTTGTATTTCTGAAAAATCTTTATTTTCTTCCTTTTTTAAAGATATTTTTCCTGGATATAGAATTTTAGCTTGACAGGTTTGTTTGTTTTTCCTATGCTTTAAAGATGTTGCTCCACTGTTTTCTTGCTTGCATTGTTTCTGATGAGAAACCTGACATCATCTGTATCTTTGTTCCTCTGATGGGAAGTATAGTAAGACCAGTGAATTCCAAGAGCATGAGTTCGTTGCCATACTTCATTTACTGTGGAGTTCCTTGATCAGAGGCAATGATGTGTAGAATACCATGACAGTGAATAGGGGATTCTGTGAGTTCATGAATAGTAGTTTTGGCAGAAACATTGTGTGCAGAGAAGACAAATCTGTATCCAGACTAAAGTCTATTTTAGTAAGAACAAATTGCTGCCCTTCCTTGGATGCAGTCCAGTGTAATCAACCTGCCACCAGCTGGCTGGCTGATTACCCTGGTAATGGTAATTAGAGATTCAGTGTTGTTCTCTGTTGCAGGTAGATTGGGCACTCAGCAGTGCCTGTAGCCAGGCTGGCCTTGGTGAGTAGAAGTCCATGTTCCTGAGCCCATGCATAACCTCCATACCTGCTGCCATGGTCAATTTGTTCACGAACTCACTGAGTAATGACAGGAGTAGCTGGGTAAAGAGGCTGACTGTTATCCATGTAACAGGTCATCCTATCTGGTTGATTATTAAAATCCTCCTCTACTGAAGTCAACCTTTGGCGAGAATTCACATGGGACACAAATATCTTCATGTTTTTTGCCCATTCAGAGAGGACTATCTACATACTTCTTCCCTTGTCCCCAATTTTCCAATCACATTCTTTCCAAGTCCTTGACTATCCAGCCAAATCATTGGCCACAGCCCATGAGTTGGTATACAATCGCATATGTGGCCATTTCTCCTTCCAAGCAATATGAACAACCAGGTACACTGTTCAAAGTTCTGCCCACTAGGAGGATTTTCCTTCACCAATGGCCTTCAGAGATGTCCCAGAAAGGGGCTGTTGTTCTCCAGTTGCTCACTTTCACGTAGCGCCCACATAACATGTAGAACCATCTGTAAACTAGGCCCAAGTTTTCTCTTCCTCTGTTAGCTGTTCGTAGGGAGCTCCCCGTGAGGCTATAGAATAGGTACAGATTAGAAAAGAGAAGGTAATATAGCAGGAGTGGGGACTATGGGCATCTGGCCACTTCCTTATGTAACTTACTTGTGCCTTCAGGGCTTGCTCAAATCCAATCTCAAATATACCACTTCTGTTTGATGATGGAATGCTGCTGTACATGGCCAACCTTATGGCTTTACGTGTCAGACAACACCCAGTTCATGATGGGCACCTCAGGTTGCATGGTAACTTAGTGGCCCATGGTTAAGTGTTCAGTCTCTACTAAGGCCTAGTAGTAAGCTAAAAGCTGTTTCTCAAAAGGAAGATAGTTATCTGTGGAGGATGGCAGGGCTTTGCTCCAAAATTCCAAGGGTCTGCACTGTGATTCACCCATAGGGCCCTGTCAAAACTCTAAACAACATCTCTATCTGCTGCTGACACTTCAAGCACTGTTAGATCTGCTGTTACCGTATGACACAAGTGGCAGAGCAGCTTACACAGTAGCCTAGACCTGTTTTAGAGCCTTCTCTTTTTCTGTGCCCCACTCAAAACTAGTAGCTTTTTGGGTCACTTAGTAAATGGGCCAGAGTAGCATACCAAAATGAGGAATATGTTGCCTCCAAAATCCAAAGAGGCCCACTAGACATTATGCCTCTTTTTTAGTTGTAGGAAGGGCGAGATGCAACAACTTATCCTTCACCTTAGAAGGGATAGTTCAGGCAGAGATACAGGTACTAATCAATCAAATGGATGTTGGCCTAATTGGACCAATCTCAGATTGTAAATAACAGGCATAGGTGTAAACCTTAGCTGAATGTCAGCCTTGGATTCAGATGATGGAGGAGAAAAAAAAAAATGTATTCCTTTTCTTCACACACTTTCTTCAGGAGAAAGGCGGCAGTTTTATGAGGCTGAGTTAATGGTTTTTTTCTCAATTTAGATTTATAAATCTTAAAATCAGTGGAGATTCTCCCCCATGTATGGTACTAAAATGTCTATTTGTCTTACTTTTGATAATTGCGTGATAATTTTTTTCTATGCCTTAGGTAATTTGGTAAAATTATTTAATTTGATTAGAAGAGGCTACAAGGGTTCTACTAATCAGATGCCATTTTAAACTGGAAGCCCATCTTCTGTTTTCAGTTATTTTCCTAATAGCAGACACCTGAATATTACTTGGTATTTTCATTTGCTATTTATATTTCTTTTTTTTTTTTTACTTTTCTGTTTCTATTGTTACCCTTTTTTATTATGGGCTATTGTTTTTATAGATTTATAAGAGCTCTTAATATAAATAATACTTCTGTATTTTAATTTTTCATCAGGTAATAGTTATTTCATTCTTCCAATCTGTATGCTAATATTGTCTTTGTTTGATTAGAGAACAGAAATAAATGGGGAGAGAAAAGGTGGTAGGGAGCATGGAGGTGAGGAAGGTAAGATACTCAATCATTTCTTTATCAAGCAGATTGACACAATACTTAAAATAGCACTCAAAGCGTAATACTTATTGTTTTATACTTAATGAAAGCCAAGGAAAGCACAAGGATCCCTGATGGCACAATGGTTAAGCACTTGGCTGCTAACTGAAAGGTTGGCAGTTCACACCCACCAGCTGCTCCTCAGGAGAAAAGACCTGGTGATCTGCTCCTGTAAAGATTACAGCCTGGGAAAACCTATGGGACAGTTCTACTCTGTCATATTCTTATGAATTGAATTGTGTCCCCCCCAAGATATGTGTTGTAAATCATAACCCCTATACCTGTGTTTATAATCCCATTTGGGAATGGGTTTTCTTTGTTATGTTCATGAGACAGTATTAGTGTAGGGTGTGTCTTAAATCAATCTCTTTTAAGATGTAAAAGAGATTAAACAAGCAAATAAGGAGGCAGAGATGGGGGAAAAGAAACGCCAAGCCACATGAAGATTAGCCAGGAGCAGAAGCTCAAAAGAGACAAGGACCTTCCTCCAGAGCAGACAGAGAAAGAAAGCCTTCCCTTAGAGCTGGCACCCTGAATTCGGATTTCTAGCCTCCTAACTGTGAGAAAATAAATTTCTGTTTGTTAAATCCATTCACTTGTGGCATTTCTGTTACAGCAGCACTAGATAACTAAGATACATATATAGGGTCACTGTGAGTCAGAATCAATTCAACGGCAATGAGTAACAAGTATGAGTAAGAATTGACTTGATGACACACAACAACAAAACCGTAGATTGTTTTCAGTGATTCTTGGCAGTTGTTGCTGATGCCCAGGGACCAAGACAAAGTTGCAATATAAATAAAAGTATGTGTACTTTTTGATAGCATTTTACTTTCTTTTTGTATCCCTTTCCTATCTTTTGGGTTACCTTTATGCTGTATGTCCAGCCCACATTTCTCTTCCAAGCTGCTTGACTTACACATACACCTGTCTGTTAGATGACTATCTCTACTTGGATGTCTGACAGGGACCTCAAATAGAGTACTTTGGGAATTGAATTCATTGTCTTCCTTTTTCTTCTCCTTTTTACCTCTTCCCAACAAAACTCTTCCTCCTCTTGGGCCCTTTATCTTTGTGTATGGGCCACTGTCTAATCCAGAAATATGAGCATTATCCTCAACAAACCTCTTTCCTCTTCCTTATTCCATATTTATACATCTCCTTAATTTCTCAGATTGATCAACTACCCCAGTTCAATCCTGCTGCTGCCTAGATTCAATCCCTTATTGTTTTTCCCTCTCTTTCTGAAGTTGCCTCATAATTATTTTCCCTGCCTTTGGTCTAGCTTCTCCCTTTCTAATCCATTCACCATACTACTACCTGAATGATGTTTCTAAAACATAAATTCAATAATCTTCCTCTTCTACCTAGGATTTGTAGTGGTTTCTCATACTTGTCAATATAAAACTAAAATACTTTAGCCTCAAGTGCGGGCCCCTCTATAACCTCATGTCTTTCATCCCCTCTACCTACATTTACACCTTTTAACATAGTCATTTATTTATTAAACCTTTATTGAGCTCTTACTATGCCAAGCATTGGGATAGACTCTGAGATGCATAAATGAATAAAACATACTCTCAACCCAAAACAAGCTCATAATCCACCAGTAAGATAAAAAAGGAAGATAAACAAATGACTGCATGATAGGATAACTCTTCTAATAGAAAGGTGCGGAGTTTTATTGGAGCATAGATGAGAGGTACCTAATCTATGTTGGGGTTAGGGAAAAGGTCAGAGACTTTTCCCCAAAGGAGGAATTGCTGGAGCTAAGCCTTTTTATCTTTGTAAGTTTCCATTTTTATCAAAGGTATTCATGTTCATAGTGCTAGAACATTTCTTAAGAAGAACAGTAATCTGCCAAGCCCTCTCCAGAACCAACCATTTTTACCACTTTTAACTGCTTTTATATTTATGTCTCTAAATGATACACTCAAATTGCTATTTTTTATTTTCCAGTTTTAATTACTTTTGACTTCTCATTGTTGTAGATGAGAATTTAGCTCTCTTTATTATCTCATCCCCACCATACAAATCCACCCTTCCTCCTATTATATAGTTTTATCCTAATTTTTGTCATATTACTGTCACGGTTTACATTGTTATATTATGTAAATGCTAGTCACAGTTGAGTCATATGCTCACTATGACCACTTTTCCTTTTCCCTGTACAACCTTTTGTTTTTCCTGGAGTAAATAATTATCTTGCTTACTTGTTTTTTTTTATTTTTCTGTCTAATCAATCCTGAACTCTTTCCCAATTGTCTAAAATCACCTCTCTAGATCTTCATATGCATCAAGCTTTCCATGAATTTCAACTTACTGAATAAGTCTCTCCTGGAATCTTCTGACATCTTCTAGTCTAGTGTGTGTTACCCTCTGTGCCTGTGGCATAGTTGTCATCATAGGATCTCCCTGTACCATCATCTTAGGATTTCACTTTACCTCTCACCTTGGTTGGATCTCCTGTTTCCTCTATCCTATAATTTTCTCTTTCCTTCTTATTTTGGTGGAGCAAATCCACCATTAGTCTTCTGAGAACAGGTACTTGGTAGAGAAATGGAGACCTTTCATGACTGGAAATGTTTTTATTCTATTCTCACATTTGATAGATAGTTTAGATGGCTAAAGAATTCTGGGTTGGAAATAATTTTTGCAATATAACTTTATTACATTTCAAGCTCCCAATGTTGTTTTGAGAAGTTAGGCTGGTTCCTAGTCTTTCATTAATGACCAGCTTTTTTGCATGTGGGAGCTAGAGGAATCTTCTTGTCTTCAGTACTCTGAAATTTCATGATGATGAGCTTTGGTATGGTTCTTTTTCCATGTATTGTGCTAGTATTTGGTGGACTCTTCTAATTTGGAAACACATGCACTTTGGTTTTGTGAAATTTGTAAAAATTGTTTCACTGATAATCTTTACCTCACTTTTTTTCTGGGACTTACTATTATTTAGATATTGAGCTTCCTGTACTATCCCTCTCATCTTCTTATCTTATTTTGTAGAGCAGTTTAGGTTTACAGAAAAATTGTGCAGAAAGTGCAGAGAGTTCCCATTTACCCCTTGTACATTGTTTCTGCTGTTAACATCTTGTATTTCTATGGTACATTTGTTACAATTGATGATTCAGTATTGATGCATTATTATTAACTAAAGTCCATAGTTCATGTAGGGTTCACTCTTTGTTTTGTACATTCCATGGGTTTTGACAAATACTTTATGTCAAGTGTCCACCACTACAATATCATACAGAATAGTTTTCACTGCCCTACAAATGCCCCTATTCATCCCTCCCCCTTCCCTGGCAACCACTTCTCTTTTCCCTATCTCTATAGTTTTGACTTTTTCAGAATGTCACACAGTTGGAATCATGTGATACATGGCTTTTTCAAACTGGCTTCTTTCACTTAGCAGTATGCATTTAAAGTTCTTCCATGTCTTTATTTGGCTTGATAGCTCATTTCTTTTCTTTTTTAAAAAAATATTTTGTTGTGCTTTAGGTGAAGGTTTACAGAGCAAAATAGTTTCCCATTTAACAATTTGTACACTGAATGTTCCAAGACATTGGTTGCAGTCTCCTCAATGTGCCAGCACTCTCCCCATTTCCACTGTGGGTTCCCTGTTAACCTTTTCTCCGGTTTTCCTACCTTTCCTGCATTCTCACCTTTGCTTTTGGGCAGATTTTGTCCTTTTGGTCTCATATAATTAACTGTTCTAAGGAGCTTGTTCTTCTCAGTGTTATTGTTTATTTTGTAGGCCTGTCATATTTTTCTTGCATGGATTGTGCTTTTGCTGTTGTATCTAAAAACTCGTTGCCAAACTCAAGGTCACCTAAATTTTCTCCTATGTTATCTTCTAGTAGTTATATAGCTTTATGTCTTACATTTAGTCTGTGATCCATTTTGGGTTAATTTTTGTGAAAGATTTCAGCTCTGTCTAGATTCTTTTCTTTTTTTTTTTTTTTTTTGCATGCGGCTGTCCAGTTGTTTCAGCACCATTTGTTCAAAAAACTATCCTTCCTCCATTGAATTGACTTTGCTCCTTTGTCAAAGATCAATTGACTGTTTTGTATGGGTCTGTTTCTGGGCTCCCTATTCAGTTCTACTGATTTGTCTGTTCCTTTACCAATTCCACACTGTCTTGATCACTTTAGCTATAGTAAGTCTTGAAGTTGGGTAGCTTCAGTCTTCCAACTCTGTTCCTCTTTAGTATTGTGTTGGCTATTCTGGGTCTTTTGCCTTTCCATATAAACTTTAGAATCAGTTTGTTGATATCCACAAAATAACTTAACTGGGATTTTGTTTCGGATTGCCTGAATCTATAGATCAAGTTGGGAAGAATAGACATCTTATTGATATTAAGTGTTACTATCCATGAACATGGAATATCTCTCCATTTACTTAGATCTTCTTTGATTTCTTTCCTCAAAGCTTTGTAGTTTTCCTCAAATAGATCTTATACATATTTTGTTATATTTGTGCCTAAGTATTTCATTTTTCTTTGTTCTAATATAAAGGGTGCATTTTTATTTCAAATTATAATTGCTTATTGCTGATATATAGGAAAGCAATTTACTTTTGTGTGTTAACCTTTTATCCTGGTACCTTGTTATAATTGTTTATTAGTTACAGACATTTTTTTCTCTGATTCATTTGAAATTTATTTTGTTGTACAGCATCAAGTGGGGGCTCTAAATTTTTTTTTCCTTAAATAGCTAATCAATGTCCTAGCACCACTTTTTGAACATTTTTTTTATTTCTGCATTGATTTCTAGAACTATCTTTGTTGTTGTTGTTAGCTGCTGTTGAATTGGCCCCGACTCATGGTGAGTTGACTCCATGCACAACAGAACAAAATGCTTCCCTGTACTGCACCATCCCCATGATCATTTGCCAGCTAGACCATTGTGCTCCATGGACCTTTCATTAGGTGATTTTCAAAAGTAGATCTCCAGGCCATTCTTCCTAGTTCATCTTAGTCTGGAACCTATTCAGCATCTTAGCAACATGCAAGCCTCCCCTTACAGATGGGTGGTAGCTGTGCATGAAGTGCATTGGTTGGAGTCCAACCCAGGCCTCCCACATGGAAGGTGAGAATTCTACCACTGAACCATCAGTACCTTCACTGTTTGATCTTTAGCATGGATTTTATTTTTGTGTGTACAAGTGTTAGCATTTGATACTAGTGAGCATCCCTCCCTTCTTGACATTCTCTCTCTTTCTGTGGTTTCTTAAATTTTGTTCTCACCTGAATCTCCTGCTACCTCTCTGAATGAAACTTTTCAGTCTACATCACTTCGCCATTTCCTAAGCTGGCAATGTAAATACCAATGCTCCCCACTGTAATTCCTATCATTTTCCTTTCTAGGTAAGTCTTCCCCCCATCCCACCCACCTTGGGCTTCTTTGAAGATTTTCTCTTTGTCTTTCTGAAATTTGAATATGATATGCCTAGGTGTTGATTTTTTGGTATTTAGCCTGCTTGGTCCTGAATCTGTGGTTTTGTTTCTGTCATTAATTTTGGAAAATTCTGTTCCATTGTTGTTGTTGTTAGTTACTGTTGAGTTAGCTCCAACTCATGGCAACCCCATGTGCAACAGAATGAAATGCTGCCTCATCCTGTGCCCGATTCATGATAGTTGGTATGCTCGAGTCCTTGTTGCAGCCACTATGTATTCTGAGTGACATAGAACCTCTTGTTGTTGTTGTTAGGTGCTGTTGAGTCAGTTCCAACTCATAGTGACTCCATGTACAACAAAACCAAGTACTGCCCAGTCCTGAGCCATCCTCACAATCATTGTTATGCTTCAGCCTATTGTTGCAGCCATTGTGTTAGTCCATCTTGTTGAGGGTCTTCCTTCCTCTTTTTCGCTGACCCTGCTGACCCCCTGACCAAGCATGATGACCTTCTCCAGGGACTGATCCCTCCTGACAACATGTCCAAAGTATGTGAGACATAGTCTCACCATCTTGGCTTCTAAGGAGTATTCTGGTTGTACTTCTTCCAAGACAGATTTGTTCATTCTTTTGGAAGTCCATGGTATATTCACTATTCTTTGACAACACCGCAATTCAAAGGCATCAGTTCTTCTTTGGTCTTCCTTAATCATCGTCCAGCTTTCACATGCATATGAGGCCATTGAAAACACCAAGGCTTGGGTCAGGCCTTCAAGGTGACGTCTTTGCTTTTCAATACTTTAAAGTGCTTTTCAACACTTTTGCAGCAGACTAGCCCAATACAATGAGTCATTTGATTTCTTGACTGCTGCTTCCATGAGTGAAGACTGTGGGTCCGAGTAAGTTTTCCAGCACTATATTGGACAGTATTCTGTTGTGATCCAGAGAGTTTTTATTGGCTAATTTTCAGAAGTAGATGGCCAGCACTTTCTTCCTACTCTGTCTGGAAGCCTCACTAAAACCTGTCCACTATGGGTGATCCTGCTGGTATTTGAAATACCAGTGGCATAGCTTCCAGCATCATAGCAACACACAAGCCACCACAGTACAACAAACTGACAGATAGGTGATGGTCTCTATCATTGCTGCTTCAAATATTCCTGTTGCTCCATTTTTTTCTTTCTTCACCTTCTGATAATCCAGTTACACTTATAGTGTACCTTTTGAATTTGTCACACAGTTCTTAATGCTCTGTTGTTTCCATTCTTTTTTCTCTTTGCACTTCAGTTTGGGAAGGTTCTGTTGACCTACCCTGAAGTTCACTATTTTTTTTCTCAGCCATGTCTAGTCTACTAATGAGCCCATCAAAATCATTCTTCATTCCTCTTAGAAACCAAAATCCATTGCAGTCAAGTCCATTCCTGTTACTGTAATTTATTTCTAGCATTTCCTTTTGATTTTTTCTTAAAGTTTTCATCTCTCTGTTTGTATTACCCATCTCTTCTTGCATGTTGTCTGTTTTGTCCATTAGAACTCTTGACATAGTACTCATAGTTATTTTAAATTCCCTGTTTCATAATTCCAAAATCTGTGTTATATCTGAGTCTGGTTCTAAAGCTTGCATTGTCTCTTTAGACTGTGTTTCTTCTTGCCTGTTGATGTGCTTTGTAATTTTTTTTTGTTGTTGTTGAAAATATACACAACAAAACATAAACTTGTTCAACAATTTTAACATGTACAGTTCATTGACAATGGTTACGTTCTACACATTGTGTCACCATTCTCACTATCTCTGCACCTATTGTTTCACCACCGTTAACACATACTCTTTGCCCCTTAAAGTTCTCATCTGTGCTTGAGTTACTGTTGTCATTTTAATCTCATATAGGTAATTCTTCAATAGGGCACAATGCTCAAGACAGACATTTTTATTTATTGTGTTAAACTATTGCTTAATTGCCTTGTAATTTTTTGTTGAAAGCCAGACATGATGTATCGGATAATAAGAACTGAGATAAATATACCTTTGAGTGAGGTTAATATGTCTAGGAGTTGGGCTGTGTTTAATGTTTGTTGTAGGTGCCAAAGGCTTCAGTTTTTTTCTAGTGTCTTTGTTTTTGTTTCCCCTGTTGTTGTTGTTTTGCTTCCCTAAAAACTACTCCTTAGATACAGGCTATGTCTTGCCACTACTTCAGCTAGTTATGAAATTTTTTGTAAATTCTTTGGAATATTCTACATTGACAATTATATTTTCTGTGATCAAAGACGGTTTTATTTCTTCCTTCCCAATCTGTGTATCTTTTATTTCCTTTTATTTTCTAATTGCATTGGCTAGGACTTCCAGTACAATGCTGAATAGGAATGGTGAGAGGGGACATCCTTGTTTTGTTTCTGATCTTAGGGAGAAAGAATCTAGTTTCACCATTAAGTAGGGTGTTAACTATAGATATTTCATAAATATGCTTTATCAAATGAAGAAGTTGTCCTCTATTCCTAGTTTGCTAAGAGTTTTTATCATGATTGGTATTGGATTTTGTCAGATTTCTTTTCTGCATCTATTAATATGATCATATGATTTTTCTTCTTTAGCCTATTGATATGATGAATTATGTTATTTGTGAATGTTGAACCAGCTTTGCATACTTGGGATAAATCCTACTTGATCATGGTGTATAATTCTTTTCATATATTGTTGAAATCAGTTTGATAATATTTTGTAGAGGATTTTTGCATCCATGTTCATGAAAGATCTTGGTTTGTAATTTTCTTTCCTAGTAAAGTCTTTTTCTGGTTTTGGTATTAGGGTATTGCTGGCCTCAAAGGATAAGTTAGGAAATGTTCTCTCTTCTTCTATTTTCTGGAAGAATTTTAGAAGGTTTGGTATTAATTCTTCTTTAAATGTTTGGTAGAAACTATCTGGGCCAGCTATAATATTTTTAAAGTACAAGAGCTCTTTTTTGTTCTCTGGATCCTCCTTTATTAAAGCATGCTTGTTTCATAGTTGCCATATCTTCTAATGTTAATGTAGTTAATCTTGATGTTTTCTTTTGCTAGTGTAGTTTTTGTTTCCTCTCAGATACGTGCTATCCTTTTTTCTTTCATTATTTTCTTCCTCCCTTTCTTTCTTTCTCTCTCACTCTCCTTTCCTCTGCTTCTCCCCCTCTCTCTATTTCTGTTTTATTAGTGACTCTCCTCAGATATCTACTCATATTTATGATTGTGGGTCTAAAGAGTTGATTGGATACCCTTGCTCATGTGTTGGGCTTGTCAACTGTAAGATTCATTGTACAGTGATATGGCTGAGCCTTTAGCTTGGGTTAGTAACATTAGGTCTTTCTTTCTGGACTGCTGAGAGCAGAGTCTTTTAGTCTCTTGCCTGGAGGATAAAAACATCTTAGGGCACTTCCAGGCAACATGGCGCTATAGTCAGAAGCACCACACTGTCCCTCCACCGCAAAGATCTGAAAAACTAAGTCAAACAGAGTCACACATCAGTCCTGAAACCCTAAGCATCAAATGAAGGATAAAGAACTCAGCCAAGCACCAAATGGAATAAGAAACTGTCTGACAACAGAGAGTGAGGAGAAATACATGTAGAGGTCCCATATCAGCTACCACAGCATGAATCCACCATCTTGGACTCCTGTCAGAGATCAGTGAACAGGGGGTATGAGAAAACAGCTTCACGGACCTTCCAGCAGGAGACAGAACAACCGGTAACCAGCAGTATATGCTTTCCTACCCCCCACCCTTCTTCACCCCCACTTAGCCTCCTCTGCTTCCTGCAGCCACAGTCTCTTGGCCGGGGAACACCAGCTTCACCCTGATGTCACTTGGATTCCACCCGCCCACACTGGCTGGCTCCCTCAGTACGTTTTATTGGCTGCTGGTGTTGCTTTTTTCTGCTTCTTTAGATTTCTTCCTTACCTCTCACCACCTCCCCCTCCTTTCAAATACCTGGTTCCGTGTGCCATCTTTGCTTCTTCTTGAAAAGCTGCGAAACACCACGCGACTGGGAAACTGCTTCCTGGCCCGAGCTGCCACACTGGTGGGACCCCCCGGGCTTTTTTGTTTGTTTGCTCTGATTTGTTCTGTATTGATTTATTTGCTTGTTTTCTTTTTCTTTTCTCAGCTTGGGAGCCCCTTCTAGCTGGGCAGTACTGCCCGGCTTGGAAGCTACTCCCTTACTCTGCACAGACACACAGGGACGTCCTTGGGAGCATTTCTTTTTTCTTTTTTTTTTAAGTTTAGTTTTTTTGTTTGTTTGTTTTGTTTTCTTCTGTCTTTTATTCCCTTTTTGTCTTCCTTCATTTCCAGTTTCCTGATTCATTCATTTTTTTCTTTTACCCTTTTTCTTTCTTTTCATTTTTGTTTTTCCGCATTCCTCAGTCTCTCATCTCTCCACTCCAATAGCAAGCTCCCTTAGCACTCTTTTTTGTTTGTTTGTGTGTATGTTTTTGGCTCCTGTTCCTCTCTCCTCTTTCCCATACCCATCTTAGTTCCACACATCACAATCTACCCCCTCCTTCCTGCTTACCTGCACTGTGCGCTGAACATCACACTCCCAAGCAGCACAGGCACGGCCTACTGGAACTTGCCTTGTGCTGATTTCCAGTCCGCACTGTCAGCCCTGGTACGTGCCACAAACAACCCATTCCAGCAACTCCCATGCAGCTGGACCTGCCCTGCTGTACCACACCTCAGTGACTGACCCTGCCTATTGGAGAAGGAGGGGAAAAGTATCATGCGCACAGACGAGCAAACAACAAAGAAAGTACAGCCTACCTGCTCAGACTTAACCAAATAAAACAAAAAAGCAGGACAAAACAAACATCTACAATCAATAAACAAGGAAAATAACCACTGAATGCCCCAAAGACAGCAGACAATATCAAAACATTTACAAAAACAGGACAGGATGGTTCCAGTAGGCATCCAAAATAGAACACCAGATGACTTTCCAGTAGAAGAAAAGGCACTAGACCTAACTGATAGGGAGTTCAAATCTCTAATAGTCGGGATTATCCAAGAGTTGAAGCAAAAAGCAGACAAAAATGAGGAAAAAATACACAAACTCATGGAAAAGGCAGACAAATTCGTGGAAAATACAGACCAAAAAATGGAAGAATTCAAGAAAATAATACAGGAACAAAATGCTAAAATAAATTCACAACTAGAAATCATACAAAAAGAACAATTAGAAATCCAAAAGATAAACACCAAGATTTCAGAAATGGACAGTGTCATACAAGGGCTGAGGCGCAGGTTTGAAACGATGGAAGATAAGATCAGCGAAATTGAAGACAAACACTTGGATACAAC
>NW_004444063.1:7126436-7127580 GCF_000243295.1 Trichechus manatus latirostris
TGTCATACAAGGGCTGAGGCGCAGGTTTGAAACGATGGAAGATAAGATCAGCGAAATTGAAGACAAACACTTGGATACAACTCTGTTTGAGGAAAAATCAGAAAAAAGAACGAAGAAAAATGAAGAAACCCTGAGAATTATGTGGGATACAATCAAAAGCAAAAATCTTCGAGTGATCGGAGTTCCAGAACAGGGGAGAAAACAGAAAACACAGAGAAGATCATTGAAGAATTGCTGACAGAAAACTTCCCCAATATCATGAAAGATGAAAAGCTGACCATCCAGGAAGCTCAATGAACCCCGTATAGGATACACCCCAAAAGAAAATCACCAAGGCATATCACAATCACACTCACTAAAACCAAAGACAAATAAAGTATCCAGAGAGCAGCTTGAGAAAAACAAAAAGTCACATACAGAGGAGAAACATAAGACAAAGCTTGGATTATCTGGCAGAAACCATGCAGTCAGGAAGGCAATGGGATGACATATATAAAGCCTTGCAAGAAAAAAATTGCCAGCCAAGAATAATATATCCTACAAAACTCTTGTTCAGATATGATGGTGAAATTAGTTCATTTCCAGATAAACAGAAATTAAGGGACTATGTAAAAACCAAACCAAACTTACAAGACTTATTAAAGGGAGTCCTTCAATCTGAGAACAAACAACATCAGACCACAAGCTTAATACAGGACATAGGATTGTACTAGCCAGATACCAACCTAGGAAACGAACTCTTAAGGACTATGCAAAACCAAAAGAATTCCAGCAGGGAACCAGAGAGGCTAATCTGTAAATGACAACAGCATCAGAACAATAAAAGAGGTAATAAATGGTGTAGGTATAGAACCTTCTAATGGAGAGGAAGGCAAGGTGATACCAAGTAATAATAGACTAGTTCAAATCTAGGAAGATAAGGGTAAATTTCAAGGTAACCACAAAGAAAGTTAACAAACCTACTCATCAAAATGAAGAAGAAAAACATAAGGTCTCAGTAAAAACAAAAGAAATGAAAAAAAATCCACAAACAAAAGGAACTCAGCACAGGAGAGTAAGAGGAACAAGGAAAACGTCAGCACCACAAAAAAAGGCACTACAAAATGCAATCCCACTCCTAGGAATATACCCTAGAGAAATAAGA
>NW_004444063.1:7129043-7130233 GCF_000243295.1 Trichechus manatus latirostris
ACTATTTGTTCTGTAAACCTTCATGTAAAGTACAATAAAAAAAATTTAAATATAAAAAGAAAAAAAATTTTTTTTAAACTTCTTAGGGCTGGGAGTCTCAGCATCTGCTATAAACATATGTTCACTTGATTCACCTATTTTGAGCACAGCACCTCCACCTTCAACTGTGCCTAAAATCCATCAGAGAAGAAATCATCTGTCTTATGTTCTTCATAGAAAAATCCTGCAGTCTTTTGTTTGAGTTGAGGAGAGGCAGTTGCAACAAGTGAGGGAGTAGATCTGGGAACCTGTCTGCTTCCTCTTTATATAGAGCACACATACGAAAGAGAGTATACACATAGTTTATGGGAAAAAGGAAACAAAGAAACATGAGCACCTTTTGCCCACCACCCGGGTAGTGAAATAAAACATTGCAAAAACCTCCATTTCCCTAAAAAAAAAAAAAAAATTCAGTGAGCCCCACTATAATTTCATTTTCCCTCCCCCGTAAGTAACTACTATCCTGAGTTTTGTGTTATTTATTCCTTGACTTTTCTTTATGGTCTTTAGAACTGACATCTTTACTGAATCATAAACATGATATAACTCCTTGTTTATTTAGGTGTTCTTTAATATTTTTCAATGTTTTATAATTTTAACCAGAATGATCTTACATGTTTTTGTTAGATTTATTTCTAGGTACTTCATATTATTTGATATTATTATAAATGTTGTCTTTTTATAAATAATATTTTCTAACTTTCTGTTGGTTGAGTATAGAAACACGATTTATATACATTTATTTATAGCTAGCAACCCTGCTAAATTTATTAAAACTTATTATTTGTCTGTTAGATTTTTTTGGATTTTCTATGCAGACAATTACATTATCTGTGAATAATGATATACAGCTCAAGTTAGTTTCTCATATAAAAATTTATACATAAAATTTATACATTGTTATGTGACCTTGTTGCAGTCCCTATAATGTGATGGCACACTCCCCCTTTTCACCCCGGATTTCCCGTGTCCATTCAACAAGCTCCTATGCCTTTCTGCCTTCTCAACTCGCCTCTGGAGGAGCTGCCCATTTAGTCTTGTATGTCTACTTGAACTAAGAAGCACACTCTTCATGAGTATTATTTTATGTTTTATAGTCCAGTCTAATCTTTGTCTGAAGAGTTGGCTTCGGGAATGGTTTTAGTTCTGGG
>NW_004444063.1:7130498-7133044 GCF_000243295.1 Trichechus manatus latirostris
TTTCCTTGTGTCTTTGGTGTTCTTTATTATCCTTTGCTCCAGGTAAGCTGGGACCAATTGATGCATCTTAGATGGCCGCTCGCTAGCTTTTAAACCCCAGACGCCACTCATCAAAGTGGAATGCAGAACATTTTCTTAATAAACTTTGTTATGCCAATTGACCTAGATGTCCCCTAAAACCAAGGTCCCCAGACCCCCACCCCTGCTACTCTGTCCCTCAAAGTGGTTAGTTGTGTTCAGGAAACTTCTTAGCTTTTGGTTTAGTCCTGTTGTGCTGACTTCCCCTGTATTGTGTGTTGTCCTTCTCTTCACCTAAGATAATTCTTGTCTACTATTTTGTGAATTCTCCTTTTCCTCCCACCCCACCCTCATAACTATCAAATAATGTTTTCTTCTGTGTTTAAACCTTTTCTTGAGTTCTTATAATAGTGATCTCATACAATATTTGTCCTTTTGCGACTAATTTTACTCAGCGTAATGCCTTCCAGTTTCATCCATGTTATGAGATACTTCGCGGATTCATCATTGTTCTTTATCATTGCGTAGTATTCCATTGTGTGAATATACCATAATTTGTTTATCCATTCGTCCGTTAATGGGCACCTAGGTTGTTTCTATCTTATTGCTATTGTGAACAGTGATGCAGTGAACATGAGTGAGCGTGTATCTATTCACGTGATGGCTCTTATTTCTCTAGGATATATTCCAAGGAGTGGGATTGCTGGATGGTGTGGTACTTCTATATGTAGCTTTTTAAGGAAGTGCCAAATCAATTTTCAAAGTGGTTGTACCATTTTACATTTCCAGCAGCAGTGTATAATTGTTCCAGTCTCTCCAAACCTCTCCAACATTTATTATTTTGTGTTCTTTGAATTAGTGCTAGCCTTGTTTGGGTGAGATGGTATCTCATAGTAGTTTCAATTTGCATTTCTCTAATGACTAATGATCATGAGCATTTCCTCATGTATCTTTTAACCACCTGAATGTCTTCTTTGGTGAAGTGCCTGTTCATATCCTTTGCCCATTTTTTAATTGGGTTGTTTGTCTTTTTGTTGTTGAGGTTTTACAGTGTCTCATAGATTTTAGAGATTAGACCCTCATTGGATATGTCGTGGTCAAAAATTTTTTCCCAGTCTGTAGGCTGTCTTTTTACTCTTTTGGTGAAGTCTTTTGATGAGCACAAGTGTTTGATTTTTAGGAGCTCCCAGTTATCTAGCTTCTCTTCTGGCATTTGTGCATTGTTAGTTATGTTTCGTATTCCCTCTATGCCATGTATTAGGGCTCCTAGCATTGTCCCTATTTTTCCTTCCATGATCTTTATCAGGTTTTATTTTATATTGAGGTCTTTGATCCATTTTGAGTTAGTGTTTGTGCATGGTGTGAGATATGGGTCTTGTTTCATTTTTTTGCAGATGGATATCCAGTTATGCCAGCACCATTTGTTAAAGAGACTGTCTTTTCCCCCATTTAATGGATTTTGGGCCTTTGTCAAATATCAGCTGCTTATAGGTGGATGAATTTATGTCTGGATTCTCAGTTCTGTTCCATTGGTCTATGTATCTGTTGTACCACTACCAGGCTGTTTTGACTACCGTGGTGGTATAGTAGGTTCTAAAATCAGGTGATGTGAGGCCTCCCGCTTTGTTCTTCCTTAGCAATGCTTTGCTTATTCGAGGCCTCTCTTCTTTCCGTATGAAGTTGGTGATTTGTTTCTCCATCTCATTAAAAAATGCTTTTGGAATTTGGATTGGGGTTGTATTGTATCTGTAGATCCCTTTGGGTAGAATTGACATTTTCACAATGTTGACTCTTCCTATCCATGAGCAAAGTCACAATGTTGACTCTTCCTATCCATGAGCAAAGTCACAATGTTGACTCTTCCTATCCATGAGCAAAGTATGTTTTTCCACTTATGTAGGTCTCTTTTGGTTTCTTGCAGTAGTGTCTTATAGTTTTCATTGTATAGGTGTTTTATGTCTCTGGTTAGGTTTATTCCTAAGTATTTTATCTTCTTGGGGGCTATTGTAAATGGTACTGATTTGGTAATTTCCTCTTCGAAGTTCTCTTCGTTGGTGTAGAGTAATCCAACTGATTTTTGTATGTTTATCTTGTATCCTGATACTTTTGCTGAAATCTTCTATTAGTTCCAGTAGTACTCTTGTGGATTCTTTGGGGTTTTCTGTGTATAAGATCATATCATCTGCCAATAGGGATACTTTTACTTCTTCCTTACCAATTTGGATGCCCTTTATTTCTTTTTCTTGCCTAATTGCTCTGGCCAGGACCTCCAACACAGTGTTGAATAAGAGTGGTGATAAAGGGCATCCTTGTCTGGTTCCTGTTCTCAAGGGGAGTGCTTTTAGACTCTCTCCATTTAGGATAATGTTGGCTGTTGTCTTCATGTAAATGTCCTTTCTTATGTTGAGGAATTTCTCTTCTATTCCTATTTTGCTGAGAGTTTTTTTCATGAATGGGTGTTGGACTTTGTCAAATGCCTTTTCTGTATCAATTGATAAGATCATGTGGTTCTTTTGTTTTATTTATGT
>NW_004444063.1:7133631-7188652 GCF_000243295.1 Trichechus manatus latirostris
TGTTTTTCTTTTGTAATTTTGGCCAATGGTTTATCGATTTTGTTGATCTTTTCAAAGAACCAGCTTTTGGTCTTGTTAACTCTTTCAGTTGTTTTTCTATTCTCCATTTCATTTAATTCATTATTATTTCTTATCTTCTGGCACCCGAGGGCTTCTTTTGCTTCTCTATTTGTTCAAGTTGTAGGGTTAATGTTTGGATTTTGGTCCTTTCTTCTTTTTGGATGTGTGCATTTATTGCTATAAAATGACCTCTGAGCACTGCTTTGGCTGTGTCCCAAAGGTTCTGGTAAGATGTGTTTTCATTCTCATCTGATTCTGAATTTCTTTATTCTGTCCTTGATTTTTTATGTAACCCAGTAGTTTTTGAGCAAGGTGGTGTTCAGTTTTCATGTATTTGATTTTTTTTCCCTGCTTTTTCTTTTATCGATTACTACTTTTATGGCTTAATAGTCAGCTAAGATGCTTTGTAATATTTCGATGCTTTGGATTCTATTAAGGCTTACTTTGTGGCCTAATATGTGGTCTCTTCTGGAAGATGTTCCATGTGCATTGGAAAAGAAAGTATACTTAGCTGCTGTTGGGTGGAGTGTTCTGTATGTCTGTGAGGTCAAGTTGGTTGATTGTGGCGTTTACATCTTCTGTATCTTTATTGAGCTTCTTTCTGGTGTTCTGTCCTTCACTGAAAGTGGTGTATTAAATTCTTCTAATATTATTGTGGAGCTGTCTATTTCTATTTTCAATGCTGTTAGAGTTTGTTTTATGTATTTTGGAGCACTGTTGTTGGGTGTATAAATATTTATTATGGTTCTGTCCTCCTGGTATATTGACCCTTTAGTCATTATATAGTGTCCTTCCTTATCCTTTGTGGTGGATTTTACTTTAAAGTCTATTTTGTCAGAGATTAATATTGCCCCTCCTGTTCTTTTTTGAGTGTTAATTTGCTTGATATATTCTTTTTCATCCTTTGAGTTTTAGTTTGTTTGTTTCTTTAAATCTAAGGTGTGTCTCTTGTAGGCAGCATGTAGGTGGATTGTGCTTTTTTATCTATTCTGCCACTCTCTGTCTTTTTAGTGGTGCATTTAGTTCATTTACATGCAGTGTAATTATCGATAGGTATGACTTTAGTGCTGTCATTTTGATGTCTTTTTTGTGTGTTGCTGACAGTTTCTTTGTTCCACTTAATTTTCTGTGCTGAGTCGTTTTTCTTTATGTATTTTCTTTTCATCTTTTTCATTGTTGTTGATTTTGTATTTGCTGAGTCTTTATGTTTTTCTTGTTTTTTATTTTGATATGTAGGATTGTCAGTTTCCTTTGTGGTTACCTTAATATTTACCCTTATTTTTCTAAGTTTATATCGCCTTGACTTCTGCATATGAAAGTTCTATGACTACATTATTTAATCCCTCTTTTTTGTTTTAATGTTGTCGTCTTTTACATATTGATGTCTGTTTCCTTGTTCCCAGTGTTTTAGCTTTGATTTATTTTTGTGACTTCCCTATGTGGGTTGATATCTGGTTGTTCTGTCCTGTGTTCTAGTCTTGGGTTGTTATCTGATGATACTGATTTTCTAACCAAAGAACTCCTTTTAGTATTTCTTGTAATTTTGGTTTGGTTTTTACAAATTCCCTAAAGTTCTGTTTATCTGGAAATGCCCTAATTTTGCCATCGTATTTGAGAGACAGTTTTGTTGGATATATAATTCTTGGCTGGCAATTTTTTTCCTTCAATGCTTTATGTATGTCATCCTGTTGCCTTCTTGCCTGCATGGTTTCTGCTGAGTATTCAGAGCTTAGTCTTAGTGACTTTCCTTTGTGGGTGACTTTTTGTTTATCACTAGCTGCTCTTAAAATTCTCTATCTTTGGTTTTGGCAAGTTTGGTTATAATATGTCTTGGTGACTTTCTTTTGGGATCTCCCCTGTGTAGGGTTCAATAAACTTCTTGAGTAGATATCCTCTCATCTTTCACAATATCAGGGAAGTTTTCTGCCAACAAATCTTCAAGAATTCTCTCTGTATTTTCTGTTATTCGCCCCGCCCCATTCTGGTACTCCAGTCACTCATAGGTTATTCCTCTTGATAGAGTCCCACATAATATTTTGTGTTCCTTCATTTTTTTAAATTCTGTTATCAATTTTTCCTCAAATAAGTTGGTGTCAAGAGCTTTATCTTCAATCTCACTAATTCTGAGTTCTGTTGCCACAGTTCTGCTCATATGACTTTCATTGAGTTGTCTAAATCTGAAATTTTATTGTTAAATTTTTTGAATTTGGATTTGCTGTGTCTATGGATTCTTGCAGCCTGTCATTATACTCTTGTATAACCTTCTTAAGTTCCTCTGTTGCTTTGTCTGCGTGTTCCTTGGCTTGTTCTGCGTTTTATATGATCTCCTCCTTCCTGATCTCTTGAAGAGTTTGTATATTAATCTTTTGAATTCTGCCTCTGGTGATTCCAAGAAGTTCTCTTCCTCTGGGAGGTTTCTTTGTTCTTTGTTTTGTTAGCTTGCTGAAGTCATCATGGTCCGCCTCTTTATATGATTTGATATTGACTATTGTTTCCAAGCCATCAATTAATTATTAGATTTATTTATTTTATCTTTGCTTACTGTATCCTAGCTTCTTGTTTTGGTTTGTTTCGATATGCCCAAATATGCTGGTCATGTGAGCTACTTTGATTATTGGCGTCCTTGAAGCTCTCACATCCTATCACCAGGTGGTTAGAAGTGTTACTAGGTATGTGAGCCCAGGAGTCATTTACTTTTCTGGTATGGATTCAGCTCAGGTGTCCAGGTCGTTGGTTACTGAGTGTGTGGTGCAGGCTCTCACCTACAGTCCTAGACGGGCAGGGGTGATTGGAGTAGGCACAGGTATCTGGCTGCAGCAGGGGGTCTTGTTTTCAGCAAGGTGGGGGCTGACGGCTGCCCCTGAGGGTCTGCGTGGAAGACATGTCCCTGTTCCCTAAAGCGTGTAGGTGGGTGGGTTTTGCAGCTGGACTTTGGGCACCCAGTGCTGTTGGCTGTAAGGACTTGGAGGCACCACTTATTCTTGGACCCCTGTCATGGGTGGCTAGGTGGTATTGGTGGAGCCACCAGTCCTCAGGCCCCTGATGTGGGTAGGTGAGGACCCTGCTTCATGGGCAGGGAGGTGTCAAATGTCACGAATCTGCCACTCCAGCTTATAGCTGTTGCAGTTGAAAATAAGCCTGAGGTATATATACCCTGTTGTACTGTGGTAATGAGGGCCTACGCTGTTGAAATGGGCCCACACAAGTCTATGCAGAGGTGAAAGGCATTCAAAGTCCATGGACCCCTTATGCCTGTGCCTAGGCAAATGGGCTGTGCCTGCCTTGAGTTCCCGGCTTAGGGGAGCTGGCAGATTATTTTTTCCTGTTTGTTAATTTGTTCCCTCTCCAAAGCCAGGAGAGTTGCTTGGGGTGTGCATGGGTCCTCATTCCAGCCCAGGGAGTGAAGTAATTGCTGAAGCTGGACCAGGACCAGGAGCAGAGCAGGGAGGGGCCAGGTAAATGGGAGAGAGTTCTTACCAAAAGGGGAAGGATTTTTTTGATCTATGTGGTAGGTTAGACCCTTGTAGTTATCTTTCGCCGATTGAGCACTGCTTCTCCTGGTTCCAGAGGTTTGAGTAGACTCTCTGCCCCTCAGTTTCTCCTGATGTGGAAAACACGCCCAGAGCACTACTGCTTGCCTCAGTCCACGCATGCCAGCTGATGCAGCCTGCAGAATGCCGGCCAGGTCAGGTCTAGCAAATGCTCGCACCTTCTGAACTGTCTCTTCCTCCCCCTGCCACTCAGTCTGACTCCTTAACTTTGTCTTTGATATTCAAGGCTCTAAACTGTCATATATAATTGATATACTTGTTTTTTCAGGTCTTAGTTGTAAGAGGGACCACAGGAAGCGTCTGACTACTCTTCATCTTGGCCCTGCCCACAACATATTTTTTCTCTAAATTTTATTTATCTTGTTGTTGAGAATACATAGAAAAATGTACACCAATTCAACAGTTTCTACATGTACAATTTAGTGACATTGACTACATTCTTCGAGTTGTGCAACCATTCTCACCCTCCTTTTCTGAGCAGTATACATATTTTTATTCAGGACCTTAAGGGAAATTGTTTTCAGAGCTTCACCAATAAAGTTAATGTTTGTGTAGCTTGTTTTATACGTAACCTACGTTAATCTGGATAAGCTGTGGTAACAAACAACTCCAAAAATTTTAGAGGCTAAAATAATAAAGATTCATTTCTTGCTCATGCTATACATCCATTGAGTTGACGCAGGGCCCTGCTCATTATAGCTGACAGAGGAATCTCTGTCTTGAATGTTGCTAAACGCTTTGCCAGGGTAAAAAATGGAGCTCTGGAAGGTCTTCTTACATTGGTAATTAAATCTTCTGGCCTGAAAGTGACATTCAATACTTTTGGTCACAACTTGTTGGCTAGAAATAGTCACAGGCCTCACCAAACCACAGGGGAGCCCAGAAGTTCATGTTCTCCAGGAAGAACTGGAACTCTATGGCAAACAATACTGAGGACTGTCAACGTCTTTTATTAGGTTAACAAGTTTCCTTCTGCTTCTAGTTTGCGATGAAGTGAGAATGGTTTTTAGTAAACACTTTTTCTGCATAAGAGATAGTTAGATTTTGGTTCTGCTTTGATCTGTTAATATGGTCAAAAGAAAATTTGGACAAAGTTAATTTCACAGGTTTTGTTTGGTTTTAGAAAAGATTTATGAATTGACAGTCTACTGTTAGTGAGACATGCTCCACGAGACAGAAAAAAACTAGGTTTTATTAAAAATAAAAGTCAGAGAGAGAGAAACAAAACAAAACAAAGCAATTTTTTTTATATATATTTTATTCTACTTCAGGTGAAGGCTTACAGAACAAATAGTTTCTCATGAAACAGTAGTACACATGTTGTTTTATGACATTGGTTAACAACCCCACAACATATTAACCCTCTAAATTCTCAACCTTTTTTTTTTTTTGGTGAAAACACACATAGCCACAGATACACCATTTCAAAAATGTCTACATACACAGTTCAGTGACATTGACTACGCTCTTCCAATTGTGCTGTTATTCTCACTTAAGATGAAGGCTTACAGAACAAAATAGTTTCTCATTTAACAGTTACTACAAATGTTGCCCTATGACAATGGTTAACAATCTCACAACACATCAACAATATCTTTACTCAATCTTGTGTTCCCTATCACCAGCTTCCTTGTCCCCTTCTGCCTTCTGGCCCTTGTCACTGGACTCCTGTACCTCGTTAGTCTCATTTGGTTTTACGGGGCTGTCCACTCCCAGGCTGAACAGTGAACCTCAGAGGTAACTTCACCATTGAGCTAAAAGGGTGTCTGGGGCCATACTCTCGAGGTTTCTCCAGTCTCCTTTAGGCCAGTAAGTCTGGTCTTTTTTCTTTTGTGAGTTAGAATTATGCTCTACGTCCTTCTCCAGCTCTGTCCAGAACCCTCTGTTGTGATCCTGGTCAGAGCAGTCAGTGGTGGTAGCCGGGCACCATCTAGCTATACTGGACTCAGTCCGGTGGAGGCCTTGGTAGCTGTGGACAATTAGTCCTTTGGACTAATCTTTTCCTTGTATCCAGTGGAGTATCTTAGATGGCCGCTCACAAGCTTTTAAGACCCCAGACACTACTCACCAAGGTAGAATGTAGAGCATTGTCTTTATAAGCTGTGTCATGCCAATTGAGCTAGATAAAACAAAGCATTTTTAATATATTTTGACATACTATCAGATCATGCAAGAGCAGGATGTAGAGAACATTTAAACATCTAAACTTACTGATGTAACAGGGTTTGTTTAATGTTTGGTTAAAATGTCTGAACAAATAGATTAAAATGTGCAAGCAAAAAAATGGTTGTGTATATCAATAACGCTACAGAAAGAAAAAAAAACTTGTTGCTGTCGAGTCAATTCCGACTCATAGCGACCCTACAGGTCAGAGTAGAACTGCCCCATAGGGTTTCCAGGGAGCGGCTTAACCGCTGTACCACGAGGGCTCCAATGAGGTCAAAGGAGATAGAAATTTTAAATTGGGGGCAGGGGGAAGGGATGAGGTAGAATCATCTAGGTCTCTTTAACTCTAGAAAGTCTGGAGAATAAAGTATAAATTTAACGTCTTCCCCTGTCTTAGTCATCTAGTGCTGCTATATCAGAAATACTACAAGTGAATGGCTTTAACAAAGAGAAGTTTATTCTGTCACAATCCAGTAGGCTACAAGTCCAAATTAAGGGCATCAGCTCCAGGAGAAGACTTTCTGTCTCTGTCAGCTATGGAGGAAGGTCCTTGTGATGCATCAGTCTTCCTTTGGTCTGGGAGTATCTCAGCACAGGAACCTCAGGTCCAAAGGACGTGTTCTGCTCCCGGCACTGCTTTCTTGGTGGTATGAGGTTCCCATGTGTCTCTGCTCACACCTCTCTTTTATATCTCAGAAGAGATTGGCTTAAGACACTATCCAATCTTGTATACCTCATCAGTGTAACTGCCGCTAATCCATTTTACTAGATCATAGTGATTGAATTTACAACACATAAGGAAATACAATCATACAATACTGGGAATCACGACCAAGCCAAGTTGATACACACATTTTTGGGGGGACACAATTCAATCCATGACACCTCCCTTTGGTAATTTTTCTATTTAAATTTTAATTTAATGGAATTTTACTAAAAATTAACTAATTTGGCATGATTTGAGTTTTTTACATTTTATATTTAGCCAGTGTGAGAGCATTTGTTGGGCTGTAGATGGCTGAGCACAAGAATTTAAGGCTGAATTTATTACGTAGTGACCTGGGAGAACAAGTAAGAATATATACGTTAATATTGTAACTGGGGGTTGGAAATTTATTTTTTTTTAAATTCGGGTTTTTAAGATTTAATTGAAAGCCAAGACAGAATGTTTGAAGGTGCCTCAGACTCAGTATGAGTTGCTAAGATGCTTTTTTAGTGTGAGTTTTGTCCATGGCTGTTTTTTGAGCAAGTTTACTTGAGTGTTATTGGTATATGCACAGTATTGATTATTACCTAACACACAGATACTAGCTGGGGAGGCTAATATATAATTTAAAGTTAATTTGTTTTGTAAAGTTATTTTCTGTTGATGTTATAAAATTTTGTGGAGATGGTTATTATATCAGATTTTACCTGTTGTACTGAGTTGTAATTTTATACCAATTAATTTAAGCAACCATTAAGATCTAATAATTTTTTAGTGTATGACATACTAATATAAGATAAAAAAGGAATGAATTTTATAATTGAGCATTTGTTAAGATTTGTTTGGTTAAGGATATTTTACTATTAATGACTTTATTTTTTTTAAGTGTTTTTTTTTTTTTAATTCTAACTTGTTGTAGTTAAAAGTCATCCAGATAGTTCCAACTCGTAGCAACCCTATGTACAACAGAACGAAACACTGCCTAGTTCTCCACCATCCACACAATTATTGCTATGTTTGAACACATTGTTGTAGACATTGTGTCAATCCATCTCATCAAAGGTCTTCCTGGTTTTCACTGACCTTCTACCTTACCAAGCATGATGTCCTTCTCCAGGGACTGGTCCCTCCTGATAACATGTGAAAGTATGTGAGATGAAGGAGAATTCTGGCTGTACTTCTTCCAGACAAATTTGTTTGTTCTTCTGGTAGTCCACTGTATATTCAGTATTCTTCGCCAACACCATAATTCAAAGACATCGATTCTTCAGTCTTCCTTATACATTGTCCCGCTTTCACATGCACATGAGGTGATTGAAAAAACCATAGTATGGTTCAGGTGCAATTTAGTCCTCAAAGTGACACCTTGGCTTTTCAACACTTTAAAGAGGTCCTTTGTAACAGAGTTGCCCAATGCAATACATCATTTGATTTCTTGACTGCTGCTTCCATGGGCGATGATTGTGGATCCAAGTAAAATGAAACTCTTGACAACTTCAATCTTTTCTCTGTTTATCATGATGTTGCTTATTGGTCCAGTTATGAGGATTTTTTGTTTTCTTTATGTTGGGGTGTAATCCATACTGAAGGCTGTGGCCTTTGTTCTTCATCAGTAAGTGCCTCAAGTCTTCTTCACTTTCAGCAAGCAAGGTTGTGTCAGCCACATAATGCAGGTTGTTGATGAGTCTTCCTCCAATCCTGATGTTGTGTTCTTCATGTAGTCCAACTTCTCGGATTATTTGCTCAGCATACAGATCGAATAAGTATGGTGAAAAGATACAACACTGACACACATCTTTCTTGACTTTAAACCACGCAGTATCCCCTTGTTCTGTTCGAACGACTGCCTCTTAGTCTGTGCATAGGTTCCCCATGAGCACAATGAAGTGTTCTGGATTCCCATTCTTTGCAGTGTTATCCATAATTTGTTATGAGCCACACAGCCAAATGCCTTTGCATAGTCAATAAAACACAGGTAAACATCTTTCTGGTATCCTCTGCTTTTAGCTAATATCCATCTGACATCAGCAATGATATGCCTCGTTACACATCCTCTTCTGAATCCGGCTTGAATTTCTGGCAGTTCCCTGTCAATGTACTGCTGCAACATCTATTGAATGAACTTCAGCAAAATTTTACTTGTGTGTTATATTGATACTGTTTGATAATTGCCACATTCTGTTGGAACACCTTTTCTTTGGAATGGGCACAAATATGGATCTCTTCCAGGAGCTTGGCCAGGTAGCTGTCCTCCAAATTTTTTGGCATAGATGAATGAGCACTTCCAGTGCTGCATCCATTTGTTGAAGCGTCTCAATTGGTATTCCATCAGTTCCTGGACCCTTGTTTATCACCAGTGCCTTCAACAGCTTGGACTTCTTCCTTCAATAACATCGATTCTTGATCATATGCTGTCTCCTGAATTGGTTGAACATCAACCAGTTCTTTTTAATGCAGTGACTCTGTGTATTCCTTCCATCTTCTTTTGATGCTTCCTGCATCGTTCAATATTTTCCCCGAAGAATCCTTCAAAATTGCACTTCAAGGCTTGAATTTTTCTTCACTCCTTTCAGCTTGAGAAATGCTGAGCATGTTCTTCACTTTTGGTTTTCTGACTCCAGATCTTTGAACATTTCATTATAATACTTTATCTTCTTGAGCTGCCCTTGAAATCTTCTGTTCTTCAGCTCTCTTACTTCATCGTTTCTTCCTTTCCCTTTAGCTACTCTACATTTAAGAGCAAGTTTCAGAGTCTCTTCTGACATCCATTTTGGTCTTTTCTTTCTTTCCTGTCTTTTTAATGACCTCTTGCTTTCTTCGTGTATGATGTCCTTGATGTCATCCCACAACTTGTTCAATGCGTCAAGTCTATTCTTGAGATGGTCTCTAAATTCAGGTGGGATATACTCAAGGTCATAATTTGGCTCTTGTGAACCTGTTCTCATTTTCTTCAGCTTCAACTTGAACCTGCATATGAGCAATTGATGGTCTGTTCTGCACTTGTCCCCGGCCTTGTTCTGACAGATGATATTGAGCTTTTCCATTGTTTCTTTCCACAAATGTAGTTGATTTGATTCCTGTGTATTCCATCCGGTGAGGTCCGTGTATATAGTAGCCATTTATGCTGTTGAAAAAAGGTATTTGCAATAAATGAGTTGTTGATCTTGCAAAATTCTATCATGCAATCTCTGATGTTATTTCTATAACCAGGCCATATTTTCCAACTACAGATCCTTCTTCTTTGTTTCCAACTTTTGCATTCCAATCTCCAGTAATTACCAATGCATCTTAATTGCATGTTTCATCAATTTCAGACTGCAGAAGTTGGTAAAAAATCTTCAATTTCTTCATCTTTTGCATTAGTGGTTGGTGTGTAAATTTGAATAATAATGGCATTAACTGATCTTCCTTGTAGGCATATGGATATTATCCTATCACTGACAGCATCGTACTTCAGGATAGATCTTGAAATATTCTTTTTGACAATTATTGCTATGCCATTCCTCTTCAATTTGTCATTCCTAGCATAATAGACCATATGATTGTCCCATTCACAGTGCTCAATATCATTCCATTTCAGCTCACTAATGCCTAGGATATCGATCTTTATGTGTTGCATTTCATTTTTGACAACTTCCAGTTTTTCTAGATTCATACTTCATACATTCCACATTCCTATTAGTAATGGATATTTGCAGCTGTTTCTTCTCATTTTGAGTCATGCCACATCAGCAAACGAAGGTCCTGAAAGCTTGACTCCATCCACATCATTAATGTTGACTCTGTTTTGAGTGCCTGCCAACTTGATGGGCTTATGTTCTGGCATTATATCAGACAATGTTCTCCTGCTATTCATAAGGTTTTTACTGGCCAGTTTTTTTCAGAAGTAGATCACCAGGTCCTTCTTCCTAGTCTGTCTTAGTCTAGAAGCTCCACTGAAACCTGTCCACCATGGGTGACCTTGCTGGTATTTGAAATACTGTGGCATAGCTTCTAGCATCACAGCAACATGCAAGCTACCACAGTACAAAAAACTTACAGATGGGTGGTGTAGTTTTAACTTGGGGTGTTGATTTTTGAAAATTTTAAATTTTTTTTAGAAGGTAAATGGTTATACAAAGCAACAAGTCTTAGTTATCTAGTGTTGCTGTAACAACACTTTAACAAAAAGAAATTTATTTTCTCACAGTTTTGGAGGCTAGAAGTCTGAAGTCAGGGTGCCATCTCTAGGGGAAAGCTTTCTCTCTATGTCGGCTCTGGAGGAAGGTCCTTGCCTCTTTTGAGCTTATGCTCCTGGACAGTCTTCATGTGGCTTGGCACCTCTTTTCCTCCATATCTGCTCTGCTGGATTATTTAATCTCTTTTATATTTCAAAAGAGATTAGCTCGAGATAAAACACCCTACAGGAATCCTTCCTCATTAACATAACAAAGACAGTCCTTTCCCAAATGGGATTATAACTACAGGCATAGGGGTTGGGTTTTACAACACATATTTGGGGGGATATAATTCAGTCTGTAGCAATCTACAGCCCAACTAGGAAGAAGGACCTGGTGGTCTACTTCTGAAAAAATTAGCCAGTGAAAACCTTATGAATAGCAGCAGAACATTGTCTGATATAGTGCCAGAAGATGAGCCCGTCAGGTTGGAAGTCTCTCAAAATATGACTGGAGGAGAGCTGCCTCCTCATAGAAGAGTCGACTTTAATGATGTGGATGGAGTCAAGCTTTCAGGACCTTCATTTGCTGATGTGGCACGACTCAAAATGAGAAGAAACAGCTGCAAACATCCATTACTAATAGGAATGTGGAATGTATGAAGTATGAATCTAGGAAAATTGGAAATCGTCAAAAGTGAATAACCCAGAACTAAAATCATTCCTGAGGCCAACTCTTCAGGCAAAGATTGGACTGGACTGTGGGACAGAAAATGATACTCTCGCACAGTGTGCTTCTTAGCTCAAGTAGATACATGAGACTAAATCGGTAGCTCCTGTCCGGAGCTAAGATGAGAAGGCGGAGAGGGTCAGGAGCTGGTTGAAGGGACATGGGAAATCATTGATGCATTGATAATTACTGATGATTATAATGCAAAAGTTGGAAACAAAGTATCTGTAGTTAGAAAATATGGCCTTGGTGATGGAAACGATGCCAGAGATCACGATTGAATTTTTCAAGACCAGCGACTTCTTCATTGCAAATACCTTTTTTCAATAACATAAATGACGACTACACCCTACAGGGCAGTTATCCTCTGTCCTGTAGGGTCGCTGTGAGTCGGAATTGACTCGACAGCAATGGGTATACATGTGGACCTTGCTAGATGGAATACACAAGAATCATATTGACTACATCTGTAGAAAGAGATGATGGAGAAGCTCAATATCATCAGTCAGAACAAGGCCAGGGGCCAACTGTGGAACAGACTGTCAATTGCTCATATGCAAGTTCAAGTTAAAGCTGAAGAAAATTAGAAAAAGTCTGTGAGAGCCAAAGTACAACCTTGAGTATATTCCACCTGAATTTAGAAACCATCTCAAGAATAGATATGGCTCATTGAATACTAATGACCAAAGACCAGATGAGTTGCGGGATGACATCAATAACATCATACATGAAGAAAGCAAGAGGTCATTAAAAAGACAGGAAAGACCAAAAAGGATGAAAGAAGAGACTAAAACTTGCTCTTGAATGTAGAGTAGCTAAAGGGAAAGGAAGAAATGATGAAGTAAGAGAGCTGAAGAACAGAAGATTTCAAGGGCCGCTCAAGAAGACAAAGTAAAATATTATAATGAAATATTCAAAGACCTGGAGTCAGAAAACCAACAGGGAAGAACACACTCAGCATTTTTCAAGCTGAAAGAAATGAAGAAAAAATTCAAGCCTTGAGTTGCAATATTGAAGGATCCTTCGAGGAAAATATTGAGCGACGCAGGAAGCATCAAAAGAAGATGGAAGGACTACACAGAGTTAACGTACCTAAAAGGATTGGTCAGCGTTCAACCATTTGAGGGGGTAGCATATGATCAACACCCGGCGGTACTGAAAGAAGAGGTCCAATCTGCATTGAAGGTATTGGTGAAAAACAAGACTCCAAGAATTGATGGAATACTAATTGAGATGTTTCAACAAATGAATGCAGCGGTGGAAGTGTTCACTCATCTATGCCAAGAAATTTAGAAGACAGCTACCTGGCCAACCAACTGGAAGAGATTCATATTTGTACCTATTCCAAAGAAAGGTAGTCCAACAGAAGGTGGAAGTTATTGAACATTATCATTAATATCACACACAAGTAAAATTTTGCTGAAGTTCGTTCAATACAGGTTGTAATTGTAGCAGTACATTGACAGGGAACTGCCAGAAATTCAAGGTGGATTCAGAAGAGGATGTGGAATGAGGCATATCATTGCTGATGTCAGATGGATATTGGCTGAAAGCAGAGGATACCAGAAAGATGGTTACCTGTGTTTTATTGACCATGCAAAGGCATTTGACTGTGTGGATCATAACAAATTATGGATAACACTGCAAAGAATGGGAATCCAGAACACTTCATTATGCTCATGAACAACCTGTACATAGACCAAGAGGCAGTTGTTTGATCAGAACAAGAGAATTAGTGTGATTTAAAGCCAAGAAAGGTGTGCATCAGGGTTGTATCCTTTCACCATACTTATTTAATCTATATGCTGAGCAAATAATTGGAGAAACTGGTCTATGTGAAGAAGAACGCAGCATCAGGATTGAAGGAAGATTCATTAACAACCTGCAATAGGCCGATGACACAACCTTGCTTGCTTGAAAGTGAAGAGGACTTGAAGCACTTACTGATGAAGATCAACGCCACAGCCTTCAGTATGGATTATACCTCAACATAAAGAAAACAAAAATTCTCACAACTGAACCAAGAAGTAACATTATGATAAACAGAGAAAACATTGAAGTTGTCAAGGATTTCATTTTACTTGGATCCACAATCATCGCCCATGGAAGCAGCAGTCAAGAAGTCAAACACATTGCATTGGGCAAATCTGCTGTACAAGACCTCTTCAAAATGTTGAAAAGCAAAGATGTCACTTTAAGGACTAAAGTGCGCCTGACCAAAGCCATGCTGTTTTCAGTTGCCTCACATGCCTGTGAAAGCTGGACAGTGAGTAAAGAAGACCAAAGAACAATTGATGCCTTTGAATTATAGTGTTGGCAAAGAATTTTGAATATACCATGGACTGTCAAAAAACGAACAAATCAGTCTTACAGGAAGTACAGCCAGAATGCTCCTTAGAAGCAAGGATGGCAAGACTTAATCTCACATACTTTGGACATGTTATCAGGAGGGACTAGTCCCTGGAGAAGGACATCATGCTTGGTAAAGTAGAGGGTCAGCAAAAAAGAGGGAGATCCTCAACAAGATGGATTGGCACAGTGGCTGTAACAGTGGACCTAAGCATAACAAGGGTCGTGAGGATGGTGAAGGAGTGGGCAGTGTTTCATTCTGTTGTACACAGGGTCACTATGAGTCATAACTGACTCGATAGCACCTAAAAACAACAACCTACTACAACATTTGGTACAGCATAAGCAATGTAATAAGTATTTTTATATTGGAGGGCAAAACTGTATAAGTTTGAAGACCATATACAAAATAATATCTTTTTAAAGTAGGAAAGGCTTAATGTTAGAGTTTGTAGAAGAAAAAGTAGTCTGATATTATAATTTAGAATAGATTTTAAGTGGGTCTGTGTAACCATTTAGATTTTCAGATATTTTATTAATTTCAGTTTTGTTACATCAGTAAAATCTCCCATGGGAAGAAATGGCTTGAAGGGTTATTTGGAAGGCAGCTGTGCTCACCACTGTACCACCAGTGCTTGAAGGGTTATTGGATCATTTTGTATTAAAGTTAGATGAGTATTTTTTAGAGGGGGTTAAACTTTGGCACATGATGATTATATTATGAGAATAATAGCCATTTTTTACATGTTAATTAGACATTGACTAATTTTATAGTTGTTAGTCTGTTTCTGAGTTAAAACTCCGATGTTTTTGAGTGGGCTTAGTTACATCCTAATTTTAATCATTAGGACTCTTGAGTTTAATACAAGTATTATTTTTAAAAGAGGAAGGCATGGGCCCACTTGAATAAATATATTGTAGAGTAATAGCCATTGATGAATTTAGTTAACTATTATCTTGCTTTGGATTTTTCCATCTGTGTTCCTAAATGAGATTTCTCAGTAGTTTTCCTTTCTCTTAGTGGACTTGTCTTGTTTTGGTATCAAGGTTACTGGCTTCATAGAATAAATTTAGGAATATTCTCTATTTTTGTCCTTGAGAAGAATTTATATAAGATTAGAATTATCTTATTACTTGAAAGTGTGTTAGAAGTTGTCTTCTGGGCCTGGTGTTATCTTTGTGGGAAAATTTATAACTATAGATCCAATTTTTTTATAGCGTTCTAGCCAGATCTCTATTTTTCTTGTCAGTTTTCGATATATTCCTAGGAATTAGTCCATTTTGTATAAAATATTCAAATTTAATACATAAACATTGTTTATATTTTTATTCTTAGCTGTACCTGTACCCACTACCATGTACTAATTTCTATGCCTTATATTGTTTACTTATGCCTTGTATTTTTTTCTAATTAGTCTTGCCAAAGTTTTCTCTATTTTTGTAGTTTTATAGATTGAATTGTGTCCCCCAAAATATGTGTTGGAATCCTATTTCCTATACCTATGGATGTAATACTGTTTGGAAATAGGGTTTTCTTTGTTATGTTGATGAGATCATATCAGTGTAGGGTGTGTCCTAAACCTAATCATTTCTGAATTACATGAAGCGCAGCATAGACACGGAGACACTTACGCACACACAGCGGGGTGTGGGGAAGAGTTCTGGAAGTTCTTGCCAGAGCAATTAGACAAGAAAAAAAAAAAATTGAAAAGCGTCCAAATTGGAAAGGAAGAAAAATGATCTGTTTACAGATTACATGATTTTATATGTAGAAGACCCTAAAGACTCCACAAAAAAAAGAGACTATTAGAGCTAATAAACAAATTCAATAGTGTTGCAGGATACAAAGTCCATACACAAAAATCAGTTGTATTTCTATACACTAGCAATGAGCAAACTGAAAAAGGAAATTCAGAAAACAATTAAAATAGCATCAAAAAAAAGAAAACAAAACAAAACTTAGGAATACATTTAACCACAGAAGTAAAAGACTTGTATACTGAAAACTATTAAAACATTACTGAAAGAAATTAAAGACTTAGATAAATGAAAAGATAAATTGCTTCATGGATTGGAAGACTTAATGTTAAAATGTCATTACTACTCAAAGTGATCTACAGATTCAACACAATCCCTATCAAAATCCCAGTCACTTTCTTTGCAGAAATGGGAAAACCAATCCTCTAATTCATGTGGAATGATAAGCATCCCCGAATAATTCACCAAAATAATCTTGAAAAAGAAGAACAAAGTAGGAGGACTCACACTTCCTTGTTTCAAAGTGTACTACAAAGACACAGTAATCAAAATAATGTAATACTGGTATAAGAATAGACACAGAGACCAATGGAATAGAATTGTTGTTAGGTGTCATCAAGTCAGCTCTGACTCATAGCAACCTTATGTATAACAGAATGAAACATTGCCCAATCCTGAACCATCCTCAAAATTGTTGCTATGTTTCAGCCCATCGTTGCAGCCGCTGTGTCAATCCATCTCATTGAGGGTCTCCATGTTTTTCGCTGACCCTCTACTTTACCAAGCATGATGTTCTTCTCCAGCGATTGGTCCTTCCTGATGATGTGTCCAAAGTAAGTGAGACAAAGTATCATCATCCTCACTTCTAAGGACTGTACTCCCTCCAAGATTGATTTGGATTCTTCTGGCAGTCCGTGGTATATTCGTTATTCTTTGCCGAAAGTATAATTCGAATGCGCCAAATTCTTCTTTGGTCTTCCTTTTTCATTGTCCAGTTTTCGCATGCATATAAGATGATTGAAAATACCATTGTACTACAAAACTACAGTAATCAAAATAGTGTGGTACTCTTATAAGAATAGACATATAGGCCAATTGAAAAGAATTGAGAATCTAGAAATAAACCCGTATATCTGTGGGCAGTTGATTTTCATCAAGGGTGCCAACTCCATTCAATGAGAAAGAATAGTCTCTTCAATAAATGGTGCTGGCACAACTGGATTCCACATGCGGAAGAATAATGTTGAACCTATACCTCACATCATATTCAAAAATTAACTCAAAATGGATCAAAGATCTAAACATAAGAACTAAAACCATAAAAACCATGGTCTTTGGACTAGACCTGACATCATCCTTTCCTTTTCTTAGAGGACAACAGATATTTATAGCCAGGTTGCTCCATCATCTTATTTCCTGCTGGTAGAATTCCAGGAATCAAATAGCTTTTCTTCATTCTGTGCTAACTATATTCCGTTTAGTCTAAACAGGAGCGTTTCTGATGAGATGATTGATTGGATCCATAGATCACATTTCTGATCTCTTTAGAAAATTGTTATCTAGCCACACCCTTGGTGTCCTCTCCAGAGCATGCATTTTAATAAATTTTGCAGTAGAATTTTCCAAATCTTCAAATTCTGGTTTCTTTTTGCACAGTTCATTTTTCAATCTCTCTTTCCTCCCACATTTTACTATAAGCAGCAGGGAGAAACCATGCCGTAACTTAAAGATTTTGCTTAGAAATATTCTCAGCTAAATATCCAAGTTCATCACTTACAAGTTCTACTTTCCATAAAACATTTGAACATAATTCAGCCAAATTCTTTGTCACTTTATAACAAGGATCACCTTTCCTCCAATGTTCAATAACGTATTCATCATTTCCTTTGAAAACCTCCCCAAAGTACGTTTAACATCCACATTTCTATCAATATTCTGTTCATGACAGTAGAAGCTTTCCCCACAGCTCCCCACAATTCTTTCCAAGCCCTCATCAGAATCACCCCTAATGTCTGTAATTCTACCAACAATCTCTTCAAGGCAATCTATGCTCTTACTATCAAGCACCTCAAAACTCTTCCAATCTTCACCCATTACAAATTCCAAAGCCATTTCTACATTTTTAGGTATTTGTTAGAGCAGCACCCCCCAGTCTCTGGTACCAAATTCTTCGTTTAGTAGAGCTGCCATAACAAATTACCACGAAGTGGGTGGCTTTAAAGAACAGAAATTTATTTTCTCACAGTTTGGGAGACTAGAAGTCCAAACCAGGGAATTGGAAGAGCTATGTTCTCTCTTTGTCAGCTCAAAGGGAAGATCCTTCCTGTCTCTTTGAGTTTCTGGCAGCCCCAGGTATTTCTTGATGTTTTGGCTCATAGATGGATCCTCACATGCTGTCTTCCTCCCATGTGCAACTCTCCTTCCATGCCTGTCCTTCTCTTTTATAAAACACCACTCAGAAGGGATTAGGATTAGGACCAACCCTGCTGTGGTATGACTTCATTAATTTAATGATAACATCTGCAATGAAAAACCCATATATCCCCAAAGGTCACATTCACCAGTGTGGGGGTTAGGATTTCAACATATCTTTTTAGGGGACACAGTTCAATCCAGAACAGGCTTATTCTGTTTTCTTTATCTAACTCCTTGTGTTGGAAGTTTAATTCCATTGTCTTTTCTTTTTTTCTAATATATTCACTTATCGTTCTTGTGTGCCATTGAGTCAATTCTGACTCGTAGAGACCCTATGGGATAGAGTAGAACTGCACCGTAGGGTTTCCAAGGCTGTAATCTTTACAAGAGCAGATCACCAGGTCTTTTATCCATGGAGTATCTGGTGGGTTCAAACTACTGACCTTTCTGTTAGCAGACAAGCTCTTAACCATTGCACCACCAGGGCTTTTATACATTCACTTAAGGTTATACTTTCTCAGTGCTAGTTTACCTGCATCCCACAAGTTTGATATGCTGTAATTTCCTCAGCATTTAGGTTTAAGTATTTTTAAATTCTATTTTGATTTTTCCTTTGACGTAGGAGTTACTTAGAAATGTGGATTTTTAAATTTCTAAGTGTAAGTGGCTTTTCATTTATATGTTTGCTGCTCACTCTGACTTAATTGCATTGTGATCAGAGAAAGTAGTCCATATGTGGTATGGATTTTTAAAAATTTGTTGATAGATGCATTACAGCCTAGTGTATAGTCAATTTTTATTAAATATTTCATGTGTTTTAAAAAGAATATCTATTCTCTAATTGTTGTGTAAAGAGTTTTTACATGTCAGTTAAATCAAGCTTGTTAATTTTGTTTTTCAAGTTTTCTGTATCTTTCCTAATATTTTGTCTGTTTAAACCATCAATTGAGAGAAACGTGTTGAAATTAGCTACTATTATAATAGTGTATTTGTTTCTTCCTGTGAGTCCACCAGTTTTTGCTTTGTATATTTTGAAGCTATTTTATTGATTCTGTGTAAGTTTAAAATTGTGGTCTTTTTCTGGTGATTTGAGCCTGTTTTCATTATTTAGTGAGCTGCTTTATTCCTAATGTTTTCTTTTGTTTGGTATAAATATAGCTACCTTACCTTTCTTTATGTATTAGGTTGGCATGTATTTTTCTGTCCTTTTATTTTTCAACCATCCCATATCCTTTTGTTTTAGGTGGTTTTTTTTTTTCTTTTTTTTTTAATGTAGGTGGATTTTCTCCCTCCCTCCGTAGCCTGACAGTCTCTTGTCTTTTTTAACTGTCAAGCATAGTCTATTTATATGTATTGTGGTTATTAATCAATTTGAACTTATTTCTACCGTCTTAATTTTTCTTTTTGTTTCATTTTTTGCTATGCTTCCTTTTTGTTTTTTAACTTTTTCTATTCATTGAAAATGTTTGTTAACCTTTTTTATTTCACCTTTTTCTCTACTGGTTTATGATTTGTACTCTCTAGTTCTATTCTTATCATGGGTACCCTTGAAATTTTGGCAGATAGATTTAAGTTTTTAAAGTCTAAAATTAAACAGTAACTCAACTCCCTTGCTGAAAAATATAGGGACCTTAGAGTACTTTAAGCTCAGTCATTCCCTTCCAACTTGTATACTTTTGTTTTAAGCTATTTTGGTTCTTTTTATTTTATTCCACAGACTATCTTCATTAACATTATTATTAGTAAAGTTAGTATTATTAATTTATTCAGATAAAATTTGTTAATATTTACATACATTTAAATTTGCTTCATTTTACATACAGGTAAATTTTATCTGGAGCCCTGGTGGCATAGTGGTTAAGAGTTTGGCTGCTAATCAAAAGGTCAGCAGTTCAAATCCACCAGCCACTCCTTGGAAACTCTATGGGGCAGTTCTACTCTGTTCTATAGGGTCACTATGAGTCCGAATCAACTCAACGGCAATGTTTTGTTTTTTTTTAAATTTGCTTTCTTAGACTATTAATCTAGGATTATTTTTCTTCTTTCTGAAGTTCATGATTTAGATTCAAAGTTCCTTTAATGAAGGTCTTTGGTGGTAGACTGCCTCAGGTTTTTAAAAAAATCTTTCTAGTATGCCTTCATTCTTGAAAGATAGTTTTACTGGATACACAGTTCTAAGTTGATGACTGTTTTCTCTCTGTTCTTTGATGGTATCATCCCACTGTCTTCTGGCTTCCGTGTTACTGTTGAGACTTTTCCTGTTAGTCTAATTGTCATTTCTTTGTAAATGATATGTGTGCAGGAAAGAGTTAACTCAGCAGGCCTGGCTTACTCAAATTCTGCACATTCCCAAGGTCTTTAGGACTTGCCCTGTAGCCTGGCTTCTGGGGAGGACTTCTGAGCCCTTGGAGTATCGTGCTTTAGAAGAGTACCAGTGTTAAAGCCTGAGGCCTGGGCCACTCTGTTGCTTAAGCTATCTGTTGAATTTTTTCTCTCAAAAATTTTATTGTTCGTTTGAAGAAGTTCTGGTTGTTTCTTTTTCGTTTCTGTCTTTCATGCTTGATAGTCTTTTGTTGTTGCTCATCCTTTAGTTTTCAATTGTTAATTCTTAAATCATTTTATACATTGCTATTCTACTTTGGCTTGGAAATTCCAATATCTGATATTCTGGGGATTTAAATCCATTGCTTGATATTCCTGTACAGTCACACTTATAGTAACTTGTTTCCTTGTGAGTTTATTTCCTTTATTGTTATTATAAGGAAATTTTAGAATGGGGTGAATTGTATTTCGTCCATCATTTCTGCCTGGAACTATTCTGAACTGAATCTTGAAGGACAACTCTGACACGACTCTGATAATTTATTTATCTTAATTGATAAGAATCCTGTGGGCCTAAATTGGGGTCCTATCCTCCTAGGAGGATTTGTATCTGTTTCTACTACAAAAGATATTGCTAGGGCAAGGTATCAATCTAAGACCACTTTAACCCTTTTTAAGGATTCTAGTTTAGTGCAGGAATCTCAGGTTCAGCATTCCCTTCTTTCTGCTGGCCCATTTATAGTGCCCCTGTCTGAACCATCACTGTGGCCAGGGCATAGAATATGTTGATTGTTTAGGCTGGGTCTTGTGGCTACCCTTTGTGCTCAAAAGTACGTATCATCAGCCCTACCTGATCCATAAGAAAGGGATGCGGGCATAGTCTGGTAGAGTGGATAGATTTGCCCAAGAAAACTCAGAATACTAGTACCAGAACAATAGCAAATGAATGCTGGGCAGAAAAATAGCAGATATCCACCACAGAGGATAATATGAATTTTACAATAGAAGAAGATTTTTTTAATATAAGCTTTATTTAGAATGGGAGAAGTCCTTGATAAACTTATGTCACTACTTCTGAGTTCTAAGAAACTAGACATGTCACTACTGAAAGATTATAGATTTTCTTTATTCCAGGGAAGGTCTACTTGATGGAAAATTGTCAAAATTAACAGCATTGGAAAATCAAGGAACTCTAGTGTTTGACCCAAAATTAAATTTACATTTGTGTTTTAACTCAGTAAATCATACAAACTATCTCTCCCACTTTGGAGTACTTGAATTTCAACTCTACCATTGCTTGCTCTCTGACCGTAAGTAAGTTAATTATCCAACCTCTCTGAACCTAAGTTTTCTCATTCATAAAATGGGGATAATATAATCTGCCTTCCCTGATTCTTGTGAGTATTAAATGAGCAAATATTTTTAAACCAACTAGTTAGTGTCTGGAGTAGAGTAAGCATTTATTAAATGCTTGCTATTATTAATATCTACAAAATATGGACATTGAGACTATTTACTTTGCTTTCGAAATAAAACAACATACAAATATAGCATCTGAGGAACTTACGCTATCTCTGCTTTTATTTTTCAGATTCCTTCAAATACATCAGAAATATGTTGCATTATTAGAGCATCGCCAGGAACTAGACAAGTGAAAATTAAAGGTGTTACTGTAAAAAAGAAGAAATATTCTCCTTGTAAAGGTATTCCTCAAGGTACTGTAGTATAAATGCACAGTCTACTTTTTGAAAGATATAAAACATTTTTTCCTTTATGAACTATTTATATACACTCAAACTTTGGTTATAAAATGTATTCTGAGAGTTCTTGCACAAGGTAGAAATGGTAAAATTATAAAAAGTCTGGTTAGGTTTCAGAACCTGAGTAAATTAATTTTTTGAAAGATAAATATTCATCTTTTGAAAAATTAGCTTATGCTATTGATTTAAAATGGGTGGTCTTGAACAGATACTAACAAAAGCAGATATATATATATATACACACACACACACACACACATTTATCTAGCCAATATATATATATAAAAGTGCTCGCTTTATTAGTCGTGACAAAAATATAAATTAAAACTACAATACAATACCACTGTACATCTACCAGAATGGCTAAAAGGGAAAGATGGAAAATATTAAGTGTTGGTGAGGATGTGGTGCAACTAGAACTCACATACACTGCTGATGGAAGTACAAATTGGCATAACCAATTGAAAAATGTTGGGCAATATATGTTAAAACTGAGCATGCGCCTATCTGAAGACTCAGCAATTCCTCTTCCAGGAGTATACCCAACTGAAATGTGTACATATGTTCATAGCAGCACTGTTTATAATAGACCCAAACTAGAAACTGTCCAAATGTCCATCAATTATAAAATGAATAGATAAATTGTGGTATATTTGTGCATTAGAATACTGGATATCAATGAGAATCAACAATATATAGTTACATTCAACAATATCGATGTATCTCACAAACCTAAGGAGTCAGACACAATAGTGTACATTTAGTATTATTTGTATGTATTATATAACCAGGCAACTATGTATTATTTATATGTAGTACAAAACCAGGCACAAAACTATGATGGAAATCAGAATAGCAGATGCCTTTGCAGGTGTGGGAATATTAATTGGGAGGGGTTATGAGAGGGGCTTCTAGGGTGGTGATAATACTGTGTTTCATTATCTGAGTGTTGATTACATGAGTGTGTTAAGTTTGTGAATACCCATCAAGCTGTATACACATATTTTCTCTGTGTGTATTATACTTCAATAAAAAGTTAAAAAATAAATTGAAAAACTTTTCTTAATTTAATTTTTTTGGCCTGTCATATCTGCATCAGGTATTGTAAAAACTCTGGCCTTGAGTATGCAACAAATTGAACCAAAATGTGTCTGGGAGATTCTTTTGAGTGTGCAGATGTAATTGCAACAAAGACAAAATTTTTACTTTAATTCACAGAGACCCCTTTGATGCATGTTGAACCCATGGTGCTACCTCTTGGCTTCTTCTAGGTTCTCATCATAACAGCAGCCTCTGCATCTAAGTCATTCTCTTTCAACCTCTGGCCACTTGTCTTTGCCTTTCCTTTAATAAAAATAGCAAAGCCCCAGGCTAACTAGTGAGCGTGTTATTTTAAACATGCAGCAGCCTATTTTTAGTTCTGGCATTTACAGTTTTAGCTAGTTTGGCAGTAATCTAATTAGGACTACAGGGTGAAACTTATTTTTGATGGTCTAGGACCCTGTTTAATATGCTGCTTGTTCATAAACAGTTGGTATTATACCAATTAAGGAAAAGAAAATTGGTGAAAATGAACCACTAGGAGACTACAAAAGAGATGTGATGAAGGAAGTATAGTGGGTAAGCAGAGAATGGTGACAGCCAGATAGAAGAGGGCTTAGGGAATGTCTAGTCTAAGGTTTCTCAGTGTGTGGTCCTCTGACCACTTCTAACAGAATCGCTTCAGACCTGGTAAAATTTCAGCCTCTAGAGATATGACACAAGAATCTGCAATTTGATGAGCTCTTACAGTAATTTCAATAAACACTAAAATCTGAGAACCGTATACTGATCTATTTTATAGATAATGAAGATGACCAGGCTAGATTGATAAGTGACTTGTCCGAGGTCACACAGTTAATTGCTGACAGAATCAGAGCTAGAACCCAGATTTTCCTGATTCTAATGGTTTGACCGGGTAGCTGTCAAATAGAGAATAGGCAATAGAGTAGGTAGGACTCTCAGTTTCCCAGCTCACCCAGACAAAGCAGTTCTGCTTCTTTTTGCTTTATACATTGAACATCTGTATTCTATTTTATCTAAACAGAGGCATTTTTTGCAAAGAGGAGGGTTGAATAATCATTGTTCTGTACTTTCTTACAGTTACAGCAGTAGATGAATAATTTATTGGTGTATTAATTCATCCAACAAACATGCATTAGGCACAGCAATATGAGCACAGCCTTAGCCCTTGAGGGGTTTACATCCAGTCATGAGATAGACTTCACAGTCTTTTCTATAAGTTAATAAGCTAGATGTGAATAGGCACTGTAGAGGTGTCAGGGAAGACTTCCAAGCTAATATACCTTTCGGAAAACCAGACAAAAACTGTAGCATTTTTTACAGTAATATTTTAAGGTTTGTTTTATTTTTGAGTTCCAGGAGAGATGATAAATGATGTGTTATAAATTCATATCTCAAACTAATAGGAGAGTAACAGCCTTTAACTAGATACATATATATCTTTAGTAAGAAATCTGAGTCTTTAGATAATAATAACGGCAGAAATATCATACAGAAATATAACAGTTGAAGTGGAAACATCCATTCAAGTATCTGCGAGATGATGGTAGAAAGTACTTAAGAGTAAGATATTCCTGAATTCAAATTCTAGCTCTGTCACATGGGTAAATTCCTGAAATTCTCTTAATTTTATTCTCCTCACTTGTAAAATTCTTTTTCTTTATATTGAGGTATAATCCATACTGAAGGCTGTGGTCTTTGATCTTCATCAGTAAGTGCTTCATGTCCTCTTCACTTTCAGCAAGCAAGGTTGTATCATCTGCATAACGCAGGTTGTTAATGAGTCTTCTTCCAATCCTGATGCCCCGTTCTTCTTCATATAGTCCAGCTTCTCGGATTATTTGCTCAGCATACAAATTGAATAGATATAGTGAAAGGATACAACCCTGACGCATACCTTTCCTCACTTTAAACCACGAAGTATCTCCTTGTTCTGTCTGAACAACTGCCTCTTGATCTATGTACAGGTTCCTCATGAGCACAATTAAGTGCTCTGGAATTTCTGTTCTTCCCAATGTTATCCATAATTTGTTATGACCCACACAGTTAAATGCCTTAGCATAATCAATAAAACACAGGTAAACATCTTTCTGGTATTCTCTGCTTTCAGCCAGGATCCATCTGACATCAGCAATGATATCCCTGGTTCTATGTCCTCTTCTGAATCCAGCCTGAATTTCTGGCAGTTCCCTGTCGATATACTGCTGCAGCCATTTTTGAATGATCTTCAGCAAAATTTTACTTGCATGTGATATTAATGATATTGTTCGACAGCCTTCAGTATGGATTCCACCTCAACGTAAAGAAAACAAAAATTCTCACAACCAGACCAATAAGCAACATCAAGCTAAATGGAGAAAAGATTGAAGTTGTCAAGGATTTCATTTTCCTTGGCTCCATGATCAACACTCATGAAAGCAGCAGTCAAGAAACCAAAAGATGCATTGCATTGGGCAGATCTGCTGCAAAAGACCTCTTTAAACTGTTGAAAAGCAAAGATGTCACCTTGAGGACTAAGGTGCACCTGACTCAAGCCATGGTGTTTTCAATCGCCTCATATGCATGCGAAAGCTGGACAATTAATAAGGAAGACCGAAGAAGAATTGATGCCTTTGAATTGTGGTATTGGCGAAGAATATTGAATATATCGTGGACTGCCAAAAGAACGAACAGGTATGTCTTGGAAGAAGTACAAGCAGAATGCTCCTTAGAAGCAAGGATGGCAAGACTGCATCTTACATACTTTGGACATGTTGTCAGGAGAGATCAGTCCCTGGAGAAGGACATCATGCTTGGTAAAGTTCAGGGTCAGCAAAAAAGAGGAAGACCCTCAACGAGATGGATCGACCTAGCAGCTGCAGCAGTGGGCTCAAGCATAACAGCGATTGTGAGGATGGTGCAGCACCGCGCAGTGTTTCGTTCTGTTGTTCATAGGGTCGCTATGAGTCAGAACCAACTCGATGGTACCTAACAATAACAGCAACACGTGTAAAATTGGCATATTAGTAGCTCTTACCTCAAAGAATTGTTGCAAGGATTAGAGATAATCTGTGTAAAGTACTTGACATGTAATAATCACTCATTATACAATAATTATTATTTGCTTCTCTAGGTTACATCCTCATGTCTAGATCACTATGTTTTCTTTTGGAAACTGTTCCTTGGTTTATTAAATTGCAAAAAGTCTAAAAATATCAAATAGTTATTGTATTTGATGATAAATTTAGTTATACCATCTCACATAATACCCTGTAAAGAATATATGAGATAATTGTGTATAGTCTTTAACACAGACAGGCTAATCTAATACAGCTACAGAGATGAAGTATACCAGTCAGTTTCTTGGGGAAAAAGAAAAACTAATTTGACATCAAAGTTCTGTGTTGGTTAGTTCATTCATTCAGCAAACATTTATTGAATCTGGCTCTCATTTGCTATACATAGTTCGTTGCTGGTGATATTGAGATAAAGACACAGTTGCTGTCCTCAGGAAGTTTATAATCTCATTCAGAAAGTCATATATGTAAGCAAATTCAGTGTAGGTATATGTGTTTTAATGGAGCCATCTATATGTGGTACCCTGTTAGGGCACATGGGAAAGGTGGGAAATCCTTTGGTGGGTTAGCGGAGACCCTCAAAGGCATTCTGGGCATAGGCCTTGTAGGTAGAGAAAAAAAAAAACATTTGCCGTTGAGTCGATTCTAACTCATAGAGACCCTATAGGACAGAGTAGAACTGCCCCATAGGGTTTTCAAGGAGCGGCTGGTGGATTTGAACTGCCGACCTTTTGGTTAGCAGCCAAACGCTTAACCAGGAGGGAACAGCATAAATAAAGGCGCAGAGTCTTAAAGCAGCCTCGCGTAATTGAGAAACTGAAAGTCATGTTCAGCTGGAGTAGAGGTTGGATTCTCTGAAAACTGAGGCTTGAATAGTAATCATGGTTAGATAGGGGGAGAGTCTTATATGTCATGTGGATTTTTGACTTTTTCCTGGTCAGATTTGCTTTTCAATTAGATCATTTTGGCAAGAATTGTGGAGGTGGCTTAGAAAGAAGGCTAGAAGCAGAAAGACCAGGTGAGAGTTTTGAAAAAGTGCTGAGAACAAAGTTGGGAAAATAAAGATCTGAGCCTGTGTATCTCAAATTGTGGTGCTCAGGTCAGTTTAGGAATTTATTAACATAATAATAAAATTCCAAGATCATGGCCTCAGCAGTCTGATTCACAAACTCTAGAGTTTCAGAACAAGTTGAAAACCAGTTATAATTGACTGGGCTTAGTACTGATACAGGGTAGTGATAGAGAAAGGAAAGTTAGAGGATGATTTCTAGGTCTCTATTATTGTCAAGTTTCAGAAATGATGTGTTCTAGGTGATGTCAGGGGAAGATGTAGGGCATGGCTGTGGAAGTGTATGTGAAGGTTGAGAAAGTGAAGGGTAAGTGGGACTAGATAGTTGAGTGGGCTGATTATCCACTTGGGAAGTTCCCAGAAGTTGGGGAATAGAGAAGATGACTGTGAACCAGGTGTCAAAACCATTAATAAATGAAAGGAAAGTGTCTAAGGTTAGTAAAGACAGCAACAAGGAGGAGTAGAGGATAGTATAGGCCAGTGCATCTAAAACTTTAACGTGCTTATGAATTGCTTAAGGATCTTACTAAAATGCAGATTTTTGTTGCAGTAGGTCTGGAATTGGCCCCAAGATTCTACATTCTAACTGGTTCCTAGGTGATGTTGAAGCTACTGGTCCATAGACCACACTTGAAGTAGCAAAGATACAGGTCTTCAATTCTCAACTTTAGCTGCATATTGGTCTTTCCCTAGTATTTGGGTCCCTCGCCCAGAGATTCTGATCTAATTGGTATGGAGTGAGGCCTGGATATTGGGATTTTTCAAAGCTCCTCAGGTAATTCTAATGTGAAACAAAGTTTGAGGACCATTGATATAGGCTGATTAGGCCAGGGTGGGGAGGTGTGTCATAGTGTGAAAGTGGTAGTGTAAAGCTGGCTCCACTCTGTATCTCCACTCTGTATCTTCCCTGTATTTGGGAAGAACCAGGGCTCACTGCAACAAAGAGGAGGAAAATGCAAAGGAAGGGTGGGCAGGAGAATGTGAGGGGCTTATGCCTGGGTGGACAGGGATAGAAGCACAACTGGATCAATTTCCTCCAGGTTACGAGGTTGGGATTAGAGGTCCTATGATGGTCACTGACAGCAGTCTTTACTTGGATTTTCAATGGAATGTTATTGAACAGGTCTCCTCGTGTTCACAAAGAGAACAGTCCTCAGTACATTCCTTTATCTGTGAGCTTTGGATTTGTTTTCTAAAGCTTGATAGAGTGAAACTAGAGTGGTCTGGCATCAAGAGCCCCCAAGGACTCATTATTAATAACTGTTGGACATCTCTTGTGATGTGTATGAAGTAATCTATTATATTTTTTTCTCTCCAGATATTATAATAAATACAAATGGCAGGATATAACAGCTGTGGCTGAATTTTAACTACTTTGAAGATATGAATGTGAAGTAGAAGTCTATGAAGCAGTATGTTTGCCTGAAATTATATGAAATTCAAAATTCAAAATTCTCCATTTATTTGTGATATATTGCCATGTTGAAATTCCATTGAGGTTCTTGTCACTTAGTTTTAATCAGTTAAGAAAAGAATATTCTGTGTGTGCTTTTCATACACACACACACACACACACACACACATATTCCGTATTTTTACACAAATAACATGTCTTCCATGTTTGCCAGCTGTGCCTTCCCCCTGAGAGTTATTTTCATAAGCGCGCTATGCTAATTTTTTTACAGCAACATGTAAAAAAATATCGGCATAGCTGCTCTTATGAAAATACTTAGTGGGGGAGGGTGCCATTAGCAAGCAAACATAGAAGGCATGCATTATTTGCATAAAAATACAATACATACATACAAATATATAGATAGTCATAAAAATATATATAGATATTTGTATACATCTATATATATTTGTATCACAAAATAAGAACTAAATAGCTGATATTAGAAGGCTATAGTACACTAAAATAGATGATTTTAGCCTCTAAAGAGCCAACACCCATGTACTGTGTAACATTCTTCGATCTTTTTTCCCAAAGTTTACTCTTTGTATGGATTAAGAGTAGTAAAGTGACTTTGATGGTTACGAGGGAGGGGAGGAGTGGGGATGGAAAAACACTAAATAGACAATAGATAAGTGGTAACTTTGGTAAAGGATAAGACAGTACACAATACCGGGGAAGCAGTACAGCTTGTTCAGGGCAAGTTCATGGAAGCTCTATGGACAAATCTAAACTCCCTGAGGGACCAAATTGCTGGGCTGAGGGCTGTGGGGACCATGGTCTCAGGGAATATCTAGCTCAATTGGCATAACATAGTTTATAAAGAAAATGTTCTACATTCTACTTTGGTGAATAGTGTCTGGGGTCTTAAAAGCCTGTGAGTGGCCATCTAAGATACTCCACTGGTCTCACCCCTCTGGGAGCAAGGGAAAATGAAGAAAACTAAAGACACAAGGGAAAGATTAATCCAAAGGACTAATGGACTACAGCTGTCATGGCATCCACCAAACTGAGTCCAGTACAGCTAGATGGTGCCCAGCTACCACCAGTGACTGCTCTGACAGGGATCACAATAGAGGGTCCCGGACAGAACTGGAGAAAAATGTAGGCCCAAATTCTAACTCACAAAAAAAGACCAGACTTACTGGCTTGACAGAGACTGGAGAAACCCCGAGAATATGGCTCCCAGACACCCTTTTAACTCAGTAATGAAGTCACTCCTGAGGTTCATCCTTTAGCCTAAGGTTAAACAGGCCCATAAAACAAAACGATACTAAGGAGCACACCACCCCAGGGGCAAGGACTAGAAGTCAAGAGAGGACAGGAAAGCTGGTAATGGGGAACACAAGGACGAGAAGGGAGAGTGTTGACATGTCATGGGGTTGTTAACCAATGTCATAAAACAATATGTGTACTAACTGTTTAATAAGAAGCTAGTTTGTTCTGTAAACCTTCATCTAAAGTACAATAAAAAAAAAAAGTGTTGTGCTAAAAATGATAATGCTTATATTACAAGCTATTTTTAACAGAACTTAATTGAAACCACATGAGTGAGAGACCTAATTCCAGGTCTGCCTGAAAGAAACTCTATACTAAAGACTTGCTGAAGCAGAGAATGTATAATACCAGCAATTCTACACTAAGTATTTCATACTTCATCCCCAAGCGATGTTCTTTTGCTAATACTCTCTGTAGGAATTTTTGTTTTTTTGTAATATAACTTATTGTGGCATCCTATCCTGACAATGCCCTTCCTAAAAAGCAGCAATCCTGTTGTCAGTGAATGTCGTACAGTTGTATAACTCTTGGTGAGATTTTACTCTGATGATTTTACTAATGTAATTATACAGAAAAGTAAGCAAGAGTTAAATTTTCAAAGCTGCTGCAGCATGAAAGGAAATTATAAAATTTATGCATTAATTTCAGGGTAAGTAACATACAGTATTCATTTTTAAAATATGAGTTCTATGAAGATATTTCTGTAAATGATTTAACAAGACATTAAGCCACTAACAAAGTTGTCATTTATGTTTCATATTTTCATCTGGAGATGAAGTATGGGAAAGTTGTTAGGAAATGTACAAGAGATTGTTAATGATGAGGCTAGAATGAAATTTAGACCTGAATTCTAAATCAGTACTCAACTAAGTCAGCAACTCTTGTGGCAGTTTTACAAGTAGAAATGTGATAAGCAGTGGAGAAATAAGAATGAAATAGAAGGATATTTCCTGTTTTCAAGGAGTTTATAATTCAAGGGGAAGGGAAGAGAATGAGAATGAATTATTTGATAGTTTATAAGTGGTAGGTTCTTGTGAGAAAGAACGATACATGATTCTTAGAGTGGGTCTGTTGGATGGGAGGAAATAAACATTTGATAGTTTCATATCGCTGATAAGGAAAATGTAGCTAGCTTAGAGAGGTAAATACTTGGCAAGGTGATATAACTTACAAAGTGACCAGGCTAGGATTTGAAGGCCATATTTGAGTCCAATATTTTTGTTTTACAGACTAGAGCATAGGGAAGGGGGAAGAGAATGGGGTGAGAGTGAGGAAGGAGATAGAATTGGCTTTCAGGCTTAGGGGTAAGGAACAAAACCTGTTATTAAGAAGGAAAGCAGAAGCCTACTGGCTGCCAGGCAGAAGAAGTCCAAAGAAGATTTCTGTTGGCAAACTGTAGGAGAAAGTTGTAATCTTAGTCTGATATCTGTGGGCAGGCCTCAGGCATCTTTCAGTGAACCTCCCTGGAAGAGCATGAAAAAAGGCATTCATCTCTTTTTTCTCATTAAACTATGGAGAGGGTCACCATAGTTTTCATCACATTTTCAAGGTAATCTGTGATCTAAAAAAGATTAACCATGGGACTGGACCCCTTTACTTCAGCATTTAACTAGTGAAATTTCATTTTTAGGCACTTGAAATTATATTTTCAAATTTTGCCTCAAAAAAAAAAAAAATAGCGTCAGGTCATAAGTACCCAGAAAAATTCAGTTAACAATGCATGAAAGGCCAGATATTGGTGTCGTTTCCATTAAAAAAAAAATTTTTTTTTAATTTAAAAAAGGAGTTTGTTTTTTCCTTCCAAGGTATAATTCATCACGGTTTGCTTAGTTATGACTCGCTTCTTTATCTCATATTGTGTATATATATATATATATATATATATCTGTGTTTATATAAAGGGTGTAATGCCTTCCCAGATGAAAGTCATCCTGAGCCTCTCCTGCTCTACTGTTGGTTTCTGATATGCATTTAAAAATGTTTTATCTTCTGTCTTAATTCCTCCCTTAACTCCATATGTCCTTCCAGGTAGCCAGTCATTCTTCATCCATTTACATTTTTCATCCATTTTCATTTGCATTACATTTACATTTACATGTTTCTTAAAAAGAGTGCTTTCTACAATAGCCGTAGAAACAACCCAAATATCCATTAATAGATGAATGGATAAAGAAAATGTGGTACACACATACAATGGAATATTATGCAGCCATAGAGAGAAATAAAGTTTTGATACATGCTACTACATGGATGAATCTTGAAAACATTGTGCTGAGTGAGATGTCAGACACAAAAGGACAAACATTGTACGATCTCACTTACATGAAATGTCTAGGACAGACACGTGCATAGAGACTAAAGTTTATTAGTGGCTACCAGGGGCTGAGGGGAGAGGTCAGAGCACAGGAAGGGGTGTTATTGCTAAAGGGGTTCTGAACTACTATTCGGGGCAATAAAAAACTTTCAGAAACAGTGGTGCTGGTAGTGCTAACATGATTAATATAATTAATGTCACTGAATTGTACACTTAAAAATGGTTAAAATGAACAAACTTTTTGTTATATATGTTTTACCACAATAAATTTTTAAAAAAGAGTGCTTTTGGCTTTCTCATTGACCCTCAGCCTTCCCTCCACCCTGCACACACAGTCTGGCTTCAGCTCCAGTTCTCCACTGACACTGGTCCCTTCAAGTCTACCAGCAACTGCCTTGAGGCTAACCTAAGGGGTATTTTTCAATTCTCATTTTACCAATCTCTCTTAGCTAATGATGCTGCTAACACTATCTTCCTGAATGCCTGCAGTGAGGAGTAACCTCTCTGAAACATTACTCTTTCAGACTTTCTGCTCATCTCCAGTTCTTTCTCTTCCATCTCTTCTGAAGGCTCTTTTCCCCCTGCCCAGTCTTTAAATTTTGGTGTTTCTTTAGGTTCTGTTCTAGGGCCTCTTCTCATGCTATACACTCTCCCAGAGGGATCTCATTCACTCTTTAGATAACGATCTCTGTGCAGTTGACCCAAAATCTTTGTTTCTAACTGCCATGGATATTGGTAGTGGATATTTGTGGTGGCTTCCCGTGCATCTATCCTTTTCCTCTAACTCCATCCTCATTGGACCTTGAATTTCCAGGTCCTGTGGTTTATGTGGAATTGAATTGATCCTACTCTTTGTTAACCATTAAAGATGGGTTAAATTAACATAGGCCTCCCAACTTTGGCACAGTGATTGGGTCAGAGATGGGTCCAAGGCTTAAATAATCCAATTGGATTAAATCTCAGATTTTTCTGAGAATGCTGGAACACAGACTTTTTCGCTTGGATTTTTACCTGAAACAATATATCTTGGAAGCTGCTGGCAACCATCTTGTGTCCACAAAGAGAGGCCCTGCCTTGGAATTGAGTCCACACAGAAAAATTAGAGCTGAATGGAAAAAGTAGATCCTTGATACCATTGTTCAGTCTCTGGATCTTGCTGTGTCTGAACTGTCTATCTACTTTGGGTCCGGTTATGGGAACAAATCAATTTCATTCTTTGCTTATGCCAGTTTAGTTTGGGTTTTCTATCATGTGCAATATAGAACATTATGACTGATGGACTCAATCAATACCTTTCTAGAATTCAAAGTTTGTGCAGCTAAATGCTTACTTGTCATCACCATAGGGGTTCTTACTGGCATCTCAAACTCAACATAATCCTAACAACTTATCTTCCTCCTAAAAGTAGCTCTTTCTCCCATTGTCTGTTTCAGTGCTAGACATCTTCATCCACCCAATTACCTAAGTCAGAATTTTGGCCATCATCCATGACTCCTCCCTTTCTCTTACCTCTCATAGGCAGTCAGTCATGAATTCCTGTTGATTTTGAATCCTAAAGCACCCTCAATATTGTCCACGTCCCCCATTCCTATGGATCCTGACCTGTAAATGTCCTCCTTTGATCTTAGTTTTGGGTCCTCTTCTGTACCTACACACACACTTTCTAGGTAATCTTATTCATTACATTATTTAAAATTCTGTCTGTGAGCTGATGCCTCCCAAGTTTCTCTCTCAAATCCTGGATTCTCATATATTCTACCCAAAATTTCCACATGAATATATAAGAAGCAATTCAAACGTAATATATCCAAACTTTAATTTTCCTCTTCAAATCTGTGCTTTCCACCAGGATATGATTTCCACTTAGTTGCTCACGGCAAAAACCTAGAAATCATACTGGATTTTTCTTTCCTGCAGTACTATTAGAAGCCCTGTCAGGTATATTTCCAAAATAACCCCCGTTAGCCACCATCAGCTCTCACCTGAAGTACATAGTAGCCCCCATTTGTTTTCTCTGCTTCCATTCTTCTATAATCCCTTCTTGTCTTAGGCTGAGTTCTCTAGAGAGGCAAAACCAGTAAAGTGTAAAATATATTTATATATATATATATATACCAAAAAAAAAACAAACAAAACAAAACAAAACCCAAACCCATTGTCACTGAGTTGATTCCAACTCATAGCGATCCTATAGGACTGAGCAGAACTGCCCCGTAGAGCTTCCAAGGAGCACCTGGTGGATTCAAACTGCCGACCTTTTAGTTAGCATCCATAGCACTTAACCACTACACCACAGAGTTTTCAAATATATATACATAGAGAGAGATTTATATCAAGGAAATGGCTCATGCAGTTGTAGAGGCTGGAATGTCCCAAGTCCATGGATCAGGATAGAGGCTTATCCTGATTCACGTAGCTGCACGGGCTGGTGAACCCAAGATTGGCAGGTCAGAGAGCAGGGCTCTTACAGGCTGTGAAGATCGACAAATCCCAAGATTGGCAGGCAAGACAGCAAGTCTTCTCCTGATTCATGTAGCTAGCTGCAGGGGCTGGAGAAACCAAGGCAGGTTGGAGAGCAGGGCTCTTGCTCACAGGCTGTGAAGATCGACAAATCTCGAGACTGGCAGACAAGAATGCAGGTAAGCTGCTAGCTTAAGTCCCAAGAACTGGAGGTCAGACAAACAGGAGCCAGCTGCAGGATCCAGAACAGGCAAAAGCCAGAACGTCTGCTTATATTCAGATGCAGGCCACACGCCCAAGGAAACTCCCTTTCAACTGATTTGCTACTCACAGCAGATCCCATCACGGGGGGTGATCACATATCAAATCTCAACAAGGACGTGATCACAACATTAAATGACTGCCAGAACACTAAGAATCATGGCCCAGCCAAGTTGACACATGATCTTAACCGTCACACTTCTCCACAGAGCATCCAATCTTCTAAAATCACAAATTGAATCACGTCCCTCTCGTTTTAAATTCCTGCAATAGCTCCCATCACACGTGATCTAAACTCCTTCCTATGATTTATAAAGCCCTACATGGTTTGGCCCTAGTATCTTTCTAACCACACCTCAAACCATCTTCCCCCTCCCAGAGTATACTCCAGTCCCTCTGGCCTTACTCTTCCTCCAACAGGTCAAACTCTTTCTGCCTCAGGACCTTTGCATTTTTTCTTCTCTGCCAGAATATTCTTCACCAACATCCTCCCATGGCTGGTTCCTTTTATCCTTTAGCCCTCAGTTCAAATCCCACATCTTCCTGACCACATTATCTAAATTTAACCTCCTTCAGTTGCTTGATACCATCCTCATAGTTCCTATCACAATTTGCAAGCATGGTGGTTAAGGGAGCAAAATTCCAGTTTTATTGCCACCCCTTCCTGTATCTGGTAACCTGCGAATGGCTACTGTCTTAGTCATCTAGTGCTACTATAACAGAAACACCACAAGTGGACGGTTTCACCAAAGAGAAATTTATTCTCTCACAGTCTAGGAGTCCAGAAGTCCAAATTCAGGGTGCCAGCCAGAGAAAGGCTTTCTGTCTCTGTGTGCTCTGTTGGCTCTGGGGGAAGGTCCTTGCCATCAGTCTTCCCCGGGTCTAGGAGCTTCTCAGCGCAGGAACCTTGGATACAAAGGATGTGTTCTGCTCCCAGTGCTGATGTCCCCGTCTCTGCTTGCTTCTCTCTTTTATATTTCAAAGGAGATTGACTTAAAACACAACCTAATCTCGCAGATTGCATCCTGCCTCTTAAACATAACTGTCGCTAATCCCACCTCATTAACATCATAGAGTTTGGATTTACAACACACAGGAAAATCACATCAGAATACAAAATGGTGAACAATCACACAATAATGGGAATCATGGCCTAGCCAAATTGATAAACACATTTTTTGGGGATACAATTCAACCCATAATGGCTAGGGTGAAGAGTGCCCCTGTTTTTTATGTTATCAGAAGAGTAATCTTGGAAGCAGATGTTTTGGGGAGGCTGAATCTTACTCCTGAATGAAAATGTAGTCCTCCTGTCTGATCTTTCCAACCCAACAGTTCTACATTCATATAATATTAATGAATAGATAACAATTATTTTCTCTCTAACCTTCCTCCTTGCAGACTCCCTCTCCTTAAAGAGGCTGCTTATAAGGCACCTCTTTGTGGAAAGAGGTAGGAGTAAGTAAAAAAAAGATAATATACACCAAAATTGAGCTTCAAAATATTTTCAATTTGCATAACTGAGTATAGTTGTATCTTACTTTATTACAAACTTGTATTATTTCAGTGTTCTATGATTCTGTGATTTGAGGACTATGCTGCAACATAGGGGAAATGTGATGTACTTAGTTTTCTCTACTTTTCAAGTATAAATGAGACTACAGAAATGAAGCTATTACGTGATTAGAGAATACTAAAATAACACATCTCTTATGTAAGCAGTAATGTTCTTTCCCTTACTATTAATATCTGTAATTATCTATGAAGTGACTTTTCCCAAAATGAAAGCACACAAGGTTATTGTATTTGGAAACTTCCTTCCTAGGGGACATGGAACTACTCTTCTCTGTGCCAGGCATGAGTCCTCACAGTGTCTTTGGTCCTGTATAGACAGGCTTGAGCCTGTTTCCATTTGTATTGTTTAGCGCAACTAACGAATTTGGTTGGGTTAGCTAGGGTGCCATGGGCAACTAATGCTCCTCCACCGACCCCTTCCAGGTGGCTTCACACCTCCAACTGGTGGAGTCCAGCGGCCACTCAAGTTGGATTTAGCTAGCGAAAATCGCCAAATGACTGATTCATTAATGTATTTATAGAATGCCCAATTTTCAACTTGTTAAAAGTTGCATTGACTTTTTTTTTTTTAACAAAAATTTCATTCCATGGACAAACATTTTGTGAGAAAAATATTCATAGTTCACTTTTCCCTATTAGAAATCTTTCAACGTTTGGCCCCAGAGTCCAGAGGATTATCTCAAGTTTATAGGTGATATAGTTCTGCTATTTTGAGCCTTGCTTTGCTCAGTAACTTCTGGAGTTTGGGCAATGTACAGAGAAATTTGAATGAATTTTAATCTCAGCACCTCAAATACCACCTCTTCAGAAAGACCGCCCTTACTCCCTCACCCCACTGCCTTTATTTCATGACACAAATGTATATTTACAAATAATCGATGCATCTAAACATAATATCTATAATTTAAAAATCTTATAACATTGAAACTCAACATGATCACTGACAAATTTTCAAACGGATATAATTTCTCCCTATTTTCTACAGGTAGGACCACTTATTTGTAGCTTAAAACACTAGCTGCAACTCAGTGGGAATTGGTACCCACTTAAAGAAAATTAAATTTGTTTGCCTAGTTCAATAAAATTCTCAAATATTTTTATCCATCCTTCCAACCACATACCAGTAATTTCCTAACAGCATCCACATTTTTCTGAGAATTGCATCCCATGTTATAAAATTCCTCATCCTAAAGATGGGTGGATGGTTGGGTGAATGGGTGCTTGGTGCTGAAGCTTTGTAAGACTAGTTTGATCCCAAACCTGATAACTTGTAGCATTTTTTCCCCTCTCAAACTCATTTGGTTACAATTCCACAGTTCCTTCCTCCCCCCACCCCACACCTACACATTAAGATCAGACTTTTAATTAAAAATTTAAATAGTTCGTGCAAAGGGTTAGATATTTGAACATATATGCCTTCTCTGGGCTTCGCAATATCATTGCTTTCACTTCTGATTTTGTTGGTTACCAAGAAAACTGACCCTAACTCCTGAACCTCCGACTGCCAGCTCTTCCAAACGGTTAATTCCGTTGTCAGGGTTGGAGGCGCTAGTCGGAAACTCTGATGACCCCTGCCCGGTAGTCCTTGGCCAAGTCTGTCTCTATTGGAAGCCACGGCTGTGGCGGGGGTGCCGGCAGGGTCCGCCACTAGTTCCCTTGAGCCAGCCCCCGCGCTGTCCAGCTCTGAGCCTAAAACTCCCGTGGTCCGGCCTGTAGACTAGGGGTTTGGTGCCCCGGGCTCAAAGCCTAGCGCTGGCCGCAGACCCCGTACGCCCGAGCGCCTTCTCTGCTCGAGTGGCCGCTGGACTCCGCCAGACGGAAGTGAGAAGCCACTTGGAAGGGGTCGGTGGAGGAGCGTTAGGTGCCCATAGCGCCCTAAGAACTCTCTTTGTCATGGGTGCTGAGAGCCGAGGGCTTCTGCAACCCAAAGTCTCAAGCGGAGTCCCCGCGCCACCCCGCCATATCCCCTATATAGCCGCTGACAGTCTCAAAGAGAATGAGCGGAACCTGCACTGGTTCCTCCTTCACTTCTCCAGCCAACCGGTAGTTCCCCACCACGCCCCTCCGCGCACGCCCCGCCCCGTGCGTTGCCACGTGATGTGATCTACTTGCCAGCCTATGGGCGTCAGCCCCGCCCCACGCCGCCGCCTTGCCTCCAGCTCCGCGCGCTGCCACGTGATGAGGCTCACCGCCAACCAATAAGGTCCGGCCTTGTCTCGCGCCCCGCCCCGCGCGCCGTGGCTGTTTGAAGTGACTAATTTCTGTCATATGACTGAGGCACCCATGGGGGTGGTGGGGCGGCTCTAGGAACGGGGGCCTAGCAAACGCCCTGCGGAGCGACCCGGGCTTGGCGGTGGCCAGCATGGCCCCTACGCTGTTCCAGAAGCTGTTCAGCAAGAGGAGCGGGCTGTGCGCGCCCGGCCGGGACGCCCGCGACCCGGATTGCGCGTTTAGGTAGGGTGCTGCGGCCGGGCCAGGCGGGGGGCACGGGGCCGGTGGCCTTGTGGGCTCCGGGCTCCAGGGGCGCTGGGGCGGCGCCGCGCTGGAGACCAGGACCACAGTCGGGAGGGGTCGGGCAGAGGCGGACTTGCGTTCGACGGTTGGAGCGGGGTATCCCCCACCATTATTGTCGACCCTTCCCCCTCCTCCGGGCAGGTTTGTTTACGTCTCGCCGGGCAGCCACGCGCGGCTCTGACCCTCCAGATGGAGAACCGCGGCCTCAGGCATTGGGGTCCTCGCGCCTTCCTGGCGGCGACTAGACTTGGGCGCGGGCTGGACTGGATCTTAGCCGCCGTCCTCTAGCCAGAGACATTCTACCCTCCTCCCCGCGACCATTCGCCCCCCGGGTGCTCGAATCCAGCGTGGGTGGCGTTGTGGAGCGAGCAGCAGTTTTGGTCACCCTTCCGAGTGTAGAGAAGGCTGGAGGAGCGAGGAGGCAAGGGGCCGTCTTTTCAGGTTTCTTGGAAACTACAATTGGAGGTGTGCAGTTCCCGCGCCGAGCGACCTTAGTGTTACCGAAGGAGAAATGTGAAACCTAAGAAGTTAGGTTTACTCCTGACCGAATTGAAGCAGGGCCGAAATAAGTGAAGTATGGCCATAGAATTGGCCATAGAATCTTTCCGTTAGAACTGTTAACTAAAGAGGAGTTTTTTAAAATGGAAAACAATAGCAGAATATTTGTGGTATTACAGGCTTTGTTAATTTTTGGTTGTTGTACCTCTTGCTGGTAGAATAGGTTTTTAGAATTGTAAGAATATAAACCTGGATTCAGGGTAAAATTTCGTCGCGGAACTGCATTTGAAGAGGAGATTGTATGGCTTCCAAACAGCCTTCATACTTGTTGCAGTGTGGAAACGTGTAAATATAACTAGGCTAAACGTCAGATATCACTCAAACTTGGTAGGCTAGCAGAGAGCCCAGTTGTACAGTTGTAGGAGAAAATAAAAATCTGTTGTATTTCGCAGCAAGCAAAAGTGAAATGATTGTACCACACTGGTTTAAAGTTTTGATATTCTGAAATTATTCACTCTCACTCCAGTGCAGGTCTTATTAGTAAACATTTAGTAAATACAGGTGGAATTGAACTGTTAAATGGAAAGAAATTTAACTGTCTTTTAGAAGAGGAGAAATCTCAGTTGTGAATATCTTGGGAAAGTGCTTAGTAAAAGCATACAGTTTTCTAGGTATTGGTCTTTTCCCGCTGGGAAATAAGTGTCTTGCCATGCTCATCTGATGATTTTCTTTAAACATTTCTGTAGTGCTTTTGTTTTGAAAAATGAAAGTGCAGTCTAGATAATATTATTTTGAGCCATATAGTAACTCAAGAGACAATAGAAAACAGGTTTGGTGACCTTTGAATAGGCAGCTGCTTTTTATTTCTTGGGTAGAGATTGACTTTGGTACCCAGATTTCCAATGACTTCAAGTCATTCGCATGAGAAAACATTTTTATATCTAATTTTTTAAAAAGTATGGTCTACTGTATAGTTGTGCAATATTACTTTACAGTTGCCTAAGCACTTTCTCCTCAGTATCTTATTTGATATTTTACAACAACCTTGTGAGATAAGACAAGTAGCAGTATAAATAACCATATAATCCTTTTTCCAGTGGAAGTAAGAATTAAGTGTAAGCCCAGTAACTGTAGTGCATATAAAAGTGATTGCTTTAAAAATAAAATGTGTACAAGTGTTGTTGTTGTTAGTTGCCATCAAGTTGGCTCTGACTCATGGTGACCTCATGTACAGCAGAACAAAATATTGCCCAGTGCTGTGCCATCTTCGTGATCCTTGGTCCATTGTTGTTGCCTCTTTGTATTTTGAGTGCCTGCCAACCTAGGGGGACTCATCTTCCAGCACTATATTGGACAGTATTCTGTTTTTGAAAGTAGATTGCTAGGCCTTTCTTCCTAGTCTGTCTTAGTCTGGAAATTCCACTGCTATCTGTCTACCATGAGTGACCCTGCTAGTATTTGAAAAACTGGTGGCATAGTTTCCAGCATCGTAGTAAAGCATAGCCACCACAGATGGGTGGTGGTTACAGGTGTACATGTGAGAAAATGAAAACTTATTAAGTTCACTCAGCTAGTAAATTACAGATCGGGTCAGCCCCTGTTTATTTTTATTTTTTTTTTAACAGTTTCATTGAGTATAATTTGCATGCAATAAAACTGACCCATTTAAGCATACACTTCCATGAGTTTTGGTATATGTATGCAGATGTGTACTTGCTACCCCAGTCAAGTTTTAGAATACTTCCATCACCCAAACAGTTCCCTCATACCCTTTTGCAGTTAGTTCCTAGCACTGCGCCCCCCCTCCCCACCCCGGGCAATCACTGATCTGCTTTTTGTTATTATAGTTTTGATATTTCTAGAATTTCATATAAATGTAATCATACTATATATAGTCTTTTGTGTGTGGCTTATTTTCATTTAGCATGGTGATTGAGATTCATCCATGTTGTTGTGTGTATCAGTAATTTGTTCCTCCCATTTTATTGCTGGGTAGTTTTCCATTGTTATATATATCACAAATATGTTTCTCCGTTCACCAGGCGATGGACCTATTTTGGTTGTTGTCAGATTTGGGCTACTATGAATAATGTTGCTGTGAATATTTGTACACAAGTCTGTATGTGGACACATGTTCATTTCTCTCGGGCAGATACATAGGCGTGGGATTGCTGGGTTATATGATAAATGTATGTTTAACTTTTTAAGAAGTTACCAAACTTTTCCAAAGTGGTACTATTTGCATTCCCACCAGCAGTGAGTGTATCAAGGTTATAGTTGCTCCATATCCTCTCCAGTGCTTGATATTGTCAATCTTAAAATTTTTATAGCCATTCTAGTGAGTGTCTCATTGTGGTTTTATTTTGCATTTCTCTAGTGACTGATAATGTTCAGCATCTTTTCATGTAACCCAGATTTTTAAGTAGACCAAAATTTAATATTCATGTCAGTATACCATGCCTTCCTTTGTAGAATCCCTTTTTTTGGCTTCTGTTTGTTCTGATCAGCTTAGGAGTCCCTCGGAGGTGCAGACTGTTAAGTGCTTGGCCACTAACCGAAGGTTCGCAGTTAGAATCCACCCAGAGGCACCTCAGAAGAAAGGCCTGGCAGTCTGCTTCCAAAAGGTCACAGGTGTTGAAAACCCTATGGAGTGCAGTTCTACTCTGAAACACTTGGGATCACCATAAGTTAGAAGCAATTGGAGGGTAACTGGTTTGGTGTTTTCTTTTTTTAAGTTGTTAAATCAAATTTGGGCACAGTTAGCCATTGGCAGCTAACTGTAGTTCACCCAATAAGAAGGTAGATCCTCATAGTAGACAATATAGAAGACCCAGTGGTGATAAGCCACAGTGGAACTCTAGGATACGAGAGACTTTTGATAGAGGCCTTAGGATCCTTTCAGTAATGCCTTTCATGGTTACCCTGTTGGAAAAGATGGGTTAAGTACCACCCTTTCCTCTCAGTCTTTGCTCATTAGCCCCTTAACCTTATAGGTTTCTGTGTGTCTGTCTTATCTAAGCTTCTTGAGCCTGAGATGAATTTGAAGAATATCATAGGGAGGGTATTATTCCAGTCATTTATATTTTTAAGGGACCCTAGTCGGGGCTCTGGTGGTGCGATGATACACAATAATTTATTTTTGTCTTATAAATAATTTGGGAAGGAAGGTGCTTCCTAAGAGAAGTCACTGCTTTGTGTTATCCCCATCAGGCTTCTTTTCAGTAAAAATAAGAAGTGTAAACCCAATAACTGTCCAGCCTATAAAAGTGATTGCTTTTAAAAGTATTTTAAAAATAAAATAAAAATAAAAACATAACAAAAATTTATTTTTAAATTGCTTTGAAAAGTAGAATTTCAAAAGTAAAATTCTAATTTGGTGGGGAAGGTTGTTTCAGAGTTAAATGTCTATAAGACATTGTTTTGTTCAAAAAACAATGTATGTATTTGTTTTATTTTTAATGCATGAACATTCTTTTGTTCTTACTGTGTGTAGCAATGATTCTTAACCTGTTGTAACAACTTCTTAATTGGTCTTTCTGCCATCGCTCTTGCCTTCCTTCAAACTACTCTCAAAACTTCATCCTTTAACAAAATGCAAATTCTAATCATCATCAACAGACGAATAATATAGAATTTAGTATCTCCGTTGTTGCCGCTGTTGGTTGCTGTGGAGTCAGTTCCGACTCATGACAGCCCCATTTGTGCAGAGTAGAACTACTCCATAGAGTTTTCAAGGTTATGACCTTCTGGAAGCTGATTGTCAGGCCTGTCTTCTGAGGTGCTTCTGTGCGGGTTCAAACTGCCAATTGGAACACTTAATGGTTGTGCCACCCGGGGACTCTTAAAATCTCCATTATAGGGTTATTTTAAGGATTCATGTAAAGTACTTAACAGAGTGGTTAACACATGGCTTTTAGGAACCAGGAGATGTTGTTACTAAGATATCACTGTTTTGTCTAAAGCCATTCAGTTTGGGCACAAACTCCTTAAAGTGACCAGCTTGTGTTGTGTATCTTTTGCCGATTCTCTGGCTTTGACTTTTGTTTCTCCTAATGAAGTCATTAAAAAAAAAAAAAAAGACAATGTTCTATTATTCTTAACAGAATTAACAGAAATTTCTTAATATCATATATTCTTAGTCCATGTTCAAATTTTCCCAGTTGTTTCAAGATACCCTTTTATGGTGGGTTTGTTCGAATCAGAATCATAAGAGTCTGCATATTGCATTTTCAGTTATGTCTTCTTGTTGTTGTTATTAGGTGCTGTTGGGTCGGTTCTGACTTGTACCAGCCCTGTGTACAGCCGAACAAAACACTGCCCGGTCCTGTGCCATCCTCACAATCGTTGATATGCTTGATCCCGTTGTTGCAGCCGCTGTGTCAGTCCATCTCATTAAGGATCTTTTTCACTGACCCTCTACTCTACCAAGCCTGATGTCCTTCTCCAGGGCCTGGTCCCTCCTGATAACATGTCCAAAGTATGTGAGACGAAGTCTTTCCATCCTTGCTTCTAATCAGCATTCTGGCTGTACTTCTTCCAAGACAGGTTTGTTTGTTCTTCTGGCAGTCTGTGATATATTCAGTATTCTTTGTCAACACTATAATTCAAAAGGCATCAATTCTTTTTCGATCTTCCTTATTTATTGTCCAGCTTTCACATGCATATGAGGCGATTGAAACAGCATGGCTTGGGTCAGGCACACCTTAGTCCTAGAAGCGACATCTTTCTTTTTAACACTTTGAAGAAATCTTTTGCAGCAGATTTGCCCAATGCAGTGTGTCTTTTGATTTCTTGACTGCTTCTTCCATGGGCGTGGATTGTGGATCCAAGTAAAATGAAATCCTTGACAACATCAGTCTTTTCTCCATTTAGCATGATGTTGCTTATTGGTCCAGTTGTGAGGATTCTTATTTTCTTTATGTTGAGGTGTAATCCGTACTGAAGGCTGTGGTCTTTGATCTTCATCAGTAAGTACTTCAAATCCTCTTCACTTTCAGCAAGCAAGGTTGTGTCATCTCCATATCGCAGGTTGTTAAGGAGTCTTCCTCCAATCCTGATGCCCCGTTCTTCTTCATGTAGTCCAGCTTCTCAGATTATTTGCTCAGCATACAGACTGAATAAGTATGGCAAAAAGATACAACCTTGATGCACACCTTTCCTGACTTTAAACCACGCAGTATCCCCTTGTTCTGTTTGAACGACTGCCTCTTGGTCTGAGTACAGGTTTCTCATGAGCACAATTAAGCGCTTCGGAATTCCCATTCTGTGCAATGTTATCCATAATTTGTTATGATCCACACAGTTGAATGCCTTCGCATAGTCATTAAAACACAGGTAAACATCTTTCTGGTATCCTCTGCTCTCAGCCAAGATCCATCTGACATCAGCAGTGATATCCCTCGTTCCATGCCCTCTTCTGAATCTGGCTTGAATTTCTGGCAGTTCCCTGTTCATGTACTGCTGCAACTGCTTTTGAGTGATCTTCAGCAAAATTTTACTTGTGTGTGATATTAATGATATTATTCAATAATTTCTACATTCTGTTGGATCTCCTTTCTTTGGAGTGGGTACAAATACAGATCTCTTCCAGTTGGTTGGCCAGGTAGCTCTATTCCAAATTTCTTGGCATAGATCAGTACTTCCAGCGCTGCATCCATTTATTGAAACATCTCAGTTGGTATTCCATCAATTCCTGGGGCCTTGTTTTTTGCCAGTGCTTTCAGTACAGCTTGGATCTCTTCCTTCAGTACCATTGGTTCTTCTTCACATGCTGCCTCCTGAAACAGATGAATGTTGACCAATTCTTTTAGGTACAGTGACTCTGTATTCCTTTCATCTTCTTTTGATGCTTCCTGCATCTTTTAGTATTTTCCCCGTAGAATCCTTCAGTATTGCAACTTGAGACTTGAATTTTTTTATTCAGTTCTTTCAGCTTGAGAAATGCGGAGAAATGTTCTTCCCTTTTGGTTTTCTCACTCCAGTCTTTGCACATTACATTATAATTTACTTTGTCATCTTGAGCTGTCCTTTGAAATCTTCTGTTCAACTCTTTTATTTATCATTTCTTCCTTTTGCATTAGCTACTCTGCGTTCAAGAGCAAGTTTCAGAGTCTCTTCTGAATTTGAAGTCTTTTCTTTCTTTCCTGTCTTTTTGATGACCTCTTGCTTTCTTCATGCATGATGTCCTTCTGCAACTCACCTGGTCTTCAGTCATTAGTATTCAGTGCATCAAATTTATTCTTGAGATGGTCTCTCAATTCAGGTGCTATATACTCAAGGTTGTACAGTGGCTCTTGTGGACTTATTCTAATTTTCTTCAACTTCAACTTGCATATGAGCAATTGATGGTCTGTTCCACAGTTGGCCCCAGGCCTTGTTCTGACTGATGATGTTGAGCTTTTCTGTTGTCTCTTTCCAGAGATGTAGTTGGTTTGATTCTTGTGTATTCCATTCAGTGAGGTCCACGTGTATAGTTGCTGTTCATGTTGTTGAAAAAAGGTATTTGCAATGAAGAAGTCGTTGGTCTTGCAAAATTCTATTATGCAGTCTCCAGCGTCGTTTGTATCACCAAGGCCATATTTTCCAGCTACCAACCCTTCTTCTGTTTCCAACTTTCGCATTCCAATTGCCATTAATTATCACTGAATCTTGATTGCATGTTTGATCAATTCCAGACTGCAGAAGTTGGTAAAAATCTTTTAATTTCTTCATCTCTGGCCTTAGTGGTTGGTGTGTAAATTTGAATAATAGTTGTATTAACTGGTCTTCCTTGTAGATGTATGGATATTATCCTATCACTGACAGCATTGTACTTGAGGATAGATCTGGAAATGTTCTTTTTGGTGTTGAACAGGATGCCATTCCTCTTCAATTTGTCATTCTTGGCATAGTAGACCATATGATTGTCTGATTCATAGTGGCCAATATGAGTTCATTTCAGCTCACTAATGCCTAGGATATTGATGTTTATGCATTGCATTTCATTTTTGACAGTTTCCAATTTTTGTAGATTCATACTTCATACATTCCACATTCTGATTGTTAATGGATATTTGCAGCTGTTTCTTCTCATTTTGAGTTGTGCCACATCGCAAATGTCTTCTTAGTAATCTTTATAACAGTTCATCTTCTTTTAAAAAAACGTATGATTTTTTGTCAAAACTAGATCATTTTTCTTGTAACTCACTGCTACCTAGCAATCTATAGTTTGACAAGCTCTCCAGGTGAGTCTGATGCTAAAGTTTGAGAACCACTGCTTTAATTTATTTCTCTAGTATCTGTATTTCCTGAAAACTGGTAGTTAGATATGGGTACATTATTAGATTAAGGTTCAGTTTGTTGTTGTTTAATAAAAATATTCCATAGATGTTGCTGTACTTCCTATCTGTTAGAATTGCATAATGTCTGGTCCTACTTTTAATGATGCTAAAATTGATTAGTGGTTTCAGCCAGGGTTTTAAACTGGTTTGTTCTGGTTCAAACCTCGACTGAGAATTTGCATTTCCACCGCAGATATACTGAATTAGAATCTGTAGTTTAACAAGATCCCCAGGTGATTCTTATGTATTATAAATTTTGAGAACCATTGCTCTACTTTGGGTTCTCAGAATTGGTCCCTAACAGCAGCATTAGCGTCACCTGCGAACTTGTTAGAAATGCAAATTCTCAGCAGGGGTTCAAACCAGAACGAACTGGTTCAAAGCCCTGGTTTCATCCTGTTTGTACATATTATACAATACCCTTTTCCATAAAGGCTAATGTCCTTTGTTGATCATTGCCTGAATTCATTATTTTTTTAGGGTTGCAAAATGATGCTATCTTAATTCTTTAATTCTTTCTGTATATATTTGCTAGAAGAACGTTCCCTGATCAGCTGTTTGATTACCCTTTATGAAAGGAAAGGCAGCATAAAAGTTAGATTGTGTCCCTTTTATCAATTTTCAGAATAATGAGTTGGTGCCCTAGGAAGTTACATGGTGTTCAGTGAGGGTTTTTCATTTTTTAGTATCAATTATGCACTTTTGTATTTTACTGTGTTTTAATCCATTGTAGTTAAATTGTCCCACATTTGGCCAGTGACAGCCTTTAGAATTGACAGCTGTGCCATTTTGACATGATCTCATTTGTCTTTGATAACTTCTGCTTTCTTCTGGTCTTGTTTTAATCCACTCTCCCTTTTCTAAAATTTCATCACCTTGAACTTGTTTTAGGTTCTGACATGTACCTTGCTATACTGCTTCCTGATCTTGGCATAGTATGTATACCCTTTTTTGTTTAGCTAATTTGTAGAGATCATCTGGGCTCATTCTAATTTTCCCTTCCTCCGGGAAGCCTTTTCTGATTTCTCCCAGACTGGATTAGGTTCCACTGTAACTTGCTCCCATAGTGTACTGTGCTTCCCCGTTTGACATCCCTCACTTTGTAGTTACTTGTCCTGTGTTTCTTTGCTTTGTCTGAGAGCTCTCTTCAGCTTCAAGGTGTATTTTGGAGTTAGAACGTATAGATCCATCTGATGGGTTGTTTGTAGGGAGTGGATGCCTAGGTTTCTGACTTGAGTTGAGCAGCTAGGTAGATGCCGTTTTCTAAGGGAAAGGATAGTATTATGAAGGCCTATCTGGAATACCCTATCAAAAGTAGCAGTCCTTCCTCCTGTTATTTTTCAGAGCACACTATGTCCTTCAGAATACTTTTTATGACCTACTGTTTATTTTCTTTCTCCCCCAAGTTTACATTTGTTGTGCCAGTGGACAGCACAGTGCCTGGCATGTAATATATGCCAAGTAAATATTTGTAGAAAGAATAAACTAAATAGTTGTAGTGGCAGAGGGGAAGAGTCAAATGTTCTACTTTGAATGTTTTGGTCTAGTTTTAATTGCTGATGAGACATCCACTTAGAGATGTCCAGTTGACAGTTTAATGAAGTAAATCTTGAGTTCACAGTGGAGATTGGACCTGCAAATATAAATTTGAGCTTATGGTCAGTTGTTAACTTATGATCAGTGTTAAAACTACAGGAATGGATGAGATCATCTAGGAAGAGAGTATTGATAGAGAACTAGAAAAGACCCAGAGCCTTGCCTGGGAGTACAGATCTGTGAGGTCTATAAGGAAGGACTGGCCAGAGAGATAGGAGGAAAAGTAAGGATGCGGTGTTAGGGAAGCCCAGAAAGGGAACTGTTTGAGAAATGAGGTAGTGATGAACTGTGTTGTATGCAAGCTGCTGACAGGTCTTGTGAGATGAGAAACGGAAAAGTTTCCATTGGATTTGTCAAGTTGGAGGTTATTGGTGACCTACAGTTTTTTTTTTTTTTTTTTTTTTTTTAAGGGACATACTTGGGGGAGAAAGTGAGATAGATGTGGAATAAATGAGAGATGAGGAAATGGCCTCACTGATAAAGCTTTCTGTTTATTATTTCTGTAGGGGAAACAATCTGTAGTGCTGAGTTATTTTTTTCACTTTCAGTAATCTGATTTTATATCACATTTTGAGCTGAAGTTCTTAAAGCTAACTTCTTAATATTGTCAATAGTTGTAAGCATTGTTTCAGAAGTTTTGTTTTTTTAAAATGTGATTTTTAAAGATTGCTGCATTCACAAGAGTTTTTATTATTTTTAAACATTATCCGTCTATATATTGTACGGTTTAGTCATATATTAGAAGTAGTAGAAAGTAAATTATATTATTCTTTACAGAGAATCCTGTGGGATCATATCTTTCTTATTGAAGTGGGAAGATGACCACTATAAGTAATTACTTGGTAATGCTGTGAGGAATCTATTTGATCCTGAAAGTCTAATTTTGCAGAAAAATGCAAATATTATAACTTTTTATTGTTGATTTGATTTACTTTTCCTTCCCTAAATAGTAGAATTAACATTTGTTTTTTTTAGAACTATGTTTAATGAAAGAAAATAGGTTAGCGAAAAATATAGCTTCAAAATTTAGTTTTTGAAATTTGGACTTCATTTCTTACTAATGTAATAATTGTTGTCTTAAATCTTGCTGAGTTTAAATTATTTTCTAAGAAAGACTCTTTTTAAAAAAACTCGCCATGTGTAACTTAATGGAATCTCCTTTATTTGAAGGAGTCCTTAACCAGTCTCTCCTGATCTTCTTATTTCTATTCCTGACACCACCATTCTCTTAGTCTCCCAGGTTGAAAATAGAGAATCATCTTTTATTCCTCTTTTCTGGTTGCCAAGTTTGGTGATTTGTTAAGTCGCGTTTAAATTCTGCAGTATCTCAGTTTTTTCCATTTCCACTGACATCGCATTCAGACTCCTAATACCTTTCTTAAAATTTTGCCATGACTTCCCCACTTCTTGTGTGCTCTCCTTCATACCATTCTGCTAAATTTGTCTTTTTAAGCAGTAATTCTGATGAAATCGTTCAAAAACTTTTATTGACTCCCTATCGCTTATTGACTCCCTATCGCTTAATAGAGGATTGCTCTGTGGCATGCACTGTTTTAAGTACTTTACATATATTAAATTAAATTCTCACAATAGCTTTATAAAGTAGGTTGGATCATTCCCATTTTATATATGAGGGAACTGAGGTGCAGTGAACTTAAGTACTTTGATCCTGGTAAGTGATTTAGGATTTGAACTCAAGACAATCTAGTTACAGAGACTTTGTTTTTTAAACCAAGTATAAACTCCTCAACTTGGCATATCAGTCACCTCTAGAGTTGTCACTTGGTGTGATGGATTTGAGTTCAAATTCCTGCCCAAGTAGTTTCTGTATATATAACTTTGGGAAGTTGTGTCATGTAGTCTTTAAAGCTGGTGCGTGTCTTTGTTGCTTGGTTCTGAAATCTGACAGCGTGATTTTTTTTTTTTAAACAAGATAGGAGTTTATTCTCTTTCATATGACAGTCCAGAGGTAGAGTAGTGCAGGGTTGGTAGGATAACTCATGCGGCTTCCATGTCTGTGTCCAAACTGGCTGCTCCAGTTACCATCATCATACCTATTGCCAGTGGGAAGGGAAAAAGTGTAAGGGGAGAATACTTATTCCTCTTAAGGCGAGGACCTTTAAGTGAAGAACTTCTCTTCTGCTAAGATCACATTGGCCAGAACTTAGTTATATGACTACACCTCGCTGCAATAAAGGCTGAGAAATGTAGTTTTCTGTAAATAATATGCCTAGGTGAAACATTGGATTTTTTAAAATTATTTTTTAAATTTTTTAAATTTTATTTTTTTTTATTGTACTTCAGGTGAAGGCTTACAGAACAAATAGTTTCTCATGAAACAGAAGCACACATGTTGTTTTATAACATTGGTTAACAACCCCACAACATATCAACCCTCTAACTTCTCAACCTCTTTTTTTTTGGTGAAAATACACATAGCCAAAGATACACCATTTCAAAAATTTCTACATGCACAGTTCAGTGACATTGACTATGCTCTTTGAATTGTGCTGTTATTCTCACTTAAGATGAAGCCTTACAGAACAAAATAGTTTCTCATTTAACAGTTACTACAAATGTTGCTCTGTGACAATGGTTAACAATCTCACAACACATCAACAGTATCCTTACTCAACCTTGGGTTCCCTATCACCAGCTTCCTTGTCCCCTTCTGCTTCCTGGCCCTTGACAGCGTGATTTTTAAACTTCATCTCTGGCGTTTAATAAATGTGTCCTTAGGCTTTGTTCTCTTTTATCGTCACAAAATGCTAGAAGCAGTGCTTCTACGTTTCCATTTCACACTGCTCATCCAGGAGATAGGCTCTGTTCTCCAGGATTTCCAGCAAAAGTCCTAAATGCTGTGCTGTTTGTTTCATCTCTGAACTTACCCATGTCATCCCACGTCCTGATTGATTAGGCCTGGGTTACCTATTTTTAGTTAATGTAGCAAGAGAATGGAGTTGCTCTGATTGTTGTTCATCTTGAGTTAGTGGTGAGGTCAGTCTTGCCTAGAATACTGGTTGGAGGAGGGGAGTGGATGCGGGAGAGTTCCAGTGTTCATTGCACCTGCCTTCTGGAGCTGTTTTGAGGATTCAATGGTGTGATAGGCATTCAAATGTTAGAATTCCTTCCTACTCCCCATCACTCCCAATTTCTCCTTTTCAGTTTTCTTTCTAGTTATTTCTCTGGATATGGGTTCTAAACTGGACTACTTGATGTTGCCTGAGAATAATCTGGTTCCTCTCCATATCCACGTGTTTGTACACCGCTTGAAATACAACTCCAACATATCTTCCCTTAAAGCTCACATACAGTCTACGTTTTCCCTGTATTTCCCTATCTTGGTAGTTATTTTCATGTGTTATAATTGTTTATGTGTTGTCATGGATTGAATAGTGTCCCTCAAAAATATTTGTCAACTTGGCTGGGTCATGATTCCCAATATTGTCTACCATTTTGTCATCTGATATGATTTCTCTATGTGTTGTAAATCCTATCACTATGACTTTAATGAGATGGACTAGTGGCAGTTATATTGATGAGATCTACAAGATTAGATAATGTCTTAAGCCAGTCTCTTTTGAGATATAAAAGAGAGAAGTGAGCAGAGAGACTTAGGGACCTCATACCACCAAGAAAGCTGTGCCGGGAGCAGAGTGTGTCCTTTGGACCTGAGGTTCCTGCGCTGAAGTGCTCCCAGACCAAGGGAAGACATGACAAGGACCTTCCTCCAGAGCTGACAGAGAGAGAAAGCCTTCCCCTGGAGCCGGTGCCCTGAATTCGGACTTCTAGCCGACTGGACTGTGAGAGAATAAACTTTTCTTTGTTTAAGCCATCCACTTGTGGTGTTTCTGTTACAGCAGCACTAGATAACCAAGACGTGTCTATTCCAAAAAACCAAAACCAAACCCATTGCCGTCCAGTAGATTCCGACTCATAGCGACCCTATAGGACAGAGTAGAACTTCCCTGTAGGGTTTCCAAGGAGCAGCTGGTGGATTCGAACTGCTGATCTTTTGGTTAGCAGTGGAGCTCTTAACCACTGTGCCACCAGGGCTCCTATGTGTCTGTATCCTTCATTAAATTGTAAGTTCCGTAAGGGCCCAGCCTTTGTTTTGTTTAATGCTGCATACTTAGTGCCTGTCTTAAATAAGATATCCAATAAAATAGTTGATGAATCAGTAAAATACAGTCACTCAGTTGAAAAAGTTTCATTTAACAAAAATGTTCCTGTTTTGGATTATTTGCGTCAAGTACATTATGGGATCTTTATTTTTTTTTAAATGCTAATGAGTAATTTAAGCAGATTTTTCTTTAACTTAAGTGTTTACAAATTTAAAGAAAAATTTCATTGCTGTTTTGACTTTTTAAAGATCACCTTATTTTCTTTAAATTGGGACTTAGTTTTAGTAGTTTGATTGGATTCAGGTCCGGGTTTTTGTTTATGTTTTTTTTCCCCCAAGACTGCTTCATAGGTGGTGCTATGTACTTCCTGTTCCATGTCATCAGAAATCACAGAACCTCTGGTTGTCCCACTTTTAGTGGTGCTAGGATTTATCAGTGGATTCAAGTGGTATGAGCCTGATTTCTCCGTTACAAAGTCACTCATCAACATTTCGCCTAATGGTTTTATCATCCATTGATGCTCATTACTAGATTAACTTTGGTATGAATCAGAACCACCGGGAAGACTAGTGAAAAAACAAAGAATGGTGGGGCCCCATCTCTAAGAACTTGTATTTCTTATAAGTTTGTAGTTAGTGCTGATGCTACTGGTCGGGGACCACTTTTTTTTTTTTTTAAATTGTACTTTAGATGAAGATTTACAGAGCAAATTAGTTTTTCATTAAACAATTAGTACACATATTGTTTTGTGATACTGATTGCCAGCCTCATGACACGTCAACACTGTCCCCTTCTTGACCTTGGGTTCTCCGTTACTGGCTTTACTGCGGGGACCACATTTTGAGAACTACTGTAGTATTTCATTAGGGGTTGCAAATTGACGATTTACTAATTATCATTTCTTCTGAAATTAGTTTAGGAAAGGCAGTATAAATGTTTCGTTTGACAATTTTCAAAATAATGATTTAGTATTATTAAAAAAAAAAACCCATTGCCATCGAGTTGATTCCAACTCATAGTGACCCTGTAGTACAGAGTAGAACTGCCTCATAGTGTCCAAGGAGCAGCTGGTGGATTTGAACTGCCAACCTTTTGATTAGCAGCCTTTTGGTTACCTGTGCCACCAGGGCTCCAAAAGTACTTCAAAGGTGATTAGTGAGGTTTTTTTTTGTTGCTGCTGTTTATTTTTTAAATACTCGATTCAGCTCATTACAGTCATTGTAATTTTGGTGAACCATCTTTGACAAGTCGGAGCCCTTTTCAGTTTGGCTCCTGTGTCCTTTGGACATTAGTAGTCTTTTTGGGGCGACAGGATGCTGTTCCAGGCACATCTTACACATTTTCTACCTAAGACCTGTAATCAGCCATTTTCCCCAAGGAACACCAGTTCCTTTTGGTAGGACTGATATTTACAAACCACTTTGGATTCTAGAGGTTTTCCTTGCCACTTGATTACTATTATTTCTTGGTTTTTTTTAGAGGACAGAACAGAGAGAAATGATTTTTCTTGTTCTAAAATATTAATAATTTAATACTGATATTTCTAGTTCAAGTTCAGTCTTAAAGTGTTTTTAACTTTCTGATCATCTCTTGTGCTGAAAATCTAACAACAGTAATGTAATTACCACAGTTTGTTTATTTGTTCACCTGTATTTTGCAATATAAATAATAGTTTCAAAATAACAATACAAATGTTACTATTAGCTTTGAGACTGTTGGATGCAGTTTGTTTCTTTAAGGTGCTTTTTGTTTTTAGGTTCTTTAAGGTGCTTTTTGTTTTTAGGTTCTAGCCTCTGTTTTAAAGTGTCTTGAAATAATTCTTCCCTCTTTGGTTATGGTACCAACTGGACATATAATAGGTTTATTTCTTTATTTGTTTAGATTCATGATTTTTCGTTTTCATTTTTAGAATATTATATAAAACATATATGATTCTAGAGTCAAAACTATAAAACAACGTAATTCACATAATTCAGGCCTTCATTCATATCTTCTCTCTTCTGTTTCATTCCTCACCCATAATAAACATTATTTAGTTTTCATTTTCTTTCCATTGTTTCTTTTTGAAAATGTTAGCAAATATGCACGTCAATATACATACCATCTAACTTTATGAGAAAGGTAATTAATGTACCATTACAAAATATTTTACAACGTCCCTTTTTATTTAAAATAGACTTTTTTTTATTGTGCTTTAAGTGAAAGTTTACAATTCAAATTAATCTGTCATAAAAAATCTATACATACATTGTTATGTGACCCTAGTTGCTCTGCCTGTACTGTGACAGCACACTCCTCCTTTCCACCCCTGATTTCCCATGTCCATTCAGCCAGCTCCTGACCCTCTCTGCTTTCTCATCTCACTGCTAGGCTGGAGCTGCCCATTTAGTCTCATGTATCTACTTGAGCTAAGAGGCATACTCTTCACAAGTATCATTTTATGTCCCATAGTCCAGTCTAATCTTTGTC
>NW_004444063.1:7188752-7197821 GCF_000243295.1 Trichechus manatus latirostris
TGGTATTGATTTCCTTATTTCCTTTTCATCGTTCTCCTTACTGGTGTATAGGAATCCAACTGATTTTTGAATGTTTATCTTATATCCTGCTACTCTGCTGAATCTTTCTATTAGTTCCAGAGACTCTATTTTTTAAAGCAGTTTTAGATTTACAGAAAAATTGTACAGAAAGGACAGAGAGTTCCCATATACCTCTTCTCCCCTTTCACACTGAATTTCCTATTATTAACATCTTGCGTTCTTGTGGTACATTCGTTACAATTGATGGACTAATATTGATACATTTTTTTATCAACTATTTTCTTTTCCTGCCTTTCTGTGAGTTACTTGAAGATTGTTTAGAATTTCGTTTAGATTTACCTATAGTGTTTTAAGTGGTAGAATTCTTGCCTTCTTTCAGGCAACTAGGTTTCATCCCTAACCAGTCCATCTCATGTGCAGCCACTACCCATCTGTCAGTGGAGGCTTGTGTGTTACTATAATGCTGAACAGGTGTCAGTAGAGCTTCTAGACTAGGGCACACTAGGAAGAAAGGCCTGGTAATCTACTTCTGAAAATCTGTCAGTGAAAACTCTATGAATCACAATGGTCCAGTCTGCATGGACCAGGCAGCATTTTGTTCTGTTGTACGTGGGGTTGCCGTGAGTTGGCAGGTAACAACAACAACAGTGTTTTTGAGTATCTCACTGTATAACTGTTTTAGTGGTTGTTGTAGATACTACATTACATATAAATAAGTTATCACAGTCTACTGGTACTGACATATTACCAGTTTGAGTGACATGTAGAGACCTTATCGCTCTAGTGTCCCTTTATCCCCCCCCATTTGTAATATAATTGTCTTCAATATTTGCTCTACTTACATGAGAACCACACTGACAGTGTTTTAATTTTTACCTCAGCTGTCAAACATAATTCAGAATACTCGAGGAGAAGGAAAGTCTATCATATTTGCCTATATTTTTGCTCCATCCATTGTTCGTTCTTCTCTCCTAATGTTCTAGGATTTCTTCTTTCATTTTTCTGTTTGGAGAACTTCCTTAAGCCATTCTGTTAGGATAAGTCTGCTGGTGACAGATTCTCCTGGTTTTCTTTAATCTGAGAATGTCTTAATCTCCTCTATATTTCTAAAGAGTATTTTTGCTCTATGTAGAATTTGAATTGGCAGTTCTTTTCTTTCAGCACTTAAAAAATGTTATGCTACTTCCTTCTGATCTCCATTGTTTCTGATAAGAAATTTACTGTCACTCAAATTGCTTTTCCCCTGTAGGTAATACATCCTTTTTCTCTAGTTACCTGTAAGATTTTTTCTTTGTGTTTAGTTTTCCAGAGTTTGACTATGATGGTTCTTGGTATGAGTTTCTTTGGGTTTACTGTTTTTTCAGCTCATTCAGTTTCTTCAGTCTGTAAGTTCATCTTTTGCAGAAAGTGGGAAAATTTCAGCCATTATTTCTTTGAATCTTTTTCAATCCCACCCACTTTCTCTTCTTTTTCTGGGATTTTGATGACACTAATGTTAGGTTCAGGGCTCCAGTGTTAGGTCTTTTGTTATAGTCACATATGTCCTTTAGTCTCTGTTCATTTTTTCCCAGTTTATTTTCTTTGTCATGTTCAGACTGGTTAATTTCTGTTGTTCTATCCAGAGTCTCGTAAGAGTCTAAATAAGATCCAGAGACTTATAATAGGCAAAATGTCCAGGTTTCAATAAAAAATAACTTGTCATACCAAGGACTAGGAATATCTAAATTTGAATAAGCAAGGAAAATCAGTAGATGCCAAAACTGAGATGACACAGATGTTAGAATTATCTAATAAGGATTTTAAAGCAGCCATCCTAAAAATGCTACAGTAAGCAATTATGAAACAATTGAAAAAATAAAGTCTCAGGAAAGAAATAGAAGACTTAAACCTGCAAGATTAGATAGCGTTTTAAGCCAACCTCTTTTGAGATATAAAAGAGAGAAGCAAGCAGAGAGACATGGAGACCTCATACCACCAAAAAAGCAGCACTGGGAGCAGAGTGTGTCCTTTGGACCCGAGGTTCCTGCGCTGAAATGCTTCCAGACCAAGGGAAAACTGATGACAAAGACCTGCTCCATCAGGGACTCTCTGTTATGTTCCCTGTCAGGGTGGTCATTGGTGGTAGCTGGGCACCATCTAGTTCTTCTCATCTCAGGCTGATGAAGTCTCTGGTTTATGTGGTCCTTTCTCTCTCGGAGGACATTTTCTAATGAGCAGTAATAAATGCTATCCATCATGTACTTGAAGTAGTATAAAATTATGTTTCTGAAATGTAGAAAGAAATTATGGGATTTTTACTGATTCTAATAATCAGCCAAAACACAATGCCTTGTACATAATGTGCTTAGTAAATAAGAATATTTGTTTGGGGACTTAGCCTTAGATGCACGTGAAAACTGAAAATATTTATTCAGTTAGTCGAAACAGACTAGAGGGTGAAAAGCAGTGAGAGACTGCTTTTAGTAGAATTGCCAATCCCAAGAAACTTGGAATCCAGTGGGAGTGATTCCGTATATCTCTAAAAATGGAACACATAATTGATAATATGTGAGAAAGGGCATGACCTTTATTTTCTAATGTGTCAATGGTCCTTAACCTGGGGTGTGCACCGGAATCACCTGTGGACCTTTATAAAAATCCTTCGGATTACCCTGTTCTAGAATTCTGAATCTTCTAGGGTAGGTTTTTGGATATGTGATTGTATTGGTTTGTTTTGAAACACTCCAACATGATTTTAATGTATAGCCCTAGTTACCAATTACAGGTAGTCCCCGAGTTACAACACATTCGAGTTACAGCAAACCACATTTATGACTGTCCTTTCTTTTTTGTACGCCTTATCATTAGTAATGGAGCCCTGGTGGCACAGTGGTTAAGAGCTCGGCTGTTAACCAGAAGGTCGGCAGTTCAGATCCCCCAGCCATTTCTTGGAAATGCTATGGGGCAGTTCTTCTCTGTCCTGTAGGGTTGCTATGAGTCAGAATTGACTTGACGGCATTGGGTTTTTGGGGTATCATTAGAAATATGTACTACATACAGTGTTGCAGTGCGTAATTTGTATATCTGTAAGTTTATGTGTAGTATTTTCAACCCCCAAAGGCAAAGATCGAATTTATGAAGATACTGATAATAAAAGGCAATAATAATGAAAAAAAAATGAAGTATTTGGCTTATGTCAGAACCAGCTTAAACGATGGAGTCGTTTTAAAGGAACCCCGTCGGAAGTCGGGGGCTACCTGTACTGATTATACTTTTTATTTTCTCATTTGACCTCTCAACAGTCCTGTAAGTGGTGTTAGCTCAGTTTTGCAGATGAAGAAAATAAAGCTTAAAGTGATTACCTTGCTCAACAAGTACTATAAACAGGAAAATTCACAGAAGACAGTTTTAAATGGCCTTTAAACGTTTTGAATAATGCTCAGTCTCACTAATTAAAAAATAAAAGTAAAAATAATATGCTATACTTTTCTAAGCTGTCAGTCTGACAGATAAAAAATATCTTATTCTGATAAAGGAGTGATGAAACAAGCCCTATTTTATGGTGGTGGGTGTGTATGTTGGTATAATTTTGGAGAGCAAAAGTTGTGCAGAGGTAATCATACAAGCACATTATGCTCATTAAAAGATTATTTAAAGTTGTTTCTAATTTAAGTTGTTACTGTCTCTATTATTAGGAGACTGATTAAATTATGATACACACATTGAAACACTCTGTAGCTATTAAATAAAATATGGTAACTCTGTATGCCCTCATACAGATGTCCACATATATTAAGTTCAAGAAAAGTTGTGGGGTGATATGCAGTATGATCATATTTTTGTAAATATATGTATGTCAGCTCTATAATATTTGTATTTGTATATGCATAGGCAAAAGTTTAGAAGGAAACCCACAAAAATGTTGAGAGTGGTGACCTCTGGATAGGTGGGATGAGATATTCACGTTTTGTTTATTGTTTGCATTCCCTTGGCAGTTAAGTCTATCACGTATGTAGTTTTGACAAGATACGAATGTGGGAAATATACCTTGCTGAAGTTTAACACAACTAGTAAGTGGCAGAACTAGAACTTTGAAATATCAGACTCCAGGGGAGGAATTCTCCAGAGAAATGTTTACCAATGTAATATGAAGTTTAACTGATTTGCAGTAGAAAATCATTTAAAAATTTTTATTTTTTAAAAAACTGCATACAGTAAGATTCACTATTGTTCGGTGTACAATCCTATGAGTTTTAACACATGGCTAGATTCTTGTAACCATTAGCTCTAAAAAGATACTGAAAAATTCCAGTGTGCTACAAATCAGAATTAACTTGATGGCACCTAACAACAACAAAGAGTTCCCAAATGCTACCTCTTTTCAGTCAAACCCTTTCTCTACTGAGGCTACAACCACTGACCTCTACCCCTATAAACCTGTTGCTGTCGAGTCGATTCTGACTCATAGCGACCCTATAGGAGAGTAGAACTGCCCCACAGGGTTTCCAAAGAGTGACTGGTGGATTTGAACCGCCAATCTTTTGGTTAGTAGCTGAGTACTTAACCACTATGCTGTTCCTATAGCAGAAGGAAATTTCAGTAGTAGTTTAACCACTGTGTGCTCTGGCTTTCCTTAGTTATGTAATAGATTTCTCAGAAGTATCAGTTTAGAATTGGGGACAGTGTTTTAAAACTCAGGGATTAGAAATGCTTTAAATTTGAATATTTACTAAATTCAGTTCTTCCAACTCGCTGATTACTTTAAGAAGAACCAAATTAGAATTACTAGCATAAAATTTTACACTTTCCTAGAGAACAGACATAATTGTCAAGCATACTAAAATGTTTTAAAACTTCAACATGAAGTTACTTGGTTAGGGAGGTATTTTACTTTTTAAATGAGTTGTTTCTTTATGTGTATAAAAGATGCTTTGGGTTTTAAAATTTCCATTCTGCAGAAATCTTTAGTTAAATATATGCTGGTATATTTACATGTTAATTTTAAAAGCTCTGAGGAAAGATTATTCAGCTTTCTGAAAACATAGCATGCACAATAAAATAACTGTTTGCCAGGAAAAAAAAAAAAAGCCCTGTTGTCTTCTAGTACCAGTTGGTATTACGTAGGTTTGTTTGGTGTCTCATATCTTATTTATAGTAGTTTGGAACTGGAAACTAGATACTAAACAAACACTAATGTTCCACTGTAGCTTAACTGCGTTAGTGCCTTTCTTTGATCATAATTATTTTTACCTGAAATTAGGAATTTTTGAGAAACTGGCAACTTGCTTGAATCTAATTCATTTTTATATATTTTAATACAGAAACAAAACGTAGCATGTCCAAACATACTCATTTGTTTAGATGATATTTATAAAAATTATGTATCATTACTAATGTTATGAATTAATAGAAGATACTGAATGATCGTCATTAGTTTCTGAGAGAGAGAGACCATGAAGAAACATTTATCAGTATTGTACATCTGTCTGTAGAAGCTTCCCAGAGTCCATCTTCCTCCCAAGAAAAGAACTTCTGTTGGGATGTATCTCAAATCAGATGACTGTGTTTGTCAAAGAATTTCTGGCATAGACTAAATGGTCTGTGGCTCTAAAAACTTGTAAGTATTTAAAAATCACATTGCATATAATTTTAGTTGTCTCTTAATTTTTAACAGCTGTCTAACCATGCTTATCCCCTTCATCATGCAGAATCTAAGCATTGGAATAGCTTCATTTTATACTAGGTGTGATCTTTATCAGTTGGCCTGATTACTGTTTCATAATAACATGGTTCCCATGTGAATGATTTTTAAAAATCTTATGGAACTTAATGGAAAAGTATGAAATGAAAAAAAGTAGGTATCAGATGTGTAGCTTTTAAAAGTTAATCTGGAAGTTAGAGCTCTTAAAAATCCATCACCCAAGACGTGTTCATGATTACTTTTTTAGAATTTAGATAAGATGCTATATCTGGTACATATGTATCTGCTACATACGTATATACTATAGTGAAACCTGTGAGAGCTGGAGCTCGACAGGACTGCCTTGTTTTTCTGGGTCTCGGAATTTCCGCCTTTGATAGGGTGCAGTCTTAACCACTTTTCTGTCACTCTCTATTAGTGGAAAATATTTGAGTTTTCTTTCTCTGACAGGTTTCCACCTTACACAGGTTCTGGCTTTCTCAGGTTTTACTGTATTTTGAAAATCAAGATGATTTTTTTTTTAAAATCTTTTTTTATTGTACATTAGATGAAGGTTTATAGAAAAAACTAGCTTCTCATTAAACAGTACATATATTGTTTTATGACATTGGTTAACAATCCCATGATACGTCAGTACTCTCCCATCTCAGCTTTGGGTTCCCTACTACCAGCTTTCCGGTCTCCTCCTGCCTTCTAGTCCTTGCCCTTGGGCTGGTGTACCTGTTTAGTCTCGTTTTGTCCTATGGGTCTGTTTAATCTTTGACTAAAAGTGAACCTCTGGAGTGACTTCATTACTGAGCTAAAAGGGTGTCCGGGGGCCATACTCTTAGGGTTTCTCCAGTCTCTGTTGGGCCAGTAAGTCTGGTCTTTTCTCAAGTTAGAATTTTCTTCTATATTTTTCTCCAGCTCTGTCTGGGACCCTCTATTGTGATCCCTGTCAGAGCAGTCGCTGGTAGCCGGGCACCATCTAGTTGTACTGGACTCAGTCTGGTGGAGGCCGTGGTAGTTGTGGTCTGTTAGTCCTTTGGACTAATCTTTCCCTTGTGTCTTTAGTTTTCTTCATTTTTCTTTGCTCCCGAAGAGGTGAGACCAGTGGTATCTTAGATGGCTGCTCACAGGCTTTTAAGACCCCAGATGCTACTGAAAATAACGATGATTTTGACTTCGTTTTAAAAATGTGAAGAAAAGACATCCTTGGGTTCATAGATTGGAAGACTTAATTAATATTGTTAAGATGACAATATGACCCAAAGCGATCTATAGATACAACACAGTCTCTATCAAAATTCCAATAAGCCTGCTTTGTGGAAATGGAAAATCCATTCCCCAGATTCATATGGAATTGCAGAGGGCTCCAAATAGCCAAAACAGCCATGAAAAAGAGTAAAAAAGTAGGAGGACTCACACTCCCCAATTTTAAAATACACTGTAAGGCTACAGTAATGAAAACAGTGTGGTATAGGTACAAGAACAGACATATAGACCAATGGAATAAAATTGAAATCTCAAAATAAACCTGTGAGTTTATTCGATTATCAGTAGATTTTCGAAAAGAGTGCAGATTGATTCAATGGGGAAAGACTAATCCCTTTAATAAATGGTGCTGGGACAACTGGATTTCCACACGCACAAAAATGAAGCTAGACCCATACCTCACACTATCTATGAAAATTAACTCAGAATGGTGGATTAAGAACCTAAATGTAAGAACATTAAACTCTTAGAATAAATCATAGGGGTAATGCTTTGGGATCTGATTTTTGATAATGGATTCCTAGATATGACACCAGAAGCATGAGCAACAAAAGCAAAAAGATAAATTGGACTTCATCAAAATTAAAAACTTTTGTGCATTAAAAGAATTCATCAAACAAGTAAAGAGACAGCCTACAGAATGGGAGAAAATGTTTGGTAAACATGTATCTGATGAGAGCTTAATATCCAGTCTATAAAAGGAACTTATACAACTTAAGAACAAAAAGACAAACAACCCAGTAAAAAATGGGCAAAGGACTTGAATTGACAGTTCACTAAACGAGATATACAAATGGCCAACAAAAACATGAAAAGATGCTCAATGTCATTAGTTGTTAGGAAATGCAGATTAGAACCACAGTGAGATACCACTTCATACCACTAGAATGACTATGATTTAAAAAAAAGGAAAATAACAGATGTTGGTGAGGATGTGGAGAAATTGGAACTCTCATTCATTGTTAGTGTGAATATAAAATGGTATAGCTGCTGAAAGTGGTGTGTTGAGTCTCCAGCTATTTTTGTAGAACTGTCTGTTTCTCTGTTCAGTTCTGTCAGTGTTTGCTGCACATATTTTGGGACTATTATCTCTTCTTGATGAACTGACCCTTTCATCATTATATATGACTTTCTCTCTGGTTAGAGATTTTGGATTAAACTGTGTTTTGTCTGAAATTAATATAGCCATCCCAGTTCTTTTGTTTGCATAGAACATTCTTACTTATTCTTTCACTTTGCATCTATTTGTATCATTGGATCTAAAGTGGATTTCTTTTAGGCAGCGTATAGCTGGATCATGTTTTCTTATCCATTGTGTCAGTCTCTGCCTTATTTATTTATCTATTTTTTAATTGTACTTCAGGTAAAGGCTTACAGAACAAATAGTTTCTCATGAAACAGGAGTATATATATTGTTTTATGACATTGGTTAACAACCCCACAACATGTCAACACTCTAACTTTTCAACCTTTTTTGGTGAAAATACACATAGTCAAAGATACACCATTTCAAAAATTTCTACACTCACAGTTCAGTGACATTGACTACGAAGTTTCAATTGTGCTGCTGTTCTTACTTATGATGAAGGCTTACAGAACAAAATAGTTTCTTACTTAACAGTTACTACACGTTGCCCTATGACAATGGTTAACAATCTCACAACACATCAACAATACCCATACTCAACCTTGGGCTCCCTATCACAGCTTCCCTGTCCCCTTCTGCCTTCTGGCCCTTGTCATTGGACTGCTGTACCTCATTAGTCACATTTGGTTTTATGGGGCTGTCCACTCCCAGGCTGAATGGCGAACCTCGAAGATAACTTCACCACCGAGCTGAAAGGGTGTCCGGGGGCCGTGCTCTCGAGGTTTCTCCAGTCTCCTTTAGGCCAGTAAATCTGGTCTTTTTTCTGTGAGTTAGAATTATGTTCTACGTCCTTCTCCAGCTCTGTCCAGAACCCATTGTTGTGATCCTAGTCAGAGCAGTCAGTGGTGGTAGCCGGGCATCATCTAGCTGTACTGGACTCAGTCCGGTGGAGGCCTTGGTAGCTGTGGTCCATTAGTCCTTCGGACTAATCTTTTCCTTGTATCCTGTTCTTTTCATTCTCCCTTGC
>NW_004444063.1:7203687-7237425 GCF_000243295.1 Trichechus manatus latirostris
CTTGGCACAGTCAGTCACTCAGATATGGTATGGCAGGGCAGGTCTAGCTGAAGAGGAGTTACTGGGACGGGTTGTTTGTGGCACTTACTACAGCCACCAGGGCGGGTCGGTAATCAGTGCAGGGCAGGTTCCAGTAGGCCGTGCGTGTGCTGCTTGTTGGTGTGATGTGAAGTGCACGGTGCAGGTAGTCAGGACGTAGCGGGGAGACTGTTGTGTGTGGAGATGAGATGGATATGCGAGAGAGGAGAGAGGAACAGGAGCCAAAAACATAGGAACAAACAAAAAAGAATGCTAGGGGAGCTTGCCGTTGGAGTGGAGAGGTGAGAGACTAAGAAATGGAGAAAAACAGAAAGGGGAAGAGAAAGAAAAGAAAAGGATGAATAAATAAAAATCGGAAAGGTTAAAGAACCTCAGAGTTCCCAAGGATCCCACCGTTGTCACTATGAGGTCTGGGGAAGTCGCTCTCAGCTGTTGCAGTACAGCCTGGCTAGAAGGTGTAGAAGTATACAATTCCACGTATTCAGGAAACAGAAAGAGAAGGAAGATATAGAGAGACGGGAAACTGAGTAATGAAGATAGACAAAAAGGGAAAAATAAGGAAAAGAAAACAAAGTAAAAAAAAAAAAAGAACAAGAATAGCCCCCAAAAAAACAGAAAAAGAAAGAGGAAAAAAAGAAAAAACAACAAAAAAAGAAACGCTCTCAAAGATCCCTTTGGACATCTGTGCTAGCCGAGTGGGTAGTCTCCTTGCCGTGTAGTACCACCCGGCCAGAAGGGGCTCCGAACTCAAGAAAAGGAAAAGAAAACAAACTATTCAAAACAGACGAACAAAAGACCCGGGCTCCCACCAGTGCGGCAGCCCAGACCGGGAAGAAGCTCCACAGTCGAACGGAGCTGTACAGCCCCTCAGGAAGAAGCACAGATGGCTCACAGAGCCAGGTATTTGAGCAAAAGGAGGGGGAAGTGGTGAGAGGTAAGGAAGTAATCAAAAAGCAGGAAAAAAGCAACACCGCAGCCAACAAATGGCACTCAGATAGCCAGCTAGTGCGGGCTGGTGGAATCCAAGCAGGCGGTGTTTCTTGGACAAGAGTCTGTGTCCGCGGGATGCAGAGGGGTCCAAGCATGGGTGAGGAAGTGTAGGTAGTGGGAAAGTGAATATCATAAATTACTGGAGCTCTGCAGCCTCTCAGGAAGAAGCAAAGATGGTGCACGGAGCCAGGTATTTGAGCGAAAGGAGGGGGAGATGGTGAGAGATAAGGAAGAAATCAAAGGAAGCGGAAAAAAGCAACACCGGCAGGCAGCAAATGGCACTCAGAGGGCCGGCCCGTTCAGGTGTGTGGAATCCAAGCAGCCGGTGTTTCCGGGACAAGAGATTGTGGCCGAGGGAGGCAGAGGAGGCCGAGCGGGGGTTAAGAAGGGTGGGGGGTGGGAAAGCATATATCGCAAATTACCGGTTGTTTTGTCTCCCGCTGGAAGCTCCGTGAAGCTGCTTTCTCGTACTCCGTGTTTGCTGGTCTCCGATAGGAGTCCAAGATGGCAGATCCGCACTGCGTTAGCTGGTAGGGGACCTCTGCATTAGTCTCTCCTCGCTCTCTGTGCTTTGTCAGTTTTCTCACTCCATTTGGTGCTTGGCTGAGTTCTTTATCTGTACGTTTGATGTTTTATGGTTTCAGGATTGTTGTTTTCTCCGTTCGGCTTAGTTTTTCGGATCTTTGCTGTGGAGGGACCGCGTGGTGCTTCTGCCTAGAGCGCCATTTTCCTGGAAGTCCCAGTCTCTGCCTTTTGATTGGAGAGTTTAATCCATTTGCATTTAAAGTTGTTATTGATAAGGAAAGATTTTTGCCGTTTTGCAATCTTTTTTTCCTGCATATCTTATACTGTTTTTTGTTTCTCATTTCCTCCAGTACTGCCTACATTGGTGGTTGTTGATTTTTTTGTAGTGAACCATTTTTATTCTTCTTGTTTCTTTTTGTGTATATATACTTTACTTTCTTTGTGTTTTCCTTGATAATGATATATAACATTCTGAATTTATAACAATTTAGTTTAAAGTGACATCAACTTAACTTTAATAACGTACAGAAACTGAGTTCCTATATTGGTCATCCCTTCCCCTTTATGTTGTTATTGTCACCAATTATATCTTATGGATTGTATGTCCTGTTACATAAATTTATGATTATTTTTTATGCATTTATCTTTTAAATCATGTAGGACATAACAAGTAAAGTTATAAACCGGAAATACTATAAAACTGAAGTTTATATTTACCCATGAAATTACCTTTACTAGAGGTCTTTTTTTTCCTCCCCCATGGCTTCAAGTTACTGTCTAGTGTCTTTACGTTTCAACCTGAAGGACTTCCTCTAGTATTTCTTGTAGGGTAAGTCTCATTGTAATGAACTCCCTCAGCTTTTGTCTATCTCGGAATATCTTAAATTCACCCTTATCTTTGGAGGACAGTTTTGCCAGATATACAGTTCTTGGTTGATAGCACTTTGCTTTCACCACTTTGAATGTATTATCCCACTGCCTTCTGGCTTCTGTTGTATCTAAGGAGAAATTGGTGTTTAATTTTATTGATGATTCTTTGTATGTGACAGTTTGCTTCCCTTGCTGCTTTCTAGATTTCTTGTTATCTTTCATTTTCAAGAGTTTGATTATAATATACCTTAGTGTGGATCTCTACGGATTTATCCTACTTTAAGTTTCTTGAGCTTTTTGGTTGTGTACATTTATGTCTTTCATCAGATTTGGGAAGTTACCAGCCGTTATTTCTTCAAATATGCTTTCTGCCCATTTCTTTCTTCTCCCTCTGGGACTCCCATAATGTATATGTTAGTTAGCTTGATGGTGTTCCACAAGTCCCTTAGGGTCTATTTACTTCTTTCTTCATTTTATTTTCTTTTTAAACTCCTGTCTTCAAGTTCACTGATGCTTTTGCCAGCACACGTATGCTGTTGAACCCCTCCACTGAATTTTTCATTTCAGCTGTTGCACTTTTTAGCTCCGTTATTTGTGTTTGGTGTCTTTTTATAATTTTTGTTTCTTCATCGATATTCTTGTTTTAGTTCTGATTTCGTTTGGTTCTTTTTTTTTTTGTGTGTGTGTGTGTGTTTTCCTTTAGCTCCTTGACTATATGGATTATTACTGTTTTAAAGTCTTTTTTTAGGAAGTTCTGTATCTGGGCTTCCACAGGTAGAATATCTGTTGCTTTATTTTGTTCTTTGAATAGACCATCTTTTCTTGTTTCTTTGTAGGCCATGTGATTTTTTTTGTTGTTGTTGTTGAAACTTGCACAGTTAAATACTAAAATGTGTAACTGGAAGTCAGATTCTTCACCTTCTCCAGTGCTTGCTTTTTTCTTTTAATTGTAAAAAAGCTGTAGTAGCGTCTTTTGTTTAGTGACTTCCCCTAACTATTTTTTGCAAATACTGCCTTCTTGGACGTGTGTGGACTCTGAGGTCTCTGTTTTCTTAGCTTGTGTTCAGCTAGTGTTTTGACAGATTTCCTTGAATGCCAAGAGGAAAACAAAACAAAGCACCTCTCTAAGTCTTGGCAAATTTTCTCTGTGCTGTGATACCCTTTCAGCATTTCGCCTGGCTTGAACTGAGCCTTGCAGTTATCCCAAGATGGAAGCTTAGGGTCTTCTCAGCTAATTTCTAAGTGTACGTCTTTCCCTTTGCATGTGTGTAGCTTTCTTAATTCCCCTGTATACGGAGTGCTTTTATAAGCCTTAATTTCTGAAAGAAACTCTTCCCCTTGGCTTCCCCTTCCAGTCTTTAGGCACTTACTGTATGCTTCAGTCACACTCTTTAGCCTCAGACAGCTGAAAAAAAAAATACCAGGAAATGGTAATATGTTGGAAATTGGATGAGATGAGGGTATCAGGCAATAGAATGCAAAGAGGTGACAGTTTCAAATGTTGTCATGCACAGCTTGAGTGGGGCAAAAATAGGCTGTGCTTAGGCAATTTGTTTTTCAAAAAGTTTGGCTTAGAAGGGAAGGAAATGTGGCAATAACTTAAGTTTTTGGAGGTAAGTCGGTGGAGGAAATAGATCAGAGTTGGAAGAAACAAATAAGATTGAACAAGAGACCAGACTTGGGGAGTGATAGGAATACCTTTTCCTATAAAGAAAAAGGGGAGGTAGTGTGATTAGGTGATTTATGCATGAGTCTCAGGATGATGAAGGAATGGGTATCTTAGAAAATTTGTGAGCATCAATAAAAAAGGAAATAAGGAGTCGTTAGTTCTAGGGTAATGAAATGATGTGATGAAGTATTATATTAGTAGAAAATGAGTCTGGAATATATTGGAACAGGAGAGCTATTATCTATATAGGATACCATGAAGGCCTGGACTTTGGGATTGGCATGACAAGTAGAAGTGATAGAGCCTAGATAAATTTATTTTTTTTTGTGGTTAAGAGGTTATTTTGGAGACTTGTTAGCATTTTAAATAAGAAAATATATATATGAAGGGAGATTAAATAATGCAGTAGAATTGGTGTCATTGAAATGATGCTTAGTTTTCTAAACTTTTACTTTTATTGTGTGTTTATAGAATCACCGGTGTGATTCAGAATTAATTTGTTTTCAGTCTTACTTGTGAAGCCTCCTCTCAATAATCTGTAGCCCAAAGACTTCTCTAAAAATCATTTCTATATTTTAGACATTATCTCAATTTTCAGATTTTAACTGTAGGCTTATAATAGAAAAATGAAACCTTTAAAATTTTTATTTTCTTGAAATTTAAAGTAGTTTAATATGGTGATTAAATAAATGAGTGATGTTTCATTTCTTTCAGATAACATCTCATAAATTGGTGAACAGAGAGACCATTCAAAATAGTGGCTTTCTTATTGACTATTAAATATATGTTATAACAGCAGGCTGTTTTTAAAACATTGCTTCTGTTTCTTGGAAGTTAAATTCATTGGGTAACTGTTAGCTAAAAAAGGGACGTTGTTAGATTATCTGTATTTTTTGTTCAGTTTTTCATATACTTAAGAATGTGGAGATTTTCTCAACCTCAAAATAAGTGTGAAGTATAGTATAAAAATTGATTAATGTGAGCATTATTTTAGAAATGGAGAGAAAGACAAAGAGAAAGAGAAAACAAAATAGATTTTACAGTGGCAGCTATCAGTTACGTGCTACTGATGTTCAAAGTCACATCTCTTTTCCTGGCTTTTCAGCAGAGGTAGATCCAGGCACACATTTTAGCTACCTTTAGGACATTTTCATTTTGTCATCCTTCAGTGCTTTAGGATAATTATATAATCAATTTATTTACATTTGTTATTTCTACCACTGACTTATTTTGAGGAATTATTAACACTGCTCTAGTACCACCAAATCTTTTTTTATTGTTGCTTCCTTAAGTCCTTTTTTCTCTGTGCCATTGCCATCATCTTAGGCCCAGTCTTGGTAGTTTCAGGTTGGTTTTCTCTGTTACTTCTTTTAAAAGCATTTATATTGTGTTACTCCTTTTCTAAAAAATCTGTGATATTCCCTATTGTTTTCTGGCTCATATCTGAAAATTTTCTAATTCTTTTTTTTTTTTTTTAATTATTGTACTTTAGATGAAGCTTTACAGAACAAACTAGCTTCTCATTAAACCGTTAGTACACATATTGTTTTATGACATTGGTTAACAACCCCACGGCATGTCAACACTCTCCCTTCTCGACCTTGGGTTTCTTATTGCCAGCTTTCCTGTCTCCCCTCCTGCCTTCTAATCCTTGCCCGTGGGCTGGTGTGCCCCTTTAGTTTTGTTTTATGGGCCTGTCTAATCTTTGACTGAAGGGTGAACCTCAGGAGTGACTTTAGAAGTCTTAAATCTGAGAATTTCAGTGGGTGAGTTTTTACTTTTCCATCCTTATTTCCCAAATCTGAACACAGGCTCTTGGGCTTAATCAGCTGGTAAACTTGCCCCTTATATTTTGTCACCTTGTAAACCCTAGTCAGTTCTGTGCCTGTCTCTCCATATCACGGTGACTGTTGGAAGTATCAGAATTTCTAAAGAGTTTAGGATTTCTCTCTTATTGTAACACTTGATTATATAATGATTAATTTTTTGTATATGGCTTGTTTTAATCTCTTCAGAAGTCTTTATTGACTTTTATGGATGATAATAATAGTAAAAATAGTTATTTGCATTTCTGGTATTTCTGTTCCATAGAATAAATAGGTTTATTTTTGAATCTCCTCTTAAGCATAGTGCTTTGGCTGGCTTAAAGTAGGTCTCTAAAATACGTGTGTTCAGTGAATAAAGTGCAATTAGTCAGTTAATAATAACCACGTTTTGTTGTGTATTTACAGTATGCGAGGCATTGTGCTAAATGCTTTATACATATTGCTCATTTAAATCCTTACAACAATTGTATGAAATAAGTACTTTTATTTAACTCAGTAGTTGTAGTATTTATTAATAAAGCTAATAAGTGGCAGACTTGGGACTTGCACCTTGATTTGTCTGCATTTAAAATGACTTAATCACTGTGCACTATTCCTTTCCATAAAGTTTATTTGTGTTTAAGATTTTTAAGTTCATATTAAGCATCTTAAGACGATCTAAAATTTAACTTCATGGTTAGAAATATGGTGCATAATCTGTAAATTTATATTCCTGAAACACAGCATAGTGGTCCACCGCTGTAGCATCATTATACTGCTTATAAAAAGTCTGATGTGACAGAAATTAGAGGACTATGTATACCAATTATAAATTAGAGTTGGAAGTGGTCTTTTATGGGTTTTGATCCCAGGAAGGGAAAACAAGTTACCTAAGAGCGGGGCTTAAACCCAGGGTTGTGTAACTATGTATCAGGGTACAAGCTAAGCTATGTGATAGAGACCCCAAGATATAGTGAAAAAAATAAAACAGTAATAGTAAAAGAAAAAAAAAAAAAAAAGGAGGTAGGTAGTCCTTGGCAGGTAGTGCAATTGAATGAAGTCATTTAGGTCAGTTAGGACAGCTCTGCCATCTTTAACATGTGACTTCCCTTTCTGAGTCCAAGGGGGCTACCCTAGTTGTTGCTATTTCTCAGCTTTCAAGAAGGGGTAAGGAGACAGGAAAGGAAAGCAGTTTGTCTTTAAGGAAATGACCTAGAAGTTGCACATAACCAATTTCTCTGGTGTTCCACTGACTTGAACTTAGTCATATGCCCACACTTAGATCCAAGGGACGCTGGAAATATAGTTTCTAGCTAGGTAGTTGTGTGCCTGTGAACTCTGGTAGTTCTATTATTAGAAAGAAGAAAGAGAGAAAGCAAACTAGGGGACAGTTAGCAGTCTTAACAAGTTTTAGTGTTCAGTATAAATGGCTGTAGAGATTTTAGGATATAATGATGAAGTCTTAATACTATCCGATAGCACTGATAGGGCAAACTGGGTAACATTTTTTAGGTGATCAGTAAGAAATAAAGTTGTTCCAAGCAGCAACAGCGGTTCATTGGGCCACTACACAGTGTTTCTGTTTTCCTGTAACAAGGTTCTTTAGTTGAGAAAGGATGGTGGGGGGATGTGTTGGGGTGAGATTCAGGATTGGAAAATGGCCAAAAGTATATCTAAAGGTGTGGGATCTAGGAAGATGTGGGGCTGATGAAGGGAACATTGAGGTATCAAATTGCAGAGACTCTAGCTCAGCCAGAGGCATCTGCACTCTAACTGATGAAATGGGAAGACTCGAGTAACTGGAGGGACTGGATAGGCTGGAAACAGTTACTTATTCCACAGTTGAACATAAAGATTTATTTTTTGTTGTCGTTTGGATTTTTTTTTTTTGTTTTTTTTTTTTTTTAATGACACTGGGCAAGTGGAGGACTAGTTCTATTTTTGTACTATAAACTCTGTCTCCATTCCAGGTAGACGGGTATAGTACTTATTCTCTGAATACATTTTCTATATTATGTTGGGGGGCACCAAGACCATCCCCAGGTTTGGTGATTCACAAGAAGAATTCACAGGACTCAGCATATAGTCATATTGATGGCTAAGATTTATTACATTGAAAGGATACAAAACAAAATCAGTGAAAAGGAAAGGGTGCGTGGTCTAAATGAAGTCTGGAGCAAATCAGGTACAAGCTTCTAAGTGTCCTTTTCCAGTGGAATCTCACAGTGTGAATTTAAATCCTCTACCAGCAATATGTAGAAGTCCTGTTGGCATAGTGGTTAAGAGCTACGGTTGCTAACCAAAAGGTCGGCAGTTCGAATCCACCAGCCGCTTCTTGGAAACCCTTTGGGACAGTTCTTCTCTGTACTATAGGGTTGCTATGAGTCGGAATTGACTCGACAGCAACAGGTTTTTTGTTTTTTTTTGTAACAACAGTGTGTGGACTCAGTGCCCAAGGTATTTATTGGGGACCTGTTACATAGGCACCTCTGACTCGTACGTAACAAAATTCCAGACTCCTAGAAGAAAAGCAGGTGTTCAGCATAAACCACGTTGTACAAGCAGTTCAGGCAGGCACAGTAAGCCACCCTTATCATTTAGGGAAAGTTTTATATCAGTGTAGGGAACTGTTTACCAGGCAAGTCCCCAGATTCCAGCCTAGGGCCAACCTTACAAACAGGCCTTTCTAAGGATAGCGGTCTCAGGCCTGCTGTGTTAACTCGTTTCTACACACCTGTTCTCTGGCTTTTTCATTCTGGTTTTCTAAGTTACTTGTGGGATAAATACCATGTCTTCAAATAGACAAAACCACAAGTGATAGTTTATAAGTTTCTTTTATGTATATTATGCTATTTGATTCTCCCAAGAACTCTGTAATTAAGGTTGGTAGAAAAGAGAAATTTTATTAAGCATTTTATGGGTGAGTAAATAGAGAACCTTAGATGATGTCCAAGGTGCCAGAGCTAATAAAAGTTGGAGGCCAGTTCTCTTGAACTCCAAATATTTTAAATAACTCTTTAAAAACGATTTATGTCTTTAAATGTGATCAGCACTGAGAGGAAAAGTTAAAGGAAAAATTTAAAGTGTAAATATTCTGGTAGCTTTCCTTAAAATCTCCCTAATATTTATGACTTAGACTTTTTTTTAACCTCTTAGAGGAAGAGAGTTTATAACATGTTTAGAATGATTATTCTCCTTACTAAGGATGAAGAGTTGGGGTGAGTACTGAAGTGCAGTACTCCTGAAATTACTATCTACCTCACAGTAAGTATAAACAAATAGGTACTGAAAGAAATATATTTAGTATTTTGTTAACATTAAACTGATCCCAAGATAAGAAATTTCATCAGAGTTCATTCACAAATTAGTTTTGACTAATATGATTGATTGAAAAACTAGTAAATATCAATTGCAGTACTATACAATAAGTACAGCTGTGTATAAGATGGTTAGTAATGGTACAAGCCCTCACAGGACTTATAGTCCAGTAGAGATGGAAACAATAAACTGGCAGTTACAACAGTAGTCTGCCAAGCACTGGGATGGAGGATGTATAGAGTGTCAGTTAGGGGCTCTATTGGGGGAAGGACTGAGATCCTGTGGAGGCAAATGAGAATGATTAGGAAGGGTTCTAAAGTGAGATACATGTAAGCTGAGACCTGAAAAACAAACCAGGCTAATATTGGAAGGACAGAAGAAAGTGTGCCAAACCAAAGGGAGGGGGCGCATAGTGAAGAAGGTTTGAAGTGAAAGCTTTGCATTTAAGGAACTGACTGGGGTGAATGTGGGCAGGGAATGAGCGGAGGGTGCTAGGAAAGACTGAGCCTATTAAAAAATTAAGGACTTTATCCTGAAAGTAATGGGGTTATCAGTGAGAGATTATTTTTAAAATAATATTGTAGTTTTGGCGAAAGTGTACAGAGCAAATTAGGTTTCCATTTAACAATTTCTACACAGTTCTTTCAGTGATGCTGGTTCCATTTTCCACAGTGTGTCAACTTTCTCATTATTTCCGTTCAGGTTGTTTTGTTTCCAGTAATCTAGTTTCCCTGCCCCCTTGCCTTCTCATCTTTGCTTTAGAGTAAATGTTGACCATTTGGTCTCATATAATTTTTTAAACGAGCACAGTAGTCACAGTAATAGTGTTTATGAGCCAGTCTGTTACTTAGCTAAAAGATGACCTCATGGAATAGTTTCGGTTCAAGGTTTAAAGAGTAGGTCAGGGCAATAGTCCCCTGGAGTCCTCTAGTCTCAACTGGTCCAGTAAGTCTGGATTTCTTAAGAATGTGAGTTCTGTTTCAGATTTTTTTCCCATTCTGTCGGGATCCATCTATTTGTGTTCCTGCTCAGAACAGTTGGTAGTGGTAGCCGAGTACCATCTAGTTTTTTTGGTCTCAGGGTAGATGAGGTCATGATTCATGTAGACTTTTTTTTTTTTTTTTTTTTTTTTGCTTTTTTCTGCCTTTTTTTAAAAATTTTTATTGTACTTCAGGTGAAGGCTTACAGAACAAATAGTTTCTCATGAAACAGTAGTACACATATTGTTTTATGACATTGGTTAACAACCCCACAACATGTCAACTCTCTAACTTCTCAACCTTTTTTTTTGGTGAAAATACACATAGTCAAAGATACACCATTTCAAAAATTTCTACATGCACACTTCAGTGACATTGACTACGCTCATCCAGTTGTGCTGCTAGTCTCACTTAAGATGAAGGCTTACAGAACAAAATAGTTTCTCATTTAACAGTTACTACACATGTTGCCCTATGATAATGGCTAACAATCTCACAACATATCAACAATATCCTTACTCAACCTTGGGCTCCCTATCACCAGCCTCCCTCTCCCCCTCTGCCTTCTGGCCCTTGTCACGGGACTGCTGTACCTCCTTAGTCCCATTTGGTTTTACGGGACTGTCCACTCCCAGGCTGAAGGGTGAACCTCGGAGATAACTTCACCACTGAGCTAAAAGGGTGTCTGGGGGCCGTACTCTCGGGGTTTCTCCAGTCTCCTTTAGGCCAGTAAATCTTGTCTTTTTTTTGTGAGTTAGAATTATGTTCTACATCCTTCTCCAGCTCTGTCCAGAACCCTCTGCCATGATCCCGGTCAGTGGTGGTAGCCGGGCACCATCTAGCTGTACTGGACTCAGTCCGGTGGAGACCCTGGCAGCCGTGGTCCATTAGTCCTTTGGACTAATCTTTTCCTTGTATCCTGTTCTCTTCATTCTCCCTTGCTCCCTAAGGGATGAGACCAGTGGAGCATCCTAGATGGCCGTTCACAGGCTTTTAAGACCCCAGACAGTACTCATCAAGGTAGAGTGTAGAACATTGTCTTTATAAACTGTGTTATGCCAGTTGAGCTAGATGTTCCCTGAGACCATGGTCCCCACAGCCCTCCGCCCAGCAGTTTAGACTGTTAGTTTTGTAGACAGATTTCTTCTCTGAGTCTTTGATTTCCTTCTTTCTCTTTTACTCCGGTCGCTCATAAAGACCCAGTAGTTGTATCTTAGATGACTGCTGGCAAACTTTTAAAACCTCAGATGCTACTCATTGGACTAGGATGTAGAACATAAACTTTATGTAATATATTATGCCGATTGACCGAGTTGTCCCACGAGACTATGGTCCTAAGCCTTCAGACCCTGAAACCAGTCCCATGAAGTGTTTAGTTAAGGCTAAGAAGTATCCATATTTGTGTCCCTTATATGCTTTATTGTATATATGAATATATATGGATGTTCCTGATCAGAACAGTTGGTAGTGGTAGCCGAGTACCATCTAGTTTTATACAGATACACATACACACCTGAACATAGATACATCTATGTGCCCACATGTGTATACACATATACATACCTATACACTTGTATGGATACATACGTACACATGTAACCATTCTCCTGTTTTTTAGTTGTTGCACAGTTGTATGTCATAGCATTTACCAAAAGCATCCTTTTTCCTTGTGTATTTCTGAGTTACATCATTTAGCTTGGTCAAGGTATGTACGCTTCACCCACATTTGCTGTTTGTTTCCCATCACCAGAAATGACAAGTGTCTACTATTTAGTGAGCAATCCACCTGCCCCCATCCCTGATAACCAACAATGAACATTGGTTTCAGTATATATATATACCTATTCTTGTCTTTTTATAATAGTGAGATCCTACAGTATTTGTCCTTTTGTGATTGACTTATTCCACTTAGCATAATGTCTGCCAGATTCATCCATGTTTTAATATATTTTGAGACCTCATCATTGTTTGTGGCTGCATAGTATTCCATTGTATGTATATAGCACATTTTGTTTATCCATTCATCCGTTGATGGGTACTTAGGTTGTTTCCATCTTTTTGCTGTTTTAATAAAGCTGTAATGAACATAGGTGTGCATATGTCTGTTTGTGTTTTTAGTATTAGATCTCTAGGGTATATACCTAGAAATGAAACTGATAGATCATAAAGTAGTTCTATTTCTAGTTTTTTGAGGAAGTGCCATACTGTTTTCCATAGCGGTTGCACCATTCTACAATTCCACCAGCAGTGGATGAGGGTTCCAGAACTCCCCACATGATCACTAACATTTGTTGTTTTATCTCTTTTTTTTTTAAATCAGTGCCATTTTGGCAGGGGTGAGATAATGTGATGGATTGAATTGTGTCCCCTGAAAATGTCTGTCAACTTGGCTAGGCCATGATTTCCCAGTATTGTGTGATTGTCCACCATTTTGTCATCTGATGTGATTTTTCTATGTGTTGTAAATCCTGCCTCTATGATGTTAATGAGATGGGATTAGCGGCAGTTACGTTAATGAGGCAGGACTCAAGATTAGGTTATGTCTTAAGTCAATCTCTTTTGAGATATAAAGAAGAGAAGCAAGCAAAGAGACATGGGGACCTCATACCACCAAGAAACAAGAGCTAGGAGAATAGTGTGTCCTTTGGACCCGGTGTCCCTGAGCTGAGAAGCTCCTTGACTAGGGAAGATTGATGACAAGGACCTTCCCCCAGAGCCACCAGAGACAGAAAGCCTTCCCCTGGAGCTGGCACCCTGAATTCGGACTTCTAGCCTCCTAGACTGTGAGAGAATAAATTTCTGTTTGTTAAGGCCATCCACTTGTGGTATTTCTGTTATAGCAGCACTACTAGATAACTAAGACAGATGATACCTCATTGTAGTTTTGATTGCATCTCTCTGATGTGTTATGGGGAGCCCTGGTGGCACAGTGGTTAAGAGCTCGGTTGCTAACCAAAAGGTTGGCAGTTTGAATCCACCGACTGCTCCTTGGAAACCCTGTGGGGCAGTTCTACCCTGTCCTGTTGGGTAACTGTGAGTCGGAATTGGCTTGAAAGCAGTGGATTTGATTTGGAATGGGTAATGATCGTGAGCATCTTTTCATGTGTTTGTAGGCTGTTTGAATGTTCTCTTTGATGAAATGTTTCATTGAGAAATTTTTAAATAGACATGTTGAAATTTTCCCGCTTTTGCTACAGTGTAAAGTATGAATTGTAGGAAAGCAGGATGAGAGGCTGGGAGACTTAATTTAGCAGTGACAGAGTATGGTGGCTTAGACTAGGATGGTGGCAGTGTGTTGTGGTGGTGGTGGTCTTATGAAGACATTTAAGAGAGAGAATCAACAGGACTTAGTGATTTCTAAATTTTTGATTTGAGTATCTGGGTGAATGGAAAATTAGTAGGTTGACGTTAGAAAAATAAACTTCTTATTTAATTACTGGCTTTTCTATTTTGGAATGCCTTTTTTTCTTACATTATTTTTTTTAGTTTTGTGGCAGTGTGCCAGTGTTTGAGCTAGTGGCCATCAAACTTTTCTCTGGCCAGTTCTTCTCTACTCTGAGCTATTCAGTGGAAAACAGGTCACGTTCTACCTTAAGAGTATGATGGCTATCAAGCAGTTTTTTACTCCTTGGAGGAGAAGGGATGCAAAGCCTGGGGAGTCAAGGAAGTGTTTATTGAAATAAACGTGAAGTTTTAGTACCAGACTAGTATAGAAGAGCACAGTGTAGAAAGTAAATCTCTCCTTTCCTTTCTTTAACACCTATTTTCATTTCCAAGGGGTCTTCCATGAACAGTTAATTGTGTTTCTTTGTATTAAGTTTCTTATTTATTTTATTTCACATACAGGCGTATTGATATGTTTGCCTCCATACTGGTGGTATCTGTACTGTTTTGAACCTTGCTTTTTTATGTAATGATCGCCTTCGAAGGCCTCACATACAGCTCTGTCTCATCCTTTTGGAAGGCTTGCACAGTATTCATAGAATGAATGTACCAGAATTTATTTACCAAGTCTCCTATTGGTGGACATTTTGTTTGTTTCTAGTTTTTCCCCTTTAATACATTTAGTGCTGTAGTAAAAATGTTTGTTACTGTATGTTATATTAAACCCAGGTTTGCATTTTGGGTTTATCACGAATGAGCTGGGAGACTTTAGATGTATTTCAGTATAAAATGGACATCATACTTGCTTCCAGGGTTGATGCAGGAATTGGAGGTAGTATATGTGAAGCAACTAGCACTGTACCATGTACATATTCATTGGGTATATGAATGTAAAATAAGCCTAAACCTAGTTTATAGGTTTCAGATATTTCCAAACTTGACTTCTAGTAAGTTAACCTGCAAATTGCTTCAAATATTTGACATCAAAGATTCTGTGTATGAAGTATTTTTTGTCACACTGGAAAAGACCTTGTAAAAGCGTTCAGTTTACTTTTGTTTCTGTATGTAGGATTCTAACTTAGAACAGTCCAAGGTGGATTTTATTAAGTTTCTTGCTAATGAATTGTGAAATTGCTGGAACCATTGTGGCAGATACTTATACATCACAGTAAGTACCAGGATTATTAGAATTAAATATAAATAATTATAGTTAAAGTTTTTATGAACCGAGACAAGAAGGCATTATGCTTTGAGGAGGCAGGCTCCAGTAGCATGTCAGTAATTCACCAAGTGTTTATTGAGCTCTTCATATGTGTCATACACTCTTTTAAGGGTTGAAGAGATAAACATTGTCTCTCTACTAATCTTAAAGACAATCCTATTTTATAGACAAGGCACCTGAGGAATAGAGAAGTGAAGGTGCACTCCTCTAACATTACACAGCCAGTAAGTGGTAGAGTTGGGATTTGAATCTAAATTTGCCTGATTCAGAGCTCACGCTTCCATTTCTGCCATGTTGAGTGTGGGGAATGATTCTTGGTCTCAGTTCACATATTTTTTATTAGATTGTGAATTAATAGCCCATTGTATTAAGGAATTTCTGATACTGCATTAATCCTATCAGCATACATACACAGAGGCACCCTTTGGTTTTTCTGGAAGATCATGCTGATACATGTTAAAATCAAACCCAGTGAAAGACAGTGTTTTTAAAGTAAGCTGAAATGTCATGAATCAAGTAATGTACATGGTAGTTTTATTGACATTTAAATTCAAAGGCAGTATTTTGTGCTGGACTTGTCTGTGGAAATTCAACATGGAGTTCAGAATAGTGAGCAGACTTATATACTGTGCGCTCTGGGTCCTGTGATTAGTAGGGCTTGCTTTCCCAGTTGCTTGTCAACTTGGTAGCACACAAGCTTGCTATGACTTCTAAGAATATGTATGTGTACTTGTTTGAAATGGAAGTGTTGGGGCACATAAAAGTTGAAAAAGGAGTTATTTTGTTTTCTTGTTTACTTAATAAGCCTGAATTACTGATAGATATGTGGATTGTTGAAAGTTAGGTTCTAGCCAGTTATCTGAGCACTTTGCTCAGGCTCAGCCCTTGTTGAGTTAAAGTACCTTTTTTTTTTTATGTTGGTACGCCCAATTTGCACCAGTTGCCAGGACAGCACGTAGGGTTTTCAAAATAGATTGATTTTCTCTTTTCTCTAGCCATACATTTAACAGTAGAAGAAATAAAGGAATTGAAAAGCAGACATAATTTGCTTCTGTAAAAACCCCAGACTCTTCAGTGAAACAAAAGAGCAGGATGTTACTTGTGTAATTGTAGGACTAGCTAGATATGGAGCCTTTTGCAAAAATAGATTTTGTCACAGACAACTGATTTCTTAAAGGCTCCCAGTCCTCGTCCATGGTCCTGTTGCTAGGATTAAGCCATTTTGCACTGCAGCAGAGAGACTTTCATTTGAGTTAAATTCAGACTTCTTGGTATGTCACCTGACAGTCTTGTGGTTTCAGATGAATATGGTTCATTGCTATTATTAACTTGGGCTGGCAGTCGTGCATAACTAGAGTTTTTAGGGATTTTGAAAACTGGAACTGCTTAGAGATATCACTAACATATAGTTTAACTCAAGATATTATTTTCAATTGTTATTAATATCTAAATCAGCCCAAATCTGGTTATAAATTCTGTGATAAATTCACAGAATTAAATTAAATTAAATTAAAATGTCTGAAGTAAAATTTTAAATGCTAAAATTCTGAATATACTTTTTTTATGAAAAGTTGGTATAAATTATGGTAATAAATTAGAAGGACTTCTTGGGAATGTTTTAAACAGGTGTTAGTCATTTAAAGATACATTATTTATTTTTTATTATTGTACTTTAGATGAAGGTTTGCAGAACAGACTAGCTCTTCAAAAAATACGTAATTTATAAATTCTATGTATTAGTCCAAGAGCCCTGGTGGCGCAGTGGTTAAGAGCTTGGCTGCTAACCGAAAGGTAGACAGTTTGAACCCTGCAGCTACTCCAAGGGAGAAAGATGTGGCAGTCTGCTTTCATAAAGATTTACTGCCTTGGAAACCCTATTGGGGCAGTTCTGCTCTGTCTTGTAGTGTCCCTATGAGTAGGAATCGACTTGACAGCAGTGGGTATGTGTAAGTCCTTGGTGTACATGTGTGTCTTATGATTCTCTTTCTGTCATTCACTGCTTCTCTTTCTCATGTTTACATATGAAAACTTCCTACAGATTTTTGGAAAACAATGTGCTTTTTGTGTATGTATCTTGTACACGTTTATAAATAAAATTTAAATTAAAAACTTGACATTGTATTAGTTAGCTTATTTAATATTATAATCCAATTATTTTTATTGTTAATATTCTTTAATTTTACCCACATGATCCTGAATTTATCTGGTATTATTATTTTTAAAAAATAATTTATTGAGGTGAAATACACATAACATGAAATTAACCATCTTAAAGTGAACAATTCAGTGGCATTTCGTGCATTCACAGTGTTATACAATCACCACCTGTAACTAGTTCCAGAACATTTCCATCACTCCAAAGTAAAACCCCGTTACCCATTAAGTAGTTTCTTCCCATTTCCTCCTCCCTCCAGCCCTTGGCAGCTACCAATCAGTGTTCTGTCTCTATGGACTTAACTGTTTTGGATATTTATATAAATGGAATTATGCAGTAAATGACATTTTGTGGCTGGCTTCTTTCACTTAGCATAATGTTTGGAGGCTCATCCACGTTGTAGCATATATTAGTACACGTAGTCCCCGACTTACGATGTATTCAAGTTATGACGAACTGCACTTATGATTGACTTTTTTTTGGTACCTTTTACCATTAGCAATATGTACTGCATACAGTGTTGCAGCACATAATTTTCTGATGTCATCATTCTTATGCCAACCCCCATAGACAAATAAAGATTGGATTTATAAAGATACTGATAATAAAAAGAAATTTAAAAAATGAGATATTCGATTTATGTCAGAACTAAATTACGACAGAGTTGTCCAAACAGAACCCCATTGTAAGTTGGTGAATACCTGTGTTCATTCTTTTCTATGGCTGAATAATATTCCATTGTATGTATATACTAAAATTTGTTTACCCATTCATCTGTTTGTAGACATTTGGGCTGTTTCTGTTTCCACCTTTTGGTTATTGTGAATAGTGCTGCTATGAAAATGTCTGTATATGTACTTACTTAAGTACCTGTTTTCAGTTCTTTTGTGTATATGTTTAAGAGTGGAATTATGGGATCACATGGTAATTCTGTTTAACTTTATGTGGGATGGCTAGTATTATTTTTGATGCTCTGTTAACAACACCTTAAATATATGTCCCCACTTTGTCATTTGAATTAAATGACTTAAATTATTTGAGTTAGAGAATTTAGACTAATTTAGATACATTGTTTTTATATTTTATGTGAATCCTCTTATTAAAGTTTAAAAATAATTTTTTCAGCATGTGAATTCATTTGGAAAACTTGGCTACTGACTCTCTGAATTAATTGTTTTAGCTCTTTTTAACATTCTTAACAATGTTTCTCTGTAGTTCTTAATAGAGTTCAGAAATATAAGACTGAATGTCAGAACGCCAAAGCCACATAGGCCAGGGAGATGTGTTGCTGAAAAATACTAAGCAGATATGGTAGCAGATAGGTTAGATGGTAGACTCTCCTGGAATAGACATTTACTGTTGCTAAGATTCCATTTCAGCAAGGATTCATGTTATAGATTATTAATTTCCCTTCTCTGAGATCCTTAGTATAAAAGTTTATTTTATATATGTGATTTTATACATGTTAGAATGTGGAAATGAGGGGATTGGTGGTTCAGTGGTAGAATTTTCAACTACCATGTGGAAGACTGAGGTTCCCAGTCAGTGCATCTCATGTGCACTGTCTGTCAGTGAAGGCTTGCGTGTTGTTATGATGCTGGACAAGTTTCATTTGAATTTCCAGATTAAAATAGATTAAGAATAAAGGCCTGGCAATTTACTTCTGAAAATTAGCCAGTGAAAACCCTGTGGATCACAGTGGTCTAATCTGCATCCAATCATGTGGATGGCACAGGACTGGACAGCGTTTCGTTCTTTGTGCATGGTGTTGCCATGAGTCGGGCTGACTCCATAACAGTTAACAACAACAACAGAATGTAGCATAAATGTAAATGCATCTTGGAATCTTTAATGAGTGCTGGTAATAGTTTATATTTTTATCTTACATATATCATCTAAACCAAAACCAAACCTGTTGCCGTAAAGTCGATTCCGACTCATAGCAACCCTGTAGGACAGAGTACAACTACCCCATAGGATTTCCAAGGAAGCGGCTGATGGATTTGAACTGCCAACCCTTTGGTTAGCAGCCAAGCTCTTAACCACTGTGCCACCAGGGCACCCATATATTATCTAATTTGATTAAATGGTGAGAGTAATCCTATAGTCAAGTAACAGACTATCTCTGTTATTGAAGTGTAAATGACAGTCGTTAAAATTTCATTAGTATTCTGGATATCATTGAATTTAGTATGACTGAAAATCAACAGACTAAAGATTATCTAGATTTACTGTGATAATTAACATATTAAAATATAGTTGGAGAAAAAAATAATTGGATATAAACAGCATATTTAAAAATTAATCAAGATCTTTCTGATAAGAAAAAAGCCTAAATTGAAAACTAAGGTTTCTTCCTTTACTTCTTTTAGAGACTACATTTCTAAAAAACTACTGGGGAAAAGTAATATGCTGTAGGCATTTGTTATGATATTTGTGTGTTCTGGGAGTTTTTCATGTACTTCATTTGTTCATCATAGCATAGAACCTGACAGTGGAATTCTAATTGCAGTCTGGTATAATTGCAGTGCTGGGAGCCTTCTAGACTGTGATAATTGGGCTAGAAAGTGTGAATATTAAACTGCTTCCCAGTTAAATAGATTAGAAAGGGGCAAAGGTGTGTAGAGGTGGAGGTAGAAGAGAGAGGACTTTTGAAAAAACACTACAGAATAGGGGAAAGGGAACATTTAATCTACAGACTCAGCGAAAGATTAGATTTCTTAAACTTACCAGTTACAGTCGAAATTTTTATCAAATTGACATCTGCAACAGGTTGCAGAGAACAATTTCTGAAATAGAAGCAGATCACAATAAGGAGATACATGGTAAAGAAGATATAAAATAGGATGATATGAAAAGGGAGATGGGGGAGATAAAGATTGCACAGAATTGAAATATTCTGTGGCAAAATTAAGTTTTATATTACTGGCAATAAAGAGTCAAATTGATACTTGGGGAAATTTAGTAAGTGACATGTAGGTCAAACATTAAATTTTATTGGAATGCAGGGGAAAAAAAAGAGGAAAACATTGTCAGCTATAGAATGGTGAGCCTACATGGACATACAGAGTTATGTATAGATTTTTCAGGTATGTAAGTGAAGATACCAGAGAAGGAAAAAAAAAGATGTGCATATGCAGTTTAAAAGGGCTTTAACATGTTCCACAAATGTAGCTTAAAAAAATAGTTTTAATATCACAAAGTAGAGTGTCATAGAGTGATGTAACAGTCATTTTCATTTTTATTGCAAAGGAGTTGACTAATGGTTTGCTGTAGCTTTAAAATTAATTTTGAATTACCTGAATCATTGACTTTTTTTTTTTTAATTGGCAGAGATACCTGTCTTCAAGTCTTTCTTTTTATCATCTTCCATCTAGGACCTGTGAAAATGTGTTAATTATGTGTTAAAATACATGCCTGACCTCGTACGTAGACCCATACATAACACATACCTGCAAACATACATACACATATCTGGAAAAGTGACTAAAACGGCATTAAAATATTTCCAGTTGTTTACGTCCATGCATTGATAGTCTGGCTAGTGATTGCTTTTCTTCATTATTTTCTGTACTTTAAAAGCTTTCCACAATATATTTTTTACATATATTTTTAGGGTTACTATAATTTTCTATATATGGTTCCTGTAATTTTGTATATATCTTGACCCTAAGGGCTTTGGATCACTGAGTGGGAATAGAGTTACTGAATATAACCGTTACCATCTAGTCAGTTCTGACTCATAGTGACTCTGTAGGACAGAGTAGTACTGCCCTATGTGTTTTCCAAGGCTGTAATCTTTACAGAAGCAGACTGCCACATCTTTCTCCTGCGGAGCGGCGGGCGGGTTCCAACTGCTGACCTTTTGGTTGGCAGCCAAATGCTTAACCACTGCGCCACAAGGCTTCCTTAGTTACTGAATAAACCCCACTGCCGACGAGTCAGTTCTGACTCATAGCGACCCCGTAGGGTTTTCAAGGCTGTAAATCTCTGTGGAAGCAGATTGCCACGTTTCTCCTGCAGAGCTGCTGGTGGTTTTGAACTGCCGGCCTTTTGGAAAGAAGTTGATTGCTTTAACCACTGCAGTGTACTATCTGCAAACTGAATAAATAATTGTGTAATGAATATGTAGTTGTTTTTCAAATGTATGTAAATATTGTTGTTATTAATACTATACTGAATTCATAGTAGATTTCAGTCATATATTTTCTTAGTTACTGGTTACTGTATTATTTTTTAAACATTGAAAAGGTGTCCTCTTACTAGTAATGGTTGGGAATTGCTACTGTAGACCATGTACTCACAATTATTTAGTAACAGCCACAGCAAATATAGTGTTTATCTTCTGGATTTCTGATTGCTGTCTGTGGATTCTTGCAGCCTGTTAAATTTGTCGTTATGCTCTCTTCTAATTTTTAATTTTAACTTTTAGTTTCCTCTAGTGTGTGTTCTGCGTTTTACTTAATTTCCTTCCTAATTTCTTGAAGAGTTCTGTATATTAATCTTTTGTAGTCTGCCTCCAGTAATTCCAAGAAATTTTCCTCCTCTGGAAAATTTCTAGATTCTTTATTTTGGGAGCTTGCTGAAGGCATCATGGATTGCCTTTTTATATGATTTGATATTGACTGTTGTCTCTGAGCTATCAATAAATTATTATATTTATTTATTTTGTTTGCTTACTGTGTCTTAGCTTCTTGTTTTGTTTTGATATGCCTAAATAGGCTGCTTGTATGAGCTAGTTTGATTATTGGCACCTTTGAAGCTCTAATGTCCTGCCACCAGGTGGTTAGATCTGTTACTAGGTATGTAAGTTCAGGAGTCCATCCACTCCTCCTGTATGGATTCAGCTCAGGTGCCCAGGTGTAGATAGCCACCAAGTGTGTGGAGTAGGCTCTCACAGTCATGGGTGATTGTTGTAGGCACAGGCATCTGGCTGCAGCAGGGGGACACACTCTGAGCAAGGCAGGGGGCTGATGGCCACCCCTGAGTGTCCAGGAGAAAGGCGTGTCCCTGTTTTCTAGAGCGCGTAGGTGGATGGGTTTTTGCAGCTGGACTATGAGCGTCTAATGCTGTTGGCTGTGAGGACTGGGGGTCACCTCTTATTCCTGGGCCCCTATCGTAGGTGGCTAGGTGATGTGGGTGGAGCCACCAGTCCTCAGGCCCCTGATGTGGGTAGGTGAAGACCCTGCTTAATGGGCAGAGCAGTGTCAAATGTCAAGAACCTGCCACTTCACAGCTGAAACAGTTGAAGTTAGACTTCCAGCATATACCCTGTTGTACTGCTGTAGTGAGGGCCTACGCTGTTGAGATGAGCTCACACAAGTCTATGCAGGGGGAAAGGCATTCAGCGTCCGTGTATCCCTTATGCCTGTGCGTAGGCAGAGGAGCTGTGCCTACCCTGAGTTCCTGGCTAGGGGAGCCGGCAGTTTATTTTTTCCTCAGTTTGTTAATTTGTTCACTCTCCAAGGCAAGGAGAATGGCTGCTGGAGTGTGATAGATCCTACTTCTGGCCCAGAGGACTCGGCAGTTGCTGAAGCCGGTCTGGGGCCCAGTGCAGAGCAGGGAGTGGGGAGGTAAATGGGAGAGAGGTTTTTCCCTAACGGGGGTGTTTTTGATCCCCACGGTAGGCTGTATGCAATTACTTATCTTTCACCAATCCAGGGCTGCTTCTCACTGGTTCTGGGTAGCCATGTAGACACTCTGGTGCTGGGTCTCTCCTGGTGTGGAAAACGTGCCTCCCGAGCACCACTGCTTGCCTGCCTCACCACTCACCCCCGAGCTGCTCAGGCCTGAAGGGCTCAGGCTCTCGCCGGGTCAGGTGTGGCAGCTCCTCATTGCTTCCGAACCGTCTCTCCCTGCCCCTGCCGCTCAGTCCGGTTCCTGAACTCTGCCTTTGATGTTCAGGGCTCCCAGATTGCCATATATAATCAATTCACTTGTTTTTTCGGGTCATTGTTGTAAGAGGGTCACCCAGAAGCGTCTGACTACTCGGCCATCTTGGCCCCGCCTCTTCTGCAGCAAATATAGTGAAGGGAAAATTAGAAGGTCTTTTACCTGATACAATTGAGGTTTGCAGATTAATGGAAAAATTAAATTGAAGTGAGGAATTAAAATTTATATGTGTTGTAACATTTTATTTTTAGCTTAAAACATAGATATTCATCCATTTGTCAGTCTTTTGCTGCTCAGTATGATTTACGGGGGAAATGGGGAATGGTTAATCCAAGTCAGTTGTCTTAGTTATTTAGTACTGCTATAACAGAAATACCACAAGTGGGTGGCTTTAATGAACTATTTTCTCACAGTTAGGAGGCTAGAAGTCCAAAATCAGGGTATCGTCTCTGGGGGAAGGCTTTTCTGTGGGCTCTGGGGGAGATCCTTGTCTTTTCAACTTCTACTGCTTGTCTCCTTGCTGATCTTCATGTGGCATGGCATCTGTCTTCCCCCATCTCTGCTTCTTGGCTGGCACGTTTTATCTCCTTTATATCTCAAAAGAGGTTGACTTAAAACACACCCTAAACTAAGACCGTGTCATTAACATAACAAAAAAACTCATTCCCCAGTGGAATTATGACCACAGCTATAGGGGTTATGATTTACAACACATTTTTGGGGGACACAATTCAATCCATAATATCAGGTAAATGAAAGTTGGTTTAAAAAGATTCTGCAATATGCCAGAGTATTAACCATGGTTATCTTTGTGTTGTGGGACCAAAAAGATTAAAATGTTATGTAACTTAAAAAAGCATTGTTAAGACTGTATTTCGCTTTCAGGAAACAGATTTAAAAATTAGCTTGATAACAAATTTCTCTAAAGCAAAGTCTGCTATGCCTGCAGACTGTTAGAAAACTCAGATAACTTTACTCATGTACAAAAAAATAGTCTTGCAATTGATGAGGTACTTTTGGGTTCTGATATTGACTAGTTTTGGGTATATTGGTGATGTATGGGAAAGCTTTTTTCTGCACACTTGGCTCTTGTAGCCTAATTTAGCATGCGTGCATGCCTGCTTGCCTCCTTCCTCCCTCCCTCCCTTCCTGTCTCTCTTTCTCTCTCCCTTCATTTATTCATTTGCCAATCATTTTTCCTTCACCACACTCAGAGTGTTTTCCAGTCCTGGAGCGAATTCCGCTAATCGTATATGTGTAGTTTTTGAAACTTGGCTTCCCGCTCTCTCCATTTCTTGCAGGAGCATAGGGTTTTAATGGTTTCTCAGAGCTAGTTTGTAGCATCTGGGATATTTCCAGTTCAATGAGACCTAGTTATAATGATTAAAAAAACCCAAACCAAACCCGTTGCTGTCGAGTTGATTCTGACTCATAGCGACTCTGTAGGGCAGAGTAGAACTGCCCCGTATGGTTTCCAAGGAGCAGCTGGTGGATTTGAACTGCAGACCTTTTGGTTAGCATCCAGGCTCTTTAACCACTGTGCCACCAGGGCTCCGTAATGGATAAAGCTCAGGGAAGAATATTTAACATAGTACCTGGCACATAATAGGCATTCAAATAATTATTGAATGAATGAACTAAAAATCTTCAGATTTCGTTAGTGTATGGTAAGATGTTGTTTCAGAACCTTTGAATACTAAGCAGAAGTGAAAAATATGTGGATGATCAGGGAGACCTAGGGGTAGAGGGAAGAAGAGACCAGTTGGCATTTATTTATTGGTACATGAAATTCAATTTTAAGATGATTGATGAGGCAGAAGAGTTGGCCAGTTAGGGGAGAAAAAAGGTAAATGAAGTATTTTCTTTAAGAATGACAGTCTTTTATGTGTTTAGATACAAACTAATGCTTCTCGACCTTTGTTTTCACATAATTTTCTAAGGGGCCCTTTTTAGACTTTTTTCCCCCTAATTTTTCCCCCTTGATGAAATTTTAATACCACAGATAAATTCTGTATTTGTTCATGTACTGTGGCTCTTTGGAGTGCCACAAACCATTGTAATAGCTAAGATTTTTTTGTTTCCTGCCCCAAGAACCAAATTTGCCCATGTCGAGACCGTGTGGTTTAGCCCTGTTTTAGTAGCCGGCAATGTGTGTTAGGGAGTCTTTGCGTGGTGCAAATGGTTCAGTGCTCAACTGCTAACAGAATGATTGCCATTTGAACCCACTCAGAGTCATTTTGGAATAAAGACCCATCGATCTGCTTTCAAAAGGTCACAGCCTTGAAAACCCTGTGGAGTAACAGTTCTACTCTGCAACACATGGAGTCACCATAAGTCTGAATTAACTCGAAGACCACTGGTGAGGGTGTTTTTTGTTTTTTTTTTTTGGTTAATGAGGTCTTCTGAGGTGCTATGTCAGTGTGTAACCAGTTTACAAGTTGTTGTTGAGTTGATTTCCACTCATAGCAACCCCATGTGTGTCAGAGTAAAAGTTGCTCTGTAAGGTTTTCAATGGCTGATATTTTGGAAGTAGATCTCCAGGCCTTTCTTCTGAGGCACCTCTGGGTGGACTCACACCTCCACCCAAACCTCCAGCCTTTCTGTTAGCAGCCAAGCATATTAACCATTTGCAGTACGTAGGGACTACACTCACTGTGTAAATGGGGTATGTCTATTCCAACATGTTTATCTTCTTGGTTAGTGTTCTTTGAAGATGTTGGGTAAAAATCATGCAGAGGAGATAAGCTATAAGTAACATCTGTGCAGAGTCTTAAAAGAGTGATTCTTCAGTTAGTAGTTTTTTTTGCCAGTGTTTAATATTATGCTGAACACAGTAGCTTAATATTGAGAAAGTTATAGTATATAGATGATTTTTGTGAATAGTGATATTGTGGTGCTTACCACTGTTAATGATTTGGCTTAATTATATTTTTGGTTAAATTTTCATAAAAAGGCAACCTGCTGAAGTAGGTAGCATGGTGGATTAGATATCAAAAGACTTAGGTTCTATTTTAGGACAGCTGGATCTCCACATGCAAAAGAATGAAGTTGGACCCATACTTCACACCATATATGAACATTAACTCGAAATAGATCAGTGGCCTAAATATAAGAACTAAAACCATAAAACTCTTAGAATGAAACAGAGGTAAAGCTTCAAGACCTTGTTTTTGACAATGGATTCTTAGATACAGCACCAAAAGCATGCGCAACAAAAGAAAAAATAGATAAATTGGACTTCATCAAAATGCAAAATGTTTGTGCATCAAAGGCTTAATCAGGAAAGTGAAGAGACAGCCTAAATAATGGGAGAAAATATTTGGGAACTGCATATCTGATAACTATATATTAACTATGTATATGTAATATCCAGAATATATAAAGAATACTTATAACTCAACAAGAGAAAGACAACTCAGTGAAAAAATGGACAAAGGACTTGAACAGACATTTCTTCACAGAAGATATACAAATGGCCAATAGGCATATGAAAAGATGCTCAATGTTATTAGTCATTAAGGTGATGGAAATCAAAACCACAGTGAGATACCACTTGACACTCACTAGGATGGTGTCATGGATTGTATTGTGTCTCCCAAAAATGTGTGTCAACTTGGCTAGGCCATGATTCCCAGAATTGTGTGATTGTCCACCATTTTATCATCTGATGTGATTTTCCTATGTGTTGTAAATCCTGCCTCTGTGATGTTAAGAGATGGGATTAGCAGCAATTATGTTAATGATGCAGGACTCAATCTACAAGATTAGGTTGTGTCTTAAGCCAGTCTCTTTGGAGATGTAAAAGAAAGAAGCGAGCAGAGAGGCATGGGGACCTCATACTACCAAGAAAGCAGCACCGGGAGCAGAGCATGTCCTTTGGACCCAGGGTTCCTGCATGGAGAAGCTCCTAGACTGAGGGAAGATTGATGACAAGGGCCTTCCTCCAGAGCTGACAGAGAGAGAAAGCCTTCCCCTGGAGCTGGTGCCCTGACTTTAGACTTCTAGTCTGCTGTACTGTGAGAATAAGTTTCTCTTTGTTAAAGCCATCCACTTGTGTTATTTCTGTTATAGCAGCACTGGATAACTAAGACAGATGACTGTTATAAGAAAAAGCAAAAATGACATTCAGCCATAAAGAGAAATGAAGTTCTGATACATGTTACCACATGGATGAACCTTGAAAACATGCTGAATAAATAAGTCAGATACAAAAAGGACAAGTATTGTATGATCCTACTTATATGAAATATCTAAAAAACCAAACTAGTTGCCATTGAGTCTGTTCTGACTCCTGGTGACCCTATGTGTGTCGGAGTAGAACTGTGCTGTAGGGTTTTCAGCAGCGTGATTTTTCAGAAGTAAATCACCAGGCGTTTCTTCCAAGGTACCTCTGAGTGGACTTGAATCTTCAGCCTTTTTGTTAGCAGCTGAACGTCTTAATTCCACCACCCAGGGACTCCATGAAGTATATAAAATAGACAAATGCTGTGAGTTGGAATTGACTCGACGGCAGTGGGTTTGGCTTTAGTTTTATAGAGACTGAAGTTTTTTAGTAGTTACCAGGGATTGAGGGGAACAGGGAATGGGAGTTAATTGCTTAAAGGGTACTGAGTTTCTTTTTGAGGTGATGAAAAAGTTTTGGAAATGAGTAGTGGTGATGGTAGCACAACATGGTGAGTGTAATTAACGTATACTTTAAAAATGGGTAAAATGGAAAATTTTTTTAAATGGAAAAAAAAAATACTAGTGCTAATAGAGATCATTCCAAAGCCTTTGAGTGTTAAGCAGAAGTACTAGTGGAAGAGAGAGCAGGGATGGGGGTGAAAGGAAAAGAGGCCAGCCAGCACTAACCAGAAAGAATTAGTGACCGTAGGTGGATTATTTTTGCTTCTCTGAACTTTATTGCTCTATAAAATGAGATACTGGACTATATCTCTTAATAATACTTCTATCCTTAACATCTGTCATGCTATTTAAATACAGGTGTGCCCACCTGAAAATGATTTATCATTTAATGAAATGAATAAACTTAGGGTGACTGTTGACCATTTAAAATTATTTGCCTGTTAAAGGAGTCACTTCAGAGTTGTTATTGTTGTTTAATATGTTCTAATGTATTTAAAATAGAATTATTTGTTAAGCATTTTGGGAACACATCTATTTAGTCAGTTTCAAGTATCTATAGATTTCAGAGTTCACAACTTTTTTTCTTTATAAAGTAAAGGAATCTGAGGTTTTATTAGTAAGTAACCCCTTTCCATTTCAAGGATGTAATTTGCAGAAGCACGGATGTCTTCCCAGATAAATTTTACCAGCGCTTTTTTTTTTTTTTTTTTAAAAACTGTGACTCCAGGAACTTCTGTTCTAACATCAGAATGGCTTCACACAAAATTTCCATTTAAATTAAAAAACATATTTGCTGTCAAGTCAGAAAATGCACTCCATAGGGTTTTCTCAGTGGCTGTGACTTTTCAGAAGTACATCACCAGGCCTTTCTTCTGAGGTACCTCTGGGTGGATTTGAACTGCCAACCTTTTGGTTAATAGCCCAGTGCTTTAACATTTGTGTCACCCAGGGACTACATTCAAATATAAGGCTAGATTATTTCCACTGCTATTTTAGTCATTCCTATCTTATTCAGACATTTCCCAAAATTAAGCCCCTCCAGGTATTGAACTCTTTATGCCTTACTCCATCCTTCTCTCCCCCATCTAATACTGCCTAGGCTGCCTTTGCTTTGAACCATTAAGAACTCCTTCTTGTGCCCTCACTTTCTTCACAGACAGTTCCTCCACCTTTTTGCCTGCAGAGGCCGTAATCCCTTCCCTTGTTCTTTCTGCAGAGGGTGTTTATTTTCCCACACAGTACCCAACACTGGGCTTGGTAACTTGGCCCCCCTACTGTTTCCTGGAGTCTGTTCCTTACCCTCTCATGAAAATCTCTTCTCTTCTAAGGCATGTGCCATTGCACTACATTTTGCTCTTGGCATTCACTACTGACCTGCTGCCAGATGACTCCCTAGTATTTATCAAGAGCTTTGACACTTAGCTGATAGTTTTCCTTTCCAGATCACTTTCTGCCATTGTCTTGGAGTCCACACATTTAACATTCTGGCTTCACAGTTTTCTTCTCTTCTTATTCTCTGCCTTAATCTGTTCTTCTTGACTCTACCTTGAACCTGATTATTAGCTGACTGCTCTCCTGGTATCTTCCTTTTCTGGTCAAAACTTCATATCCCTTGATCTTTCATATTCTTATTCAAACCCTACTTGTTCTTTAACTACATTGAGGTCACTGTTGTTTTGATCCTTCATTTCTCCTATTCTACTAACTCCATTCTGGCCACATTTCACTTGCTAATAACATCTAGACCTTTTTTTTTTTTTTTAAACCATCACTCTTAACAACCTTTGCCCTGTTCTTCTATTGCAACTGCTCAGAAAATCTCCTAAGTCCACGGTTTATCTCTGCCCCTCCTACACATGAGCTCCCCCGTGGTAGTAGAGAAAATTAGTCCTATTCCAGATTCATGGTTTTCATCTCACCTGGGTCCTCAGTGTGGCTTGGCAGTTCTTTTACTTTTCCTGGATTAGCACTTTCCCTCCATTTTGTGTGTGTGTGACGATTTTGCCAAATCTTTTTCTCTCAAACTCTATACCCTACTTGAGGCCACCACCCTCACACATGCTTATAAATGACCTTACTCCTATTTTTCAGTCAAAAGAGCAGTGATCAAATGTAAATGCTTCGTTTTATCTCTAATCTGCAGACCTATCTGTAGTCATTTCCATTTGTAGATCATGTTCTTCTGCCTCAGTAAGTGTATTCTGCAGTTCATTAGGGGCATCCTTGCCCAGGATCCTGTTATGTCCCAGTGTCTCTGGTATCTTAATCCAGCACTTCTTCTCTAAGGTTGCCCTTAGACTCTTTCTCTGGTTCCTTCCTCTCAGTTTGGAAATATATGTCTACTTAGGGCCTCTTTTCACTTTTAAAAACTCCTGCGTTGAGGTGGTCACTTACAAAGTCACACTATTCCTATCTCTCCCCTTTTCACAGGGAAACTTCTCAGGATAGTATGCACTTATAATCTTACTTCCTTAGCTCTTTTCTCTTCAGTTCATTGCTGTCTGACTAGCCCACTCCCCTCCTTTTCCCACTGAAACTGTTGTAGCAAGAATACCAAATAACCACTAAATTGTTAAATCCCATGAATACTTTTAGACTGTATACATTTTGATCTTTTCTACAGCGTTTGACACTGTGTGCTGTTCCTCTTTTCATACAACTCATTCCTTCCTTGGCTTTTGTAACAGTATTTTACCCTAGATTTTCTCTTTCCTTTCTGATAGTCTGTCTTTACTGATCTTCCCTGGCTTCTCTGCTGCCCTTCTGCCTGTTCTTAAAATACTGGCAATGTCCTACATTACTTTACTGGCTCTTCATTTTCTTTCCTCTTCTGGTAATATGTTCTCCCTGAGTGGTTTCACTACCAACTATTTGTCAGTAGCTCGTATGTCTAGAACCCTAGTGCCAGCCTATCTCTTGAGCTCCAGACCAGTTTTTTTCATCAACCTACTGGACATCATTCTGTGGCTGTCTCAGAAGCCCCTTGAACTCACATCTGTTAACACCCTTATCCCAAACTTGCTGTATTCTCTACCTAGGTTAGTAGTGTCACCATTCACCAAATCAGAAACCTGTGAGTCAGCCATTTTTAAATATCTCCTCTCACTTCTTCTGCCAGGACCTATATCTTTTGTCTCATACATAACTTGTAATTGTGTCCCTTTTTCTCTATCCTCAATAATATTCCTGGTTTCAGGTAATGGTATTCTTACCTTCAAGCTTATCCCTTTCTGGTCAGGTCTCCATGTTTCTGCCAGTGTGATTTTCTGAAATGCACAAGTGATCTTATCAGTCATTGTTTAACACCCTTGTTTACCCACTGCCTGAGGATGAAGTCCTTAAGTGTTTGTGTGAAATAGTTCTGAGTGTTGATCCGGCATCAGCCTGCCTTTGTAGCTGCACCTGTTGCTTCACTGCACATTCCTGAGCTAGAGTCATTAAGGATCAAAGCACATACTGTTTTCTTCTTTCAGAGAAGAGAGTGCCCTTCTCCCACACTTGAACCTGATAAGCTTTAAGTGTCACTCCTACTAAAAAGGCGATTAAGAATAATGGTTAAGATCATAGACTCCAGAGACACACTGCTTGGGTTTTAATCTCTAATTTATTAGTTAGCTATGTTATTTTGGGAAGGTTGCTTAATCTATATGTGCTTTAGTTTTCTTAGCTCTAAATTAGGGATAATTGTAGTACCTACCACATAGAGTTATTGAGAAGATCAAATGAATTAATATTGTAAAGGTTAAATGAATTAACAGATTAGCACTTTAAACAGTAGCTGGCACATAATAGATGCTGTAAAGGTATTAGCTATTATTATTTATTGGGAATAATTTATTATTATTCCTCAGTGAGGCCGTACCTGACCTCCCTGGTTAGACCTCTTGACCAGCTTATTATTTTGCCTCAGTCATAGTACACATCACATTGATACAGTCTGTCTTCCTTGTTAGACTGTGAGCCCTTACATAATACAGTCATCTTTTTCTTTTCATGCTTAATGAATGCTTTTAAGTTAGTGAATGAATACATACATAAAGAATGTGATGAAAGAAATATTTCCAGCACTTGACATTGTGCTATGAGCATGGCAAAGATTTAATATGTCTTTTTTTTTAACTGTGGTAAATATATAGGTAATAAAACGGTTGCCATTTCAACAGTCTTCACATGTACAGTTTAGTGACATTAAATATCTTTGTCATGTTGTTCAGCCATCACCATTAACTGTTCCTGAATTTTTCCATCACACTTAACAGAAGCTCAGTGTCCCCTAAACATTGTGCCTTCCTTTTCCCCTCCCTGATGCCCTTTCCTGGTAACCCTAATAAACTTTGATCTCTAAACACCTGCCTGTTCTAGATATTTCATATAAGTGAGATCATACAATATTTGTCCTTTTGTGACTGACCTATTAGTATGTCTGTTTTAATGCAATGGCTGTAATGTAAATAGATGGTTTGGTTATATACAATGTTATTTTTTTTCCCACAGTCCCTCCTTTTTTCATTGAGGTACAGTTTGCATACAATAAAATGCACAGATTTGAAATTGTAATTTGATTAATTTTGACAAACATATGTACCCATTTAACCACAACCTCAGTAAAGATACAGAAAATTTTGATCACCCCAGAAAGTTCCCTTGCAGACCTTTCTAATCCATTCTCCTTATCCTCTACCCCTGGCCAATCACTATTTTGATTACTACCACCATAGAGTAGTTTTATGTGTTCTAGAACTACATATAAATGGAATTATCACTGTATACTCTTTTGTATCTAGATTCTTTCAACAGTATTTTTGAGTTCGTATATATTACTGTATGATCAGTAGTTCATTCTTTTATTTCTGAGTAGTATTTGATTGTAGGAATATGATATAGTTTGTCCGTTCTCCTATTAATGGGTATTTGAAATGTTCCCATTTTTTTTCTATTATGACTAAAGCTTCAGTGAACATTTCTGTACAAGTCTTTATGAAGATACATTTTTGTTTCTGTTCAGTGAATACCTATGAAAGTGGTTGTTGGATCATAGATGCCAAATAATTTTCCAAAATTATTGCACCTGTTTATACTTTTACCAACACTGTATGAAGTCTAGGTGCTTCATATTCTTATCAACAGTTAGTGTTGTTAGTCTTTTTAATTTTAGCCATTTTAGTTGTAGAAGGGTTTTAATTTGCATTTCTCTGATGATTAATGCTGTTGAGTGTCTTTTCCATGTGTTTATTGTCCGTTTGTATATTTCCTTTAGTGAAATGCTTAAGTTTTTTGCCCACTTTTAAATTAGATTATCTTTTTCTTACTGCTTTGTGTTGTTGTTAGGTGCCGTTGAGTCAGTTCCGACTCGTTGCAACCTTATGTACAACAGAACAAAACACTACCCAGTCCTGTACCATACCCACAATCATTGGTATGCTTGAGCCCATTGTTGCAGCCACAGTGTTAGTCCATCTCATCGAGGGTCTTCCTCTTTTTCACTGACCCTCTACCAACCATGATGTCGTTCTCCAGGGACTGGTCCCTCCTGATGACATGTCCAGTGTATGTGAGATGCAGTCTTGCCATCCTTGCCTCTAAGGAGCATTCTGGCTGTACCTCTTCCAAGACAGATTTGCAAAGATGAATAAGCTTTGCCCTCAGGGAATTTTCTGTCTAATGTAAGATACAGGCATGCAAGCAGATAAATTACAGTACAACATGGTAAATACCACTTGCATTATGATCTAAGGTAGATGTAATCCCAGAAGTCAGCAGCTAACTCTGCCCGGAGGAATTAGTAGACTTTCCAGAGGAAATGGCATTTGAGCTACATCTTTAAGAATGAATAGGCATTTACCAGTGTCTTAGTCACCTAGTGCTGCTATAACACAAATACAAGTGGATGGCTTTAACAAAGAGAAATTTATTCTCTCATAGTTAAAGGGGGTAGAAGTCCAAATTCAGGGCGTCACCTCCAGGGGAAGGCTTTCTCTGTCGGCTCTGGAGGAAGGTCCTTGTCAGTCTTTCTCTGGACCTTAGGAGCTTCTCTGCACAGGAACCAGGGGTCCAAAGGACACGCGCTGCTTCCGGCGCTGCTGTCTTGGTGGTATGAGGTTCCCAAGTCTCTCTGCTTGCTTCTCTCTCTCTCTTTTTTTTTTGAGCATAGTTTTTTTTTTTTTTCATTGTACTTCAGGTGAAGGCTTACAGAACAAATAGTTTCTCATGAAACAGAAGTACACATCTTGTTTTATGACATTGGTTAACAACCCCACAACATT